>NC_089560.1:1602410-1922892 GCF_040115645.1 Euwallacea fornicatus | reverse complement strand
TAAATTTTCTCTTTATATAAAACTTAATTGTTGTCTTAAGAGTTACAAAATCATAACCCCGGAATAAAATGTGAGTTTGATGATGAGATGAGTTCCATCCAAGCTCATACTTTAATGTTGTTTTGATAAATAAAAGGTTAGTATAATTAATTTGACGAAATTGCATATTTTGCATAATTGAATTTTGTTGGCAAACAAGAAGGAAGATAATTATCCACTTGTAGGTGGAGTACCTCTTCAAACGTCTAAGTAATTACAAGTCCCTTTATACTGTTTAATTCTTAGTAAAGCTACCTCTACCCGGAACCATTGCTTGATAACCAAATTGCTCATTAGCGTCGAAACTATAATGGTTTGTTTGATGACCAAACAATACCTGCATGTGAGCGCAACACCAGTGATAAAAATACGTATTACGAAGTAAAGTCAATACATAAACATATTTTCTTTGTTTTTTTATCTCTTTAGTATTCATTCTTTACGTGTTATCCATGGTAACTATAGGATTCCCCATATATAAAGACAAAGTTCTAGCTTTAAGTTTCACAATATTACTACTCTCTCACTAATACCGTGAAATCATAAATTTTTCAACCCACATTTTGACCATGAAATGTTAATCTATTTATGTAAACAACCTAATGAGATCCCAATATCATTGTGTATAAATGATCATAATGCTTAGTCCCGATTTCCTATTCCCGATGTCCCATTGACTATCAATAAGGTCACCGTTTTCATGTTGGTGATGTCATTGTTAAAATGGTAAGTTAATTTAAATAATGTATTTACCCACTATTTCAATCAGTATGACTTAGTTATGTATTTTACTTATTTATAGATCATGTACGTACTCGTCCCAAAAAAAATCGCGTATTCTGAATTAAACTAGCTGTTAAAATCTTCGGCAGATGGTCTTCGTATGTATGCATCTTCGATATGGTGCTTTATATTAGAAGACGAAGAAATTTACAAAGAAATTATTAATTGTAATATTATTGAGTCAATTGCTCAGGTCGAGGTTAAGGGTTAAAACAGACCTTCATTTTTATTATTTATTAGTTTTATATTATTACTTATTTGTTTTTATTTAAGCACTGCCGTGTGCAAGCAACCTAAGCACTGTTTTCTGGTTGTTTTTTTAACTAAGTGAGTTATGGTATAGTGGGACCCCTATTCGGACTGTTACGATCTATATGCAGTTCTCAGTTTACTATTATCATCTGTATGTTATTCTGAAGGTAAAAATATATCCAGCCACAGCCAATTTTCCACACACCAATCTACTCCAGTTTGTGAAACAGAACACGTATTGGACATATCGAAATCACTGCTATTGTCGAAAAGCAATCCCACTGTTTTTTGTTTGTTCTCAAGTGAATTAATATGTTACAAGTTGTTTGAAAGGGAGCCGTTTCAGTGCTATTTCATTTATATATTTATATGTAAGTCATATAGAGTCGTCCGTACTCTAACATCGCAAAAATACGTAGATTCAAAGTAAAAAAATACGATAATAAATATTTTTCATAGGCTTCATCTTGAGTCGTTGATATAGCGTTATGACATGTAATATTAAATTTATCAACTGCGCAGTAAGTAAAATTTACAGATCACTATAATACTAAGGTAGAAGGTACCTATTCTCATCAATATAATAACTATTGATATCATCGTTGTAAAGCAGAAAAAAATTGCATCTTTCATGTATCTATATCAATATCACAATCTTCGTATTTCTTCCCACCCTACTCTCGATTATACCAATTAATCATCAAAAATTCCAAAACTTTCTTCAGCACACATACCAAAGATATCTGTCTTATCATTCACAGGGAGGAGGCCGAGGCTCCAAACAATAGTTCAGAATGCCACAAGCACAGTCTTCTTTCTTCAGGTAGACAGTGGGCCCCTGTATTTTGTATAGCTACTTGGCCGACTTAGGTAACCAGAAGGGGAAGGGGGACCAGGGGAGAGGCCCGGTAACCGTTCGGACCGCTCCTCGTGAGACCAAGTTCGAAATTCTTCACAACAAACGTTGTCTGCCTCACGTCCGTGCCATGTTACGGACCCTGTATAGTGCGGGTTAACGTTTCTTTATCACCAGGTTTTATGATACGCGCGCAATTATTTTTTTGCTGATAGTGATAGTCGAGTAGTGATCGTACTAAAAGCATTAGTCGTCTTCATGCCCGTTTTGTTAGTGGTAAAGGTGCCAAAGGAGAGTCTTGTTCTTTCAGCCGTTTCGAGGAAACTTAAGTTGCCGAAAATATGAAATACTATACTTTGGGTTCCAATGGTGCTGAGACCAAATCTTCGGGATTCACTGCTTATGCGGATATGGGAATATCAGAGAAAAATAAGGTAAGTAGTGTGCGGCAGTGCCCACGCTTCAACTTCTTCTTTTCATGTTTAGCAGACGTTAATTTATGGGTAAAGGCAATTAAGAGCACACTTTCAATACAGGAAAAGCTGACTAGTTTTGTAGGATAACTTCTTCATATACAAGTTTTTATTAGTTGAGTATAAAACGCTCGAAGAATCGCATGGTTCATTAAAATTAAACGGTATTGATTGATATTTTCGTTACAGCAGTCGTGGGTGGGATTAGTTGTTTTGGGGACTATAACGGTAAAGTATTTGTAGCCTGTTTTGGGGTTTTGGTTTTAAGTTCAACCAACCATATGATATCCGTCTATGATTCAATGGCAGTAATGATAAAACATGAAATAGAACAATCTTGAATTTGATGGTCGTGATGGTTCGCAAATCCTCGTAGTGGATAGAAATGTGAGTAGCGAAAATTCTAGATGGAAACTAGGAAAAAAATCTTGATTTTGTCGAACGGTATTCGGGAATTCGAAGACCGAAAGTGTACCACCCCCCCCCCCCCCATCACTTCACAGATTTTTTTAAAACTTCCAGAGGAACTGTGTGATTTACAATATATTTTTAGAACTATTAGCCCTCATAGTTTCAGTTTAAGATTTGGAATCCGGGACTTCTTAAGAATTTCTTCAGGCTCAATTAAGCTTTCACATAATACAAATTTTAGGATTTAGTATATGATATCGTCAATCCAAATTCAAAAAAATAGCCAAAACGCTTTCCCCCTCTTCTACGCATCTAATAAGCTCTACAAAGACATTATGTTTGAGCTGGGATCGAAATCGTTTATTTCTTCTTCTCAATATATAAAACCATGCACCAATATCTTGAAAAGATTGAAATAAGTAATTTACCACATATTTCTATTTTTATTCTTGCCTCTATGTTTTCATTATAGCAAGATTTGCTGAGGTAATTTAATCTCAAACCGAAGAGATGTCCGTTACTGTGCACTTATCAAAATCCGTTTCATTAAATCTCCGGTGATTCCATGTTATCCTCATTTTTACATATCAGAGTTGATAATTCTCATGAATCATTGAGCTGCAAACTACATAGCTTCTTTTAAAGGGTTCCGAAACAGACCATAAACAATAATTTACGAAAGGAAATTACGAAAGTGGTACTCTAATTGAGGCATGAGAAATAAATAAAAAGTAGGTGAAGAATTAACTACGTTTTCAAAGGCCTTCTGGAATTTAATTCGAAACATTAAACAATACTGAAATTCCTTAAGAGAACCGAAACAAGTAGTTGTCAATAACTGTAATTAGCGGACAAAAACGCTTTACCTGCCTAGGCGGCTAAATAAGTTTTTCATGGACATCTAATTTTAGCTTTCTGGTTTCAGGTATCTTTGTTTGAAGCTTTACGTTTGCTATTTGTAAAATTCAGTAGTAAAACGGGATAGGAGTTGGAAAAAAAAACCTTAAAAAATCCTTGTTGAAGAGTATTACGGTTTAACATTTTTTTCCGAATTCTTCAATGCTCTTTTTTTAATAAAATGGACGTACAGTAACTAAATAATTAAATAGATAAATAAATTTTGTCAGTTTATTAAAGCAAAAGGATATGGCTAGCAGCTCTTTCTTCGTTTGCACTCTTAGTTCCATTATCATAATTTCTATCGCCATCAGTGACGTGGTGACTACCAAACATGTACGATTTATTTTTGTTTAGAAGAGTATTCTACCTGAAACGTATGGAGAGTAGAACTTCGGGCCAATTTTCTGGAAGTTTCTAAGAATTGACTCCAGTTAAACATGTAATTTTTGAATCACATTTTTCAGAGGTTTTCAAGCGTTTTCTTAGTCTGCCTGTGTATTTTGAATGGAGATATTTAACCAATACCATTTATACTCATGCTGATAAGAAGTGTTTCCCTATTTTGATGTAAAAAATCGTCTCCTTAAATTGGCACCTAAAGGCCATAACTAGGTAATTTGAGAAACACGTATTTTGAGATATGACAAAAAATAAATTTTATCAAATTTAAAATTTCTATATTTATTGGAATATTATGTTTTCTAAAACACTTTCAGTTGCTTATATTGAATAAGTTGTCCTTTCAATGAATATAATTAACTGTAAGAAAACTTTAAGTAAACAATACTATAATAATAACTAAGAAAACTCCAAAATTCGCATTATGTTTTTCTTAAATTCAGGGGATGAAATATATAGTATGTTCATGTAAAATTTACCATCCCAATAATTTCAGAACGAAAAGAGATACTGAAATACGGTTTGTGGAAATCTTCAAGGTTGTAAGGGGGGACATTTTTGGCATCAGCAGTGTTAATATTATGCACACCCTCAGCCACCTCAACTTCAAAATCCTAAATGGCATCCACCTTGATATGTATAGTATTATTATTAGTTGAAACGGTGAAAAAACCTCTTACCGAAATACATTAAAGGAAAGCAGAACATAGGCGTAATAAACAATATATTTTTTGGATTGTAAAAACAAATAAGTTTAATAAATACATATTACTTTTTAATTACATTTAAATACAGGTTCCATCATTCTCATTATCAGTGGAATTACTATCGATCAACACGTTTCATCTAAATGAACTATTCATCTTCCTAACTGTCGACACACCCTAATTTTGTATAAATATATTATAGATATCGTATTTTTTTTGTTTTATAAAAAATGTAGATGATTTCTCGAATAACGTGTCTGTCGCCATCATCGATTTTCGAGAAGTTCCTTTTCTTTCAAAGCTATGGTCTATAAGTGTTTCTTTCTTAATAACTAGATAAATCGTCAACAATGATAACTTAGTCATTTCGCTTATTCTCATTGCAAAACATTTAACCGAATTGTACTTGTTTTCTTTGTTTAAACAGTCATAAATATTCAACACGAGTCGTTGACACTGCACATCTAAGTCTTTGTTCTTAACTTCGCTACTAGTCTCAGTAGAATTCACTATTAGTTTATTTTCCAAATAGTCTTCAGACAGCCTTCAAGAAGCCAATTAATCCTATAAAAAGTATACATATAAAACTAGAAATGACTTAATTTAAACATGTCACACCGCAAATGAGACACAAAAATTCAATTTTAAACTCCCTTCGTCGCCGCTACTGATTTGAGTTTGTTTACACCTGCAAGTACTGGTCCCCGTGCGGAGTAGCGGCGCATCTCGAATAATCAACATTTCGCCACCCAGACCGAGGTAATACTCATTTTGGTCCGCTGGTTTAGACATCCGAAATGTTAAAGGGCTCGGTCACCGGATAGTACTGAGGAATGTACGATTGATTCTGCATTGTGATCAATTTTCGATAAACAAGGTTTTCAGCTAATATTCAAAATACTAAATGACACGTTAAAAGGCGTTATTTCAATGTAAATCATTTTAAAACTGATAAAGTTATCTGGGAGATATTTGCGAGTAACTACTTGCAACTCTCTAACTCAATTTTTCAATACCAAAGAGAGTGTATCTCGGACAAAAACAGGAAATACTCCTTTAAAAAAATTGCAAACTTAAAAATTAATATGTTAAACGTTCAAATATTCCCCCATTATTTACACTATTTTGGTCTCGTTCAGTATTGGAACATTTGACCAATGATTCGAAGAATTCTCTCTTTTTAAAATGATTTGCCGTAGCAATCCTACAGACCTTCAAAGTCAGGTAACAGGAATTGTCGTCGATGAAGGTTTCTTTAAATTTCAAAATCAACGAATGCACCGCATTTTTTCTCAATTCTAGAGGACATTCAGATTCTGGGATGAGCCAGAGCCGCGTGACTCACTGAGCCAAAACGCAATTTAGGAAAAGTCCGGTGTACTTTCGATGACCTTCCTTTCTTGTCACAGTATTGATTCAGGGAAGTAGATAATTTCCCTGGAATGCAAGAAAATTGACGTAGAATAGTGGTGCTGACAATGACGATATCAAGAATTACATGCAAACTGACCTACGGTATAGGTATACCTGTATAGGTATACCACCTGGAAAGCACATTGAACTCCGCTTGTACTGAGTGTATGTAAATGAACCTTATATAAAATAACCGGTATCATTGATAACAAAGATACAAATATTGTAATTGTATCTAGATAGTTCACTTCCAGAGAGAAGTCTGTTGTCCCTCGCAATAACTCTTGTCATGCTACGCATGACATTCTTTGCATTCCAATAGAAGAACTAGTTCCTCCGATACCTACACGTGTTTACAACGAAATTTGAACTTTATGGTAAAGTTGTTGTGCAATCGTGAGGTACTACCCACATTCCTTGCCCAACAATGCCCAGATTCTCATCGTTTATAAGACGGTACTTCTCCATCATTATTTCCGCATTATTCAAATGGGTGCATGATTGAAAGGTATACCCATTTCTACCTCCAATCAACAAATCATCTTTGTCCGTATCGCTCGTGTATTTTCTCGTGGGCACATTCGCACTAATCGTAAAACGTAACATTCGACTGCCTGAGTTTTGTTTCATTGATTATGTCATAGCAGATGATGCAAATATATGTTTTAATGTTTTTCAATGCAAATGTATAAACCAATTTTAACGCTTCTTGTGATTTACAGGTTTCGTACGCCTTATTATAATAAACCAGTTTGTTTTTTCGGGCAAACAAACTTAGAGCTAGATGGTGACTCAATGCTTCCATTGTGCTGTGCACTAAAGAGACCCTCATTATTTACACACCTGGCCAAAAGGTGTTCTAGATTAATGGGGTGAAATCCTATAAAGGACTGTATAGCCTTTGTTTTCAATCTAATATTGGTATTGGTAAAAATCATATTGGTACTACCGTATAGTAATTAAAAAAAAAATCAAGAGCATGACCCTGTCGAACCAAGTGGCAGCCACACCAACCGAACCCGACCTTGCATGGCCAATATTTCCCAGAAACCATTATTTTTTTCTCTTGGTTCGTTATTATACATTGACCTATCGTGCAGCTCATATAAAAGTTAGTTTTTATGGAAAGCCACGTGAATAAATTAATGGTTTCTTGCCTGATTAATTTGTCTCCAATTAGCTTTACTTACATTACAAACAGCAATGAAGGGAGCTTTTTGGGATTATTAATAACGGATAAACACCATTTTTTAAATAAATTTTAATATAATGGCAATTAACCTGCTTTTTATAGTCGAGTAATTGGTAGTTGTTTGTGGAATGTATGAAGAAAACTTTATCGACAACGACCTGTATTTTTTTTTTAAGTAGCTAGATGGGCATTTATAAGACAGCTAAGCCTGTTGCAAACCCACAATGCTTTCATGTGCTTTCAACTACAAAAGTTACTAGAATTGTGCCCATATTGTGTATTATACAGGTTGAATAAATCTTAATGAACCGCAGAAAACTTTCGATACTTTGGTATTACCTACATTTCGAATTGAGGTCGGCATTTATCTTGATGGAAAGTAGTCTTGTCTGTCTTTTATATTATTATTTACAACCTTTACTCTCGATTTGTTGCATGTGTGATACTTCGTTGGCATAGTCAACTGATTTACATACCTATCTAATGTTTATTGTTAAGAGCTTTACAGGATGTAGACCTTCGGTTAAGCATTGTTCTTGTTCTTCGTAGTGTACTAAGCCACCATTATTGGATTGAAGGCTTAGGAATTTCCTTGTTGGGTTATTATTCCAAAATCGATTAGGAGGAACTATAGGGCCCTTCAAAAATGTTCATATATTGAAATCTGCCGCGGAAGTCAGGCTTTTCCAGCATATCACTGGATTTTATCAAAATTTACTCAAACTTGAAATTCTATATTCCTCTTTCGCATTTAAAACAAACAATTTTTTTACCCCCCCCCCCCCATGACGCACCGCCTATCCTGTGAATGCTTACTTGCTCGCGTGCTTCTGTGAATTTTTCGATCACCCTTTGTATTTTGATCTCATCTGCAATCTTCTCCATTCACTCAATGAAGGACCATCTATCCTGTCAATTCTCCAAAAAATTTCTTTCACAAATCAAATAATTTACTGTTAGGAAATAGGGTGTTCGGGTTGCGGTCGCCATCCTGTCAAGTAAGCCTTAATTTAGAAACGAATTTTTTGATATCCCCGATCAATTCCCCTTGATATTCATTTTTAACTTAATCGCACCGAGAAAACAAGTTAGAAATGCCGACCACAAATTCTACATTAAAATCTAAGTAAAGGTTGCCCGCCACTTAATATGCCTAAATCATGAGTATGTAAATCTTCATTTGCAATGTATATATTCAACTGAGCTAGTGAGTAGCATGAAAGATCAGGAGATATCCTTTGTGATAGTAGCGATTGAGATCACAACTTACACATCATAAACTAAATAAAATCAAGATTAGTCTTATCTCTCTCTCCTTCCCGTGCCACATTAAATCAAATTTAAATGGGAGAATCCTGAATTAAGATATACGTTCAACAACACTACGATTTTACTAACTCTAGTCATTAGGTATAATACTACATTACATGAACACCGAGGAATATTTACAGTGCAGATATTTGTCAAGTTGAAATCCCCCAATGTGTGTTTTTCCCCAATAGTTAAGCACTGGCTTCTTTTGGAATATCTGATGTGCTCGATAATCCTAATTGATGTTCAATTACACGATCCAAAAAATGGATTGGTTTTCTCCTATTCATGCTGGTATTCTATTACACATTAATGCTGGTATATTTCTTATATTAGTCGTGGGATCATTATTTGGAAAATTTAAAGTATAGATATGTTGAGTATTAATTTGATGTGTATAATTTTCAAATTCTTCCATATAGAATTTGTTGGTTCTTTCATTTCTAGATATAGCCCAATACTAGTCCATTCTTCAATATGTGATGATTTAAAGTCTGAACGAGGAGCTGTTCTAACATGTAAATAATATTGTATTAGAAGAAAAATCAAAATATTTTCATTTTCTGTCACTTCTATAGTTCACCTAACACATAGAAGTATCGATGTTGAAAAACCTTTGGTTCAATAGAATTCAGGGTGATGCCGTTGATCGCTTCAATTTACATTCCTTCTACAGTGTGCTTCATTTTCTTAAAATTCTAGCCAAACAACTAAGACTACGAAACAGTATTATTCTATTCGATTAGGATTGATACGCATCAATCCTAATCGATTCTTCGATATTTCAATATTCATAAGACTCATTGAAAACATATTTCTGTTGTTTCTTACATCACATACCAGCAGACCACAGTACGCGAATACTAATGAGATTTACTTCCTAAATGGCGAAGCAGGTTACGGTGAAGGAATTACTCTAAAAGTATCCACTTTAAAGAACCTCTTTTTGGAGGAAAACCCATGAGTTTAAGCGTAAAACGTCTTCATTCCTTATACTTCGCTGATAATATAACCCTCTTAGGATATGTTAGAGTTGCATGTTGCCAAATACTAGTTGTGCCAAAGGAGTCATTGCCATTAGAACGCAATGAAACTAAATTCTAAATTACTTTCAATTAGAACCCATTTATGGGGTAAATTAAAATGCCCCATTACCACTAATTAAAACTTATTACCCAATATAAAACTACCGCTATAAGAACATCTATACGGGGTGTTCATTAAGTGCTTGTAAAAATTTGATAGAGTGAATCTTTGACTGATTTCAAGATAAAAAGATCAGATGAATACGTGCTCATATTGGCTTAATTCTTAAGATCGAGGGTCTCAAAAAAAAATCGTTTGATATTTTGACCATATTTTTGTCCAATGACATGTGGATTTGGCGAAATTTTCGATATTGGAAGTATTGGCGATGAGAAACTCAAATATTTACATAATTTTTTGTTTAACGTTATACGAGTCTACACACACATTGTTGTACTTAGATTTAAATAACTATAAGTTTTGGTATTTGTTGGTGAAAGCAGTTGTTTTGGAGAAAAACCGGGTTTAAACTTAAATCTGTGTTGGAAGTTTGGAAGTTGAGTCACTTAGCGTTTTTGAAAAAAAAATGGAAAATGTATCTTTCCTTGATTGTATTGTGATGTGACAAACTTAAATCACTTACAAGACTAAGACTCAACTACTTTTGAAAACAAATTAATAACATTTACAATAATTATCGAAAATGACTGCCGCCTACTGCAATGCATGCATTAATTCACCTTAACATCGATTGAAGAACTCTTTCGAATATATCTGGTGTCTGATTCATAACGGCATTCTATTAAAATATTCTGTTTCTTAGATCTTGTTAATCTTGAGCTGAAGTTTTGTAAACTAGTTAGTTCAAGTGACCCCACAGAAAATAATCTTAACAATTCAAATCTGGTGATCTAGGAGATTTTTTTTATGTCACACATCTCAAGAACGGACCTATATTCATATGAACCTTTTACATTAAAATTATGCAAAAATTCACTCTATGAAGTTTGTTCAAGTTTTTGACGAACACCCCGTATACGGTGCGCTCGGACTTGCAATTCAGCATAGATGTATATGTGTTTTAATGTTTTGAAGCAGGCGTCAGATGGTGTGATAATAACCATCATAATTCACAGCAGATCATAATCGTTCGTTAATAGAGTCATTACAAAGCACCAATCCGGAAAAAATTAGGTAACATTTTTTTACTTTCGGTAAAATTAAGACATTTCGTAATTGCAAATCACACCATTTGAGTTAGTGGGAGAAACCGTATCCACATAGAAAACAATGCGATGTTATAATACGGGAATGCAGCATAAGTTGTAGCCATTAGGCTTCTTTTTGTGTCTATTCACCATGAAGCTAACATAAAAGCTCATTATATATATTTTGATAAAAAATTACCACTTTGTTATTTACTTTTTTCGAGAAATGTCCGCCTGATTATTAATCGAAGGCCAATTATGAAATAAAAAGTTATACATAACAGCAAATTAATATTCTGAAAGACGATATGAGGAACAGACAACCGCCAACATCCGTTTAATACGTAGCTAAATGCCTGATTTGTATTCCATAGCAGTTTCTCTTTATTCATATCTCGAACGTAATCAACACAAACTTGCCTTATTATTTTATGTTGTAATTTGCAAAATTATTTCTTCTAAATAATTTTCATCATTTCATCATTTAATGATACTTGAGATTAAGTATTACCTGAGTTTAAGAATTTTTAATGTCAATGGCTTCACTTTGAACAACGAGGATAGTTCAAGGCTTAGACCAGCCTTTGATTGACTAATGGGACGATTAATAGTTTGTGAAGATTTTTCTTGAGAGCCCGAAAATCGCCTTGCAAAATTGATATAATGGGGCTTTACAAATTGCACTTATGGCGATGATTATCCGTTTTAAATTATTGCTAACTGCTTCCAAAAAAAAACTGTACTCTAATCGAGGTTCAAATGGAAAATTTGAGAAACTTCCCATGTACTTATTCCCATCTACAATTTTCTCGATTTCTTAACGTCACCAATAAATTTTTGTAGAGTTCTTCAGGGTTGCTTAAGCTTGAACACAAATCTAAGGACTTTAGTAATTTGGAATAAAGTACGTATTATATTTGGTTCCTTGAAACCCAATAAGAGATGCTAGCTAAGTACTACACATGCAGCAACTAGAGAAAAGGTTATAAATGATAATATGAAAAACACACAAAACTACTAATTAGTAATTTGGAAACTTACTGTCTTAACACCTCCGAATTTGTATTAATGGCACAGCCCCAAAACATCTGAAATGATAAAATTGAAATCTAAACGTTCATCTATATAATCTCATTTATGCTCCGTTTCTCTTGCAGATATACTACACTCAAGCAGATATGAAAAAGATACGTGCAGAATTAGAAACCGTCCATCGGGACCTCAAGCTCCAAACCAAACGCTGTCGTCATCTAGTCGCTGAGTACACCAGAAAGCTCCAAGAAAAAGAGCAGCTCTACCAGAACGAGAAAGCTTTGAGGGATAACCAATTGGCCAAAGTCCTAAAAGCTCTGCTAATCTTTGAAGCCCGTTTGAAGCAGGAGCAAAAGCTCCTCAGTCATCAGCTCAGTGAGAAAGACTTCGTCATCAAGGCTCAGACCAACGATATTAGGAAACTCCTGGCTAACACTTATTGCAAGAATTGCAATCAGTATTACCCAATAACTGCTTTAGAAAGCTGTGACAGCAGTTCTGAGTATATTGTGACTGAATCTTCCAACTTGGAGTCGCTGGACAGCAGCAGCGATACATATGGAGCTATTGACCAAAAGTCTGAATGTGACTCTTATGAAAAATCCAAGACTATTTTCATGAAAAATCGATACAATTCTTACTCCGGACGCAGAAGAAAGAGCACTGGCACGTACTTTGAGGTATTGAAGCTGCGAAATGAAAGCCCTGTTTCTAATGAAGATAACACAAGTGCGGATTACGACAACTTGGACTCACTGCCACCTGAGAGTGTTAGTGATAAGATCAGTGTGGTATCTGAAAACATTGAAAACATGTTTGATGGTAAAAGCAGCAATGGTTCGGAAAGTAGCAGTGCCAATGTAACTTCTTCTGAATGTGGAAAAACCGTCATCAATACTGCTGAAAGAGATTTGGAAGAGGCTGAAAATAACAAATTAACAGAGACAATTTCAGTATTTGAAAGTGGTGCTGAAGGCCATAATGACAATAGTTGGTACGCTAGTGCCAGTGATCAGGAAGATGAAGAGCGTAGCAGTATCTACAGAAACAATCCAGTGTTAGAATGTATGAATCAGATTTTGTTGCAGAACATCAATGATATTAATTCCCCTCCTAAGACCCCTAACATTGAAAGGAAGAGTCACGGGACAAAGAGGGTGAAATTCTGTGATCAAGAAGAGAACAAAACTCTTCTTGCAGAAAAGGATGATTATTATGAGACGCCAATTCAGAAGATTCCAAACTTCTATGAAACCCCTCAGAGTATTTACAGCAACGATTATGAACAGATTTTAAGCAAATCCAGCGAGTGCTCCTCAGAAACAAAGCCTGTTGTTACGTCAAGAACCAACATTCAGTCCCTCAACGAAAACCATCATTACATAGAAATGGAGAAACCCTGTCAAAGTCAGACTACAACTAATAGAAAAAATAAAATTCAACGCACCCCACCAGCCCTTCCGCCAAAACCCCCGAATTTGGTAGCCAAGGGTAAAATTCAACAGTCAGTGCTTAAGAAACCCCCGAGTGAGTTAAGCAGCAATGGAGACTTGGAGCCGGACTATTGCTCAATCTCAGAGCTCAACTTACCTCAGCAAACCAAAATATCTGCGAATACAATAAGTGTGGTGGCAGAGGTCCACAGTCCGACCTCAAATGAGATTAAAAGCAGACTCAATATTCCTACACCTTTAGTTGCAGTTGGTGAAGTTGTAGAGCCCAACAGAGAAGAGGAAATTTCCGGTTTGACAGTGAAGAAATGCGTTGAAAAACTCAACATCCAACTGGCCAAACAAACCTGTGGCTTAGGCAAGCCTGTGGAAGTCACAATAAATAAAAAGAAGAATGAGGTTCAGATTCCCAAACTTCCCCAAGTATCTGAGATCATAATCCCCGATGATCCAGAGGAGAATGAGGAGAAATTGGTATCCCAAGACAATTATGTTAAGAACAACACTCAAATATTGCAGCAAACCAAGAGCTCCCACCATAGAAAACCCATTGTCATTGGGTCTTCAGTTTCAAGCCTCATAAGCGGTTTCCAGAACAATCAGCTAATAGAAGAGATAAAGAAGAGGCATGAACGGATGAAATCTGAACCGAAAAAAATGTTTTCCAGTTTTGAAAACCCTCAAAACTCGGATAAACTACATTTGAACAAAAATAGCCCAGAGCAAGCGCCTTGTTTTGAAAATTTTGATTTAAGTCAAAATTTCGAAGAGTTCAAGCTGGACGATTGTGAAATCGAGGAGTACGATGTGGAAGGGGAATTGGAGCTCGAAAAGAGCCCTACTGAGACCGTTTACACCAAAAGAGTGGACTACATTAGAGCCACGGATCAGACGTTACCAAACCTAAGCCAAACATCGATCGATTTGCTGAAAAAGCAATTAGAACTGAGGAGAAGTCAGACTCCTAAGACCTCAAATCACTCAACTCCGAGGTCTGCAAATCAACCTACTTACGAGCACTTCCTGGAGTGTACTGGATTGAGCTCGAAGTCGATTTTAACCCCTCCACGAGGCCTTACTAACCACAAGCACATGCTCAAACCTAAAGATATCAAGTTGAGATCTAGAGTTAGAGCCAATACTTCCATTTTTGAGAGGTACGGTGAGGGCAAGATTAAATATTGGTCTGAACCTTTTGTTTAGTTGAAGCTGAAATTCAAAAGTTTAGGTCAAAATTGACGAAGATGTCATACTTTATGTTTTCTAAGTCAGTAGTAGAGTTTATTATTCCTGTTAGTATTTTTTATTCTTATAACTTTAATTAACTATATAACGAAATCCCTAACAATGCGCCATAAGGTGCCCTTGTACGGTTTTTCCGGTTATGCATGTACGACTGTATGATAATGTTTTTGTTAAATAATTTTACCGTATTTTTACGTGTGTTTCAAATAAATATTTATTTCATTTACCTGATGAACTGTTGTTTTATTAGTACAGGAAACAAGGTGAAATTTCAACGAATTCAACCAAACACTGACTGTCATGAAAAAGATTGAGCAATATCGTGCAAGGCTCGAACGTTTTCAATCGATGAACATTCGAAGGTCTTTTATTGAAAGGAAAATGTGTTTTTCTTTTCGGCAAACCTTAACAGCTTTCATTACAAAAGTTAGGGGCAAAATTAATGGTTAACATATCGCGGATACGATACTTACTTATTATGCAAAAGAGGACGTGAATAGCCCACATACCTTTCGAGGTGTATTCATCAGGAGACTGATAACGTGTATGAAAATAAATTGAAATTTTGAGAACTTCCTTTCACCAAACAACCAAAAATTCCAGGAGAGTAAGAGTGTGAACCTTGATTCAGTTGATCTAAGTGTAGTGTTATTACACCATCCTCAAAGTTCTGTTTCAGCAACTGTTAAATAAAGACCCATTGTTGGTTTGTTGCTTTATTTCTAGGAAATTATCAAATTTTCTAAATAAAATATCAAATAGTCCATGATGTTTTTCGGACCCAAAAATCGAAGTTGTCCGTTTCGAGTTTTGACCGCGGTATTTCAAAACTGTATCATACGCCTACTGCGGAACCAAATCTCACTGGAATTGGAACAACTCATTTATTCTTTTTTTGTTTTAACTAAATCGTGATCTACGCCACTGATTTCTGACTCATTAAACTTTCACATGAATCTGTAAAGAAAATTCACGCTATAGTCAAATGCTTCTTATTAAAAATGAAATTCGAAAAATTTGAAATGTTTCAACTGAAGAGCAGGTTATAAAAAGAATTTAAGACGATTAGTTCAGATATTCATTAGTTTATTCAGAAAAATCTGTGGTGCCATCTGTTGAGGTATAGCCTAACATTCGCAGTAGAGTAGTTTCCGTTAGTTAATAACTATAATGGAATCTACCCCACTTGGGCGGACTTTCCTATATGCCTCAACAGATGGCGCCATAGACTCTTTGATAAAACTGATGAATATTTGAACTGACGCTCTTTTAATTTCTTTTAATACAAAATTATATGTACGCCGTTAATTCTCAATTATTAAACTTTCATAAAAATCTTTAACCAAGATTAATGTAACAGAAAACCCTTTTCATTAAAATTGGAGATGTTGAAAAATTATAAACATTCAATTGACGAACTGTTTATTAAAAAAATTAAACCGGTCATTTTAAATATTCATCAGTTTATTTCAAAGAGTTTCTACAGCCCCAACTGTTGAGGGGTGTCATACGTTTGACAAAGTGTAGTAGATTCCATTATAGTTGTCAACGAACGGAAACTACTTTAGTTCTGCGAATGTTAGGCTATGCCTCAACAGATGGCACGATAGATTCTTTTGAATATACTAATGAATATCTGAACTGACCGTCTTAATTTCTTTTTATAAACTGCTCTTCAGTTGAAACATTTCAATTTTTTCAAATCTTATTTTCAATAGAAAGCGTTTAGCTGTGGTTTAAATTTTCTTTATAGATTCATGTGAAAGTTTAATGATGCAAAAGTCACTGGCGTAGATCCCAATTTTGCTTACAAAAAAGTGAGAATTGAGTTGCTTCAATTTCAACGAAATTTGCTTACGCAATAGGCATACAATGCAACTTTAATATGCTACTACTGTCAAAACTCAAATCGGATCACTTCGATTTTTGGACCAAAAAATCGAAGTTGTCTGATTTGAGGTGTGGTTGAGGCATATCAATGTTGTATAGTACGCTTACTGCGGAACCGATTTCGCTGAAATCGGAGCACTAAATGTTCAGTTTTTTTAGTGCAATTTGTCATCTACGCCATTGGTTTTCTAATCGACGCGAAAAATCATACATCTCATTTAGTGCACCCTCTATTGGTCAGTAGCTATACTATTCATTTTTGCGAGTTAACAACTATAACGGAATCTAATCTACTTTGATGAAAGTTAGGGCATAGCTCAACAGATGGCGCTTTGTAATAAACTGATGATCATTTGAACTTGCTCTGTTTGACTCTTATAAACTGCTCTTTAGTTGAAACGTGTCAAACTTCCCAATATTCAAAATTTTAAAAAGAAGTATTTGGCTATGGCGTCAGATTATTTTACAGACTTGTATGAAAGTTTAGTAATTGAGAAACCAGTAGCGTAGGTGACAATTTTGTGTAAAAAAGGAAGAATTCAGCTGCTCCAATTTCAACGAGATTTGGTTCCGCAGTGGCAGCAGGAACCAACACATGCTGCGGTCAAAATCTAACTGGACAATTTGAATTTTTTCGGTGAAAAATGTTCATGCTATATTGTGGTATATATATGGTATTTTTTGGACCAAAATATCGAAATTCTCGGATTTGAGTTTTGACTGCGGCATATTAATGCTTTTGCCCTATAACTGCATTGGTTGCAATGAAATTTTAAGTGGCTTACTGATTGTCTAAATATTGTTATTTTTTGGCTCTTCTCATACGTGTGGCACCATCTATGTACACAACTGGTATTCTATGATAGGAAACTACATCTAACGGAGTACACACAATAGAATTCTAATCAGTGAAACAATTTAATAGGTGATTTACGCTATTGGCCTATAGGTGGCCCGGTAAGTATTATATTCTTGAAAATTTGTATTTCTGGCTCACGCCAGTGGCGTTCGTGATAAGGCTAAGAACTGTCCTATATATGAAAATGAACTATTTGCTATAAAATGGTTCCCCTATACAAAATATTTTAAGAACTATAATATTTTATGCTTATACATATCACGCATTTTTGGGTTTGCTTTGGTGGCAATTGATTTTTTTCTTAGAAAAAGCTAATGCAGCTTTTTGTATTGCTAACATCGGTAATGCGAAGACGTGTTCTATTGGTCGTCGTTATCCAGATTCTTGTTCTGTTGGAAAACAAGTTAGTCAAGATTAATTACTGACCCGGTGATATTTTTTGGCAAGATGTTGAAAAGCTCGCGCCAATGTATAAAATGTCGCATAAATGTTAAATGGGTCGTTTGCCTACAGAGGATGCTTGGAGGCGCCCTAAAAAAAATTCATGGGCTGGAAATGATTGTACTAGCAAGTTGCGACTTGAGATTAAGTCCCGTGCAACCGATTTCCGGTTGTCCGAAAAATACATTCCTAGTTGATTCCGATGTTGAACATTTGGCTTCTCCTACAACGAAACCTTAATTTTGTGTTTTACTCTGCTATCCACTTATCATTTCCTCCCATGTTTCTGTTACCGAGGTTTGGCGACGGCCCAGGGCGGCGGACTTCCCTGTGCGGCGGTTTTTCTTGGGGGTACGACGGTAGTGATTAAAAATCTCGCCCAGGGCGTCAGACATGTTAAGGCCGGCCCTGGGCAAATGCATTCATACATCTCAAGTTCGTTTAAAATTGCTCTAGATTAGACCAAATCCATACTTTTCCCAAAGCTGGTTGCGAAACTCGATTAAATAGATTTGCCAATAAAACACGCTGTAAGTATCTGCTAATCATCAACCGAAAACTATTAAAACGTAAAAGTTCTAGCAGTAAACTCACTAGCAAAGACACTGAGTACAAACTTTCCACTTTAAATGTCCGTATAAAGTCTGTATAAAGATCAAAATTGTTATATAGCGCGCTATTATGTAACGAACTCTACAGTCGTGCTGCTGAGTTCTGGGACAATGCAATGTTCTCTTATCTCCTAAACCACTAAAAAACACCTTGGTATTGGGGAACCGTTCAAGTGTATTAAGGATGTGTACCTTAAGGATAAAACTTAAACCTTACTGAACCCTAGCCCAGAAAGCCTTAACGGTCGATCATTTGAGAGGGGGCATTACTGTGGGGAAAATGGCAGAAAAGCCCATAATTAACAAGAGCACTTCTCTCCCAGGGAAGAAAACTCTTTAATGCAGTCAAAGAAAAAGGAATAAATAAAATGATTTAAGGAATGACTAATTCCATACGGCTATAAGTGACTCGAGCACGCCACGCCATACTCAAGCCGTCGCGTCGCGCCGCGTCGCGTGGCGTCAGCCCGAACAATGGCGAAATGAGCAATACTAAAAGATCTTCGGCCTTCATGAATTTTTTCAGTTTCGATTTTCCTTGTTTTTATTTATTGAATAAATAATTTTTTAGGAAAGTTTTTGAAAAATTAAATGTTTTTATTTCTGATAATAATATGCTAAGCGAACTTGAAGATGAATTTCCTAAGCAAACTACTTCACTATTTCTCACATTGTACAATATACAGCGTGGTCAAAATTGGCCGCGCGCGCGTCGGAGCCTAGAAAATTGCAAGAGACGGAGACGGTGAAACGGACAGTTTAATGAAACTTTATGAAAACTCATATCCGGTTTAAAAATTGCTTTATCTTGTAGTGTTTTCCATATAAATGGAAAAATTTAGTAAAAAACTTTGACTTGTAGCAACCTCACGCAGAATTCCGTTAATGTAACTGTGGGAATTTGGGTTAAACGAACATAACAAAGAAACCAGTAACTCCATACTATAGTCGTTCATATACTTTATTTGTAGAGATTAAAATACAATTTCTAATAACTTGCCGAGTTAAGTTTTTACATTATACATCCCGTACGTCTATCGTAATCACGGCCTTTACACGTCGGTCTATAAAATATCGTAAACAAAAAAAGCCTAAAAACTACTTACAAATTATCAAAACGAACCGAGGAACGCACTATACAATCGTCAAAATAAACGCCGTTATTTATCTAAATAAACATTTATTTATATACATTTGCTCTTTGGTAAAACTAGCCAATGAAAATTGCAAAACATAATTAACATATTAAACGATATTTGTAACAAAAATAATTAGGAAATGCAACAAAATTAATACAAAAATAAAAATCGACGTTAGTCTAAATCTACGTACTAAAATGAGGCCGGTAAGTGTCAGTAAATACATCATGCCATATTAAACGAACCTTCCAATTTATATATAAAAGCTCTCTATTTACATTTGAATAAATATATACAGAATGTGGTTTCAAATTCATGCCATGGGCTATAACCTGTATATAATAATAAATTTGTCAATATAATAATATACCTCTGCAGTTTGAGACGAGTATGGTATTAATAAATGCTTTATTTTATTAGAGATTAAAATTTTAACATTAGCAGTCCTATATTATTTATGTATATCAATAAATGACTATGTTATTGTCAAAAACCTTATAGTATTCATGTACGTTCTTATATACCACACATTGGAAATTATTAGCTTTATATAAGTATCGTTATCATATAGGTACACAACTTCTTATTGGAATGGTTCAAACGTTCTTTAACTCTATGAAAATACTCTAAAATATAAATTATCTTTCACCTCAAAAAACCGCTATGGGTAACTTAAATCACCGTTTGCGTTCGCTTCTTTGTTCACTCGAGAAAAAGTCCATACAATATGTATAGCACTTTGTCTTCGCAATTAAAACATCTATAAAAACGTTATTAGTAACAATGGCACCATCTTCTTCTTTGTATAGGTAGGTGAAAAATTCTATCTGCACTACGTATTGTCAATTAACACCTCTTAAATGCCGTTTATTGTACTGTTTGCAAAAGAAAGTGGATGGAGAAATGAACAAACCATCGGACCCTGTCTGAGAAAAAAACGGATAAGTGTTAGAGGAAGAAAAAAACAGTAATGGAGGAACTGAGAGACACACGATTTGCTGATGCATTAAGACAGGTTTCTTTACTATTTAGATTTCAAATACTCCTAGAACTAAATTTTCACTTCGATGTAGTCCGAAACCTAATTTTCTTTGACGAATAATGTACAGGACGAATAAATTATACAGGAAAGTTTTAAATCGTTGATTCAACTTTGGCACTTGGAATTTAAGCAATATAAATACAATATCTACACTAATATAATATGATACACACTACAAATTTATATTTGGAAATAATGGTTGTATCTTTGGCACATAATAAATTGGTTGAGATTCAATTAGTTTTTGGTATTATGCAGCTGTTGCAAAGCAATATTACAATAAAGATTGCACAAAATAAAAAAATTGCCTTTTGTGCCCCATGCCTGCATTTACACCACTGTGGCAGTGGTGGAAGACAATGGATTTTCATATTTCTGGTACTAATTTGTCCGCCTAACAAGTGAGTATTTTACAGGTACCAGAAAAGTTATATACACACACGAACGTAATAACTATATACTTTAATTGTACCATTCAATTGCATGATCAATGGCAAGAAAAATAAAATAAGGAATTTTCTTGTGAGCATGATTTTTGTGCGAGTTTCGGTTTAGAAAATGTTTTCGTAATTGAGTAACAACTTTATAGCAACTGAAATACTTTTAAAAACTTGCAATGCTTACTTGCCCTACTGGGGCGAGATGTGGTAATTTATCCCCCCTCCACAACAAATTGCTTTCCGAATTAGCTTTATTTTCCTTCGAGCAATTACACCCAGCATGCGGTAAAGCATCCTTTTCCGCCCTCGATAGGTAAATAATCACATAGAGAGCTGATTGGATAGGTTATAGTGATGTCGTTCTTTGGCATTCTTGTCGATTTTCAAAATTCTAATTTAACATGGAAAAACGATCGGTGATTTAGGACGGCTGAACGAAAACAAGAGTAATATGTGAAGAGTTGTGAAGTTGTATTCATGTGCTTAATATCTTTAATTTGATATTATTATTATTATTATTAACCTTCTTCTCTTCACCCCCTGTTTGAAACTGTGGAGTCGGTTTGTTCAAGTTAGCCACGTTCGATTAATCTGGTAAAAAAGCTCAATCTAATGTCCAGCAAAGTTGAGCTTTTCCTAAGTTGATATCTCGATTATTCATTATTTTCAAGTGGATAAGGAAAGAGATGATTGTCACTATTTTGTTGCTGCGCTGGTTAAAAGCATTATTAAGAGATATTTGGTCTTTTTAATAAAAATTAAATCTACTTCAGTAGCTACTTAATATTCTTCCCTTCCTAAATAGTACTGGTATATAGTTCCGGTTGTGGGAAAATGCAAAGTTCCTCATTTGAAGCCGCCTTTTGTTCTATCTTTTCTATGCGTTCTCCATTTAGCAACTTTGTGCTTTTCATTTGATGCTTCTTTTGGTATAATTTTATCAAAATATTCTCCTTAAAAAAGGAAACAAACGTCATTTCCTCTAAGGCTCTATCTCTCCTAACAAGTTTGTATTTATTAAGCTTCTTCTTGTTTTATTCTATTTTTGCATAATACTTTCTTGCATTAGTGTCCCTTGGATGTTTCGCACTTGTCCAAGAGGTTAATAGATTATTGATTTTAGCCTTTGGCATTCACAAGAATCTTTGCCAGGTTTATGCAACTCTATGGCTTCACCAATTCCTTTTGATCCCACTCAAATCGTCTCCTCAGGGAGACACATTGTACTTTTCTTTCTAAAACCCCCTCAAAGACCTTCATCAGGTTCTGTCTCCTGCAGTTCAATTTTATCTTCCATATCCATGGACAGAACTTTGATTTTCTTTCCAATCTAATCAATACTGCCGG
Source organism: Euwallacea fornicatus (assembly GCF_040115645.1). Lineage (NCBI taxonomy): Eukaryota > Metazoa > Arthropoda > Insecta > Coleoptera > Curculionidae > Euwallacea > Euwallacea fornicatus. Next base: position 1,900,425 of record NC_089560.1, on the reverse strand, counting down.
ACTCACGAGGGTGTTGGCTTTCTCCATGAGTCTAGGTAAAATGTTTCCAAGCTTGCCTTGCGTTTCTTGGCAAATCCAGCACCTGTTTGAGTACGCCCTAAGAATTTTCGAGATCGATCGATTTAAGTGAGGCGATTTGTAGTTGACTTATCTCTGATATTAAAGCAGATATGACCCGTATTATTGACTAGATTTCCAGAATTTGCACTCACATTAAAATCTGGTTTTTCGTTATTTGAAGCTCATGTGAACCTCCACAAATTTGAGATAAAATTATTTGAGTCATTCTAACCAGTTTTGGGCTTCCATTGTAGAATATTCTAGGACACACACAGTTTAATGATATCTCGCTGATATTCCTCAACTCTTCTCGTAGTTTTAAACATTATTATAGTTATTGCGGAATATTTTTCATTTTGAGGTAACTTTTCCTGTTTGACTTAAGTTTATCAAGACGTTCATGGACCTACAAATTTCTAAAAAAAAAAAGAATTTCTAAACCAAAACTCATCAATTCTCGCAACACATCAGTCTGGCTGAGTATGTTGTAGTCACCTGAACTAACCTGAACTAACCTAATAATTATGGCACGAAATTCACAGCTATAAAAACGCTAAAGAGATTCCAAAATCAGAGAGCATTTCATGTCTCCTTTCAGCATTTTAATTTTCCCAAAATGGTCAAAACGCAAAACTCAACGCGGATCTAAAAACTTAAGTCTATACACCTAAACAAACACGTTAGAAAAGTCAACAACAACACCTGCTAAAGTGCACCATGACACAAAAGAAACTTATTTACACTTGCCACGCCCAATTATTCTCTGTAGGGTTTGCAATATGAGTATCGATGGTTCATGTGCTGGCTGTAGGAACCCGAATGGGAGAACCTCTTTAGGCACTTGCTACACTGAAATGGTTTCTCGCCTGAATGGAGTCTTTTGTGTTCTGTTAGATGGTGCTTGTGCTTGAAGGCTTTCGGACACTCGTCGCATTTGTGTGGCCGTTGACCTGGAAGAGAAAGAGAGCGGGTCAGAAAATGCTGTAATGCCGAAAACGTTAAGTGAATTGAAACCATTGAAGCGAATACGATAAAGTCTGAGGTCATCTAATTTTCTACAACGGTTTCCATTTCAATAGTTTAAATGTTAGTACTAAATTGGATTTAGCTACTCACCAGAGTGCTCATACTTGTGCCTCGCCAGCGAACTCTGTTTCGAAAATGCCTTATCACACTGATCACACTGGAACTGTCCGTCCATTTCAGGCTCCCCTGGCATCGCAGGACTCCCCATACTCTTCATCAGCATCTCTTGCACTTTGGCCCTCTTGCTTTGTAGGTCCTCTTCGCAATGTCCCAAGTCTTGCGCCGAGTGGCTGGAACCAGGACTTAAACTCGACATTCTGCTGTTAATCAGATGAGAGAGATTGGGCAGATCCCCGAACTGCAGGAGATGGTCCATGGGTACCATGCTCATGCCAGGCAACGCGGATAGCTTATGTGCTGGTTGAGCCAAGATTTGCGCCAGGCGGCTGCTGTTGTACTCCAGAGGAGAGGAGGATTGCGTCATTGCCTCACACGAGTTTGAACCTTGAAAGTGGTTCTGAAAAGACATGTAAGGCGTAGGGCTGCGTGATGATTTGCGGCTGAGATTCACAACTTCGTCGTGGGATTCGGAATGACTTACTGAGTGAGGACGCGCCGGGGAACATGAGGGTGAGGTATCGTTGGACACGCTGCCTCTCTTTACCGATAGGTCCAGAGGTTGTTCTGAGATTTCCGGGGGTGGGACTTGGGGGTTAGCAGGCGCGGAATATCTCGACCCCGAGGGTGTCGCTGGGCTGTAGGGGACCTGCACTAGTCTGCCCTCCCTTCGGTCTCTAGCACGCGTGTTTTGAAACCACACCTGTACTACCCTCACGGGAAACCCGATGCTTGAGGCAATTTTCTCCAACTCCTCTCTTTTTGGCCTAGGGTTCTCCTTGTATTTGTCTTTGAGTATCCTCAGTTGTTCCTCGGAAATCAACGAGCGCACTCGCACTTTTCGACCGTCTTCATTGACATGGTCCGTTGTAGTATAGTTCTCAGAGTCCATTTCATCTAAGTTATTGTAGTTACTGCCTCTATCAAAGTCGTGGTCTTCGGGCCCGCTTGCGCTTGAGTCAGATTTGGGCGTCAGAGCAGCCTCCAGCTTCGCAGCCAAACCCTCACTCCGGGACTCTTTATTACTCTCCTGCTCTTCCAAACCATGGTCATCTTGGGAATGTACAAGGGAAGTTTCATTGGTGTTGGATTCGGGCTTGTGTTCACTAGGCCTGTCATCAACGTTAATTTCACCGTGTTGATGATCACTGTCTTCATCCATCACCAACTCTCCAGACTCAGAAGCGTTCGACTTGGATAAATCATCCATTTCTTCTTGCCCATGGTTGATATCAAAATTAGTATTGCTGACTTTGTAGTCTTCAGCTCTAGGGCGGTAATGGTCAGTCGTAGTACTGGCTTCAGGGCCTGATGTATCCATCAAGGAACTCCTGCTAGGACTAGCAGCTTGCTGTTGCTGGTGAGCGTGTTGCTGCAGCTGCTCTAGAATGTGCCCTAAAGCTGTCGCGGGGTATGGATTAATTGAGCGATTCAGAAGACTATGTTGGGTTAAATAGAAGGGGGTCATCGAAGGGCTGACCGCCAGTTGCGAGTGAAACAGGGCGGCGGCTGCGTCTGAATACTTAGGCAAAATTGCCATGTAGGGGGAGTTATGGTTGGGACTTCCAGAGATGTTGTTGTTAATCGGACTCGCAGAGGGTCTCTTAACATTCTTCACATTTTGGGGAATTGCCTTATCTAGAAGAGGGTTGTTCAGGGCGGCCCTAGTTCTGCCCAGTTTGAGATTCATTACTAAACATTTCTTGGAGGTCATGTGACTAGAATAGGAACCAGAATGTGAGAAACGTTTGCCGCAGTTGCCGCACTCAAAGGGCTTTTCACCGCTGTGAATCCGGATGTGTTCCTGAAAAAATAATGCATGGGGTGAATTTTTGACGTGAACAATAATTGAGGGGTGCTCACCTTGAGGTGATGCTTGAATTTAAAGGCCTTATCACATTCGTTGCATTTGAATTTTCGTAGAACGGCGCTTTCGTCGTGGCTGATCATGTGACGTTGCAGTCGGTAGACGTTGGCGAAGGTTTTGTTGCAGATCTTGCATGACTGGAAATAAAAATAAAATGGTGAGGTGAGCGTGAAGCCAAAGATTACGTTCCTAAGGAGTAAATTGTGATCAAGGCTTAGAACTAGCATCGGTCAATAAAAAAAAACACTTTATCTGCCAGTTAGTTTAGGTGGACAACTGTCGTTCGCTAACTGGATATTGCAGAACCGCTTTTTAGGTATCCACTTTCTAGGACCACAGGAATCAAAATCAGCTGATTGCAGTGGGTTTGTTTCAAGAAGAAACCTTACCATGAGGATCTTAGTTGAAAATGAATTTCCGTCTCAGTTCTTTCGTTTCTTTCTCAGGGGGAACACATGGTGAAACACATCGCACATCGTCCGGCACCTCGACGGTCACATCACTGTTCGACGGCGGTAACAACTGAAGTTGTTCAATACGCATCGCATCTCGCCCCTCACGACGCCGTAAAATGAGCGACACGATATTTTGTCTTCCAGCGGCGAGGTGCTTCAAACTTGCTCTGTGATTGGTTCTCTCAACCCCCCACTTTCACCATACGGCAACAGTGAACGTAGCGTTTAACCAGCAGTACCCCACATGTTTGGTCCGATCGAAGGACCCAACGTACGTAGAGGGTAGACGAACGGAATGTGTGGTGCTGCTTAAGAAACCAGACCAAATTTAACATAAACAAAGCATAATTAATAATAGTCACCGTATCAAGGTACTTGGAGGGTCACCATCACTATCTGAGTCAGATAACATTTTTATTACCTCTCTGTAAGAAACTAGACAAATGAACTACGATGACCGGTGATGCGAACTTCTTCACTAAGTTAATCAGCGGCGATAATCAGCATGATGCTTTACTATCTTTTTACCCTAACAAATACTGGGTGATTCACTGCCCATGGGACAACCGAAAGCTGGAGATACACAGAAAATGGTGATAATTGGAGAAAATATGTAAATCTCATTCGATAGTTGATAGTTTCGGATGGTCAAAGTGTTGGAAGCTAACATTGATATGCATTTCTTTGCCATTATCCTGAAAATGTTAGATACTTGAAAATATACAAAGTTATGTTTTTTTTAAGTGACGAATAAGGTACTTTTTGCAATTTCCGCGTTGCTGCTAAGGGGAGCCACTTACGGCCACTTTTACAAAATTCACAATTAATAACTTTTTACCCTGTATATCCGACATGAAATTTGATTCAAAATTTGAAAGAGCAATCATTTTCCATTAATTATGTATTCTTATTTCATCTCGATCCGTTATCGGGAATAATCTGTTTAATGAACACTGGGTTAAAATGAAAAAGACTAGGTATGTCCCATCTCATAATACAAAATAGCATCTTCTCCGCCATTGAAACCGGTAAATAATGGCAAGTGATGCACGTGAATTAATTATTTTATTTAATTTTAAATGTGGTAAAAAATATCATTAGTGACAAAACTTTGAAAAGGCCTCGTCATAACCAGTTTTCGAATGATGAAATGCGAGATATGATTTACGTTTTTGCACAAGAAAATTTCAATGGCCATGTTTCAGCTCGAAGATATTACGAATTTTGCCCCAACCGAAAACAACCAAATTGCAAACTATTTAGACATTTCTACAATCGCTCAGGCAAAACCAGATTTCTCCATGTGAAATGCACTATCAGCGTCCCAAAAAGTATTTCAGTGGGACAGGAAGAGGACGTTTTGGTTATAGTGACCGAAACTCCAAGTATAAGCAGCCGCCTTTTAAGTATTGCAACAGGCATGGCTCAGCCCACGATTAGGAAAATTCTGAAGAGGAAGACACTCCATGCATTTCATTCAACTCCTGTACAAAATTTTTTTGTCCTAAGATCCTCCTGCTCGTCTACGTTTTGCCCATTTTGCAGAAGAACGGGAAACCAACAATCTTAGTTTTTTTTAAAGAAAATTTTATCTACCGATGAGGTCGCGTTAATTCGCCGTGGAATTTCTAACTGGACAAACAACCATTTGTGGGACTCTGAAATTCCTTATGGAGTGAAAGCGAGGCATTTCCAACAGGAATTTAAATTGAATATTAGATGCAGTGTGATTGGCATTTTTTTATGGAATTTTTGAGCTTCTCCCAAATTTAAAAGCCGATTGTATTTAAACTTTCTTCAATCAAATTTGGCCGAATTGCTTGAAGAAGTTCCACTTTATTCAAGAAGAGACATGTTGTTCATGCTCGACGGAGCCCCACCGCATTTTACTCGTCCAGTGCGTGTATGTTTAGATGTAGTTTTTCCAAATCGTCGGATTGGCCGTGGAAGCGTTTTTGCTTGGCCACCCAGAAGGCCGGATTTTAATCCTCTCGATTTTTCTATTTGGTCTCAAATCAAAGATATAGTTTACAAAGAACCCTTTGGTGCGCGTGAAGAGTTGTGGCAAATAATAAAAATTGCTGTTACCGCAGTTAGAGACAATCTCGATGTGTTGTTCCAAACTCTAATGGCTCTTAAAGAGCTTTGTGTAAAGTGTTTCAATGTTAATGGTGGACACTTTGAACAATTATCTTCAATCAGTATTATGTATACTGCGTGACATAGGAGAGAGAACACCCTTAAAAATGGTTTTATTTAAACAATTTTTGGTACGCGTGTTTGTATATGGGAACATAAGAAACGATTAAATTTTCAGTTATATTTATCAATGTATTTACGAGTTATCAGGATTTTTAAATTTTTTTTACTATAAAAATTACAATAAAATATCAACAAAATATAATTGCAAAATATCATTTGTTGGTGTACAGCGCGCTTACAAAGTGCTTTTAGATTAGTCAAATATGCCTAGACCCAGACTGCAGCGAAATTTTTATCAATGGAGAGAGTTCGAGAAAAATCGAATAATGAATCTATGAGAGGTGGGTCGGCCATTTAGCGACCGTAGTGTAAATACTACAATGAGATATTGTCAGACATGATTCCAAGACGAGAAAACAGGCAGAACGAGAGGTACTGGACGATCCTGAAGAATTACTACAGAACGTCAAGATAACCGTCTTCGAATTAAGGCCCTAAAAGATAGGTTCGTCTTGTCGAGGATGATGGCGGATCAGTGGTTTGCTCAGTACGAAAAGCCCATTGGGATTCGAACCATTTATCGCCGGATAAGAAGTTTTGGACTGATTTACAACCGTCCCCATCTTTATGTTACTCCTCATCTTAAATCATCGTCAAAATCGACTGCAGTGGTGCAGAGAACGGATACATTGGAAACTGGAATGGGATAAGGTAGTGTTTAGCGACGAATCCAGATGCTATTTGGCTATGCATAATGGTGGGGCAAGAGTAAGAAGACGGAATGAAAGACGAGATTGTCAGTTCACAATATATAGGCATATCTATCAGACTGTTGGAGTAATGGTTTGGAGTGCTATTGCATATGGTAGAAGGTCACATTTACTTTTCGTTAGAGGAAGTAGACGGCCCAACGATATATCCAAGAACTCCTGGAACCTTATCTCGTGTCTTATCTGGAAACTCTTGTTAATTCAGTTTTCCAGCAAGGCAATGAACGATCAGGCATGGCTAAAGTGACTATGGATTTCTTTCAACAAAATGCAGTCAATTTGCTACCTTGGCTACCTCGCCCTCCAGACCTCTCTCCGATTGAACATGTATGGGATATTGTAGGTAGAGGGTTGCATAATTTACCCCATCCCTACAAACCCTAGTGGCGCTATGTCATGCTGTTTAGTTATCTTGGAATGAGATCCCCCAAGAGGACATCAATCACCTCATTAGATCCATGCCTAGACGGGTACAGGAATGTATAAGTCACTGCGGAGGACCGACGAATTATAGTTTTTTTGGTTTTTAACAATCAAAATTGTTTAATTTTTTAATGAAATATTTATTTTGGCGTAAGAAACATGAACACAAAAAGTTATTTAAATAAAACCAGTTTTACAGGATGTTTTCTTTTTTATGTTAGGCAGTATATATTATTTGTTTAATTGTTAGGTCTTCTAGAAAATAAAAACACACTTGGTTGCTTTTAGCTTCTCGTATTGTGAAATTTGAACGTAGCGTTCGTTAAGCAGGTTTTTCTCGAAAGCTGGTCGAAGTATCAAAATGAAAGAAGAATAAATAATTGATAGAAGAACTATTGGTTTTTCAGAATTTCAATCAAATTTCATATTCGACATTCAGGGTGAAAAGTTATTAACTGCGAATTCTGCAAAATTGACCGCAAGTGGCGCCCTTATTAGCAACGCGGAAAATGGAGAAACGTTGTCCCCCGTTAACTTGTAGAGATGAATAAAATACTTTTGAAGTGACACGTCTGTTGAATGCGTTCTGAATTTTTTTTTTTTTTTCATCAAAGGAAGCTTGAACGTTGTCTGGAGCAATCTGAGCGAGAGACGGTTGGTGAGAGAATCTTTCGAGAGCCTCTTTTAATAGGATCTTTCGCATTAATTTAGCTTTCTGCGAACAAGAACTATAACAAGGCAAATCCAACTACGTTGCACTAATCCCGGAAAACAGGTGACCGCGGTTGACGTGCCATCTAAACCTCCAGATACGCCCTGGAATGCTTTTTGCCCGGCAAAATTAGGAAATTTTCCAGCGACGGCTCCCCGATAACAAAAACAACGGTTCCAGAAGTGGGATAAGTAATTATTATTATAACGGAGGATTTCGGCCCGGACAAGTCAGGTATAAAGGCCCCTAAAAGCCCATGGCGCAAAAACAAATGCAATTTGATCGAATCTGGAGAATGGTAGATTGAACTTAAGTGGCAGCAGTTTCAATTAATGCGCCCATATAAACAGCACGTCAAGTAGCGGGAGCAAAAGTAGTTTACAAAAAACGAAAGAGCACTTAAAAGAGGCGTGAACTGACTAATATGGCTGCTAAACTCATTTAAACATGTTGGGAGATCGGCGCCATCGACTTTTAATTTATACAGCCATGCAGGAATGTATATGCGGTCTGAAACTCTGTTGTTTTAATGGTCTAGTTTTTGGTCTTGTGGCATTTGCTTGCGCGCCACTGCCTGGAAAACCAATCCAAGACAATAAAAGCGATAACGAAATCGATCGTTAAAATGACTTTAAGATATGTTTCGTTCGACGTCAGCCTTAAACTCTTTCACACGGTGTTTAATTCCACACGTGGCATAATTTTTCTTTTTATCCGTTATTCTCCTATAGGATCACTTGTCATTGGGTCGGGATATCTGTTCACGGTCGGCTCTATCTCTGCCTGGATAGATTAAATTGCTCGCGCCCGAGTGATGTGTCGGCACTTAAAATAGCTATAATAGACCCAATGAGTTATGTAGGAAAGGCAACTTTGATGCTCCCGGTTCTGGACGCTCTGGACTGGAAACCAGTCACTAAACCTTGCAATTCACCTAAGACCGAGGACGCAGAACAAAAAAAATGTATCCTTCCCGAAATAGAAGCAGCTCAGCTACAAAGGCGTTTTGTTTTAAGAGTAAATAAAGAACTTTTATGCCCGGTTCTAAATTCGTCCGCTTGCACCTGGACGGCGTTATGTGATTTCGACGACACCTGGTAAACACAAGCGATGGCAATTTACACTCAAAACACCCTAAAAAATGGATCGTTGAACCCCTGGAATCGCTAGAACTCCGTATTTTATGGTGTAGTCACAATATTCATTACGACAAGTGAACTTTACCATTAAGGTTAATAGAGCTGATTAGAGCGATTGGCTCAAATTTAACTGGTTAAGTTGGTTGCGTGTGGATAGGAGTGCACAGATCTATAGATAATACCAATGCGGGCGACTTTATTGAAGAGTAATGTAAAGTTATGTTGACTTTTCATTTACCGAGAAATGATGTTTCAATTGAACTTTTTTGAAAATTTTCGCAAGTATCCAAAAAAAAATTATACGGGGTGTCCCTGCCCTGCCTAGCCAAACTTCAGGAGGTGGTTTTACACATCGAACGCGACCAAAAACGTAAGGTGGAAATTTTCAGAAAACTCAGCCCGCTTCGAGGAAATGTCATTTTTTGATTTTTGAGGATTTGTCGGGTTTAGTGGTCCAAATGTCTCTGTACCTTCCTTTGCATTGCAGCTATAGAAATTCCAATGGTACCACTGCAGATCCACTTAAATTTTCTATTTTAAATAACCATTGCGAGTTCGTCGTATTTGCATTTTGCTGACTTTTCAGAGACCTGAACGCAAAACTTTTTCATTTATGCATTTTTGTTTTTTTAATTCTCAACTGTCCATTGCTCCAAAAAGCTCCCATGTCATACCATTTCTCAATTCACGAAAAACATCTACAATCATCATCTACATATAATCTCTTTACATGGTATCGTTTTTTTTTAAGTTTATCTTACTTTTAAATGAGTAAGGGTGGTGTAAGTTATTGAAAACTACCCCCGCAGGAAAAAAAAAATTGCAAAAAATATCCGGTACGATAAAAACACTTCTGTACAAAGATAATGTGGACACAGTTGAAGAATTTGAACAACGAATACGTGCAAGTTGTGTTCAAATAGGTGAGAGGAGAGAATAGATTGGTTGCACCATCCGGACCATTTTTCGGAGGTTTAGGTTGTTTGCGCCAACAAGGAGGGCATATCGAACAGTTATTTACGACTGATAGTGTTTTGTTTAAAACCCTTTTTAATTTTTATTATCTCTGTGCAAGAGGTTTTTAACAACCGATACCTCCTTCACTCTTTTAAAAATACGATAAATTCAAGAAACGGCGCCACGGTAAAATGGTATAAGATGGACATTTGTTTTAATAGAATGGACAGATAAAAAATTTACAAAAAGAAACAAATACAAAAATTTCGTGTTAAGGCATCTGAGAAGTCAACAAAATGCAAATAAAATGTTCTCACAATGGTTCTTAAAAATAGGAAATTTAAGGGGCTTTCTAATGATACTATTGGCATTTCTATAAAGGCAACGCAAAAGAAGGCCAGGGGACTTTTTGACTCAAAACTTGACAAATCCTCAAAAATAAAAAAAATAAATATCCTCAAAGTGGCCAATTTTTCCTGCCATTTTCCACCTTACATTTTTGGTAGCATTTGATGTGTAAGGCCACCGCCTGAAGATTGGCTAGGAAGTGCAGGGACCCCTGGCATATATTTTTTTCTTTTTTGTGTAGAATACATCTGGTTTTTGCAAATAAATAAAAGTTCGGCTAATTTGTCATAAAAAATCAAAATAAAAAAAATGTATTTAGTACAGGAATGGAATGAGTCAGTTTAAAACTTCCACAATAATCGAAGTTTCAATCTTTCAAAGGACGAATATCATAATACATAAAAAATTAATGCAATATGATATATTCAATCATAGCAGTGTTCTTTATCCGTGCTTGAAACGTTTGAAGTTTGCAAAACCGAATCACTTTTTAAAGTGCCATAAAATGACATGCCAACTTATCCAGTTTTTAAACCAAATTTGTGAAAGGGTTGAGTCAATTGGACTCATAATTTAGTTGATTATTGTGTATTCGTCTTGTTTTTTTCTCCAATAGATAACTTATTTTGTGTACCAGATTGTAGCCGTCACATCTCACTTTTGGTAAAACAGTGATGAATCCCCTTTTTGCACGAAAGTTCTCTGCTATCTCCAATCATGAAGAAGTTAGGACCATTAACCTCCACATTGTCCGTAAGTGCACACGCTGGCTTAAGACTCAACGCGGCTTAAACCGACACTTTTGCATGTAAGTGTCAATTTAAGCCACGCTTAAGCTTAAATTCGTCTTGTGGCCCTATCGCGAACGCGAGTTTGGGTTGACAGAAGATAATAACAGTTTTGTGTTGGAGAAAAGAGCGGGTTGCCCCACAATCAGAAACTCAGTTGCGAGTGCTAAGGATAGCTATGAGGTACGAGTCTAAGATCATTTAAAGGAAAGCTGAAAAAAAAAAAAAAAAAACTGCAACTAAAACACAGTGAATAAAGGTTAAGAAAAAGCCAGGAAATAGTCTGAAAGAAACTTAAACTCAGAAACTTAATATATAATAATAAAATATTAATAAAAACGGATGCACAAACGATGAAATAACATATAGAAAAATGTTGTGGTGCCGCAATATGACACGAGTCACACAAAATAGCATTTTCTAACGAGTTTCATATATTTTTTTTTCTAATTTTGCTTCACTCCTAAATGTCTTATGTTGGGGAAAAAAAGATTTCAAGAACGTACCATTGGTCGAGGTCACGTGGGGAAATTTCCAAATGGAGCTTCAGCGAAGCAATACTTCAGTCGATTTGTCATAAAATGCACTTTATTAGGACCAAGATGCCAAAACTGAAATAAAACATCTGAACAACCTAAACTAAAATGAACTCTCTGGTTTTGGTCTTTGCTATTCACGTCGAAAACCTATTCGAAGAAAAACCCAAACTACGACCGATCGTGGAAGGTCAGAATTAGGTATTTTCGAACCTTATAGTCTCCATAATACTGAAAGAAGGATTTCTACGAAGCTCCCCAGTACGTCAATTATTAGGGTATCGTTTTTCAAACTCATAGATAAATCCAGCAATAACTCGCCGCGAAAAATTACCATTCGATAAAACCTACGCCCCTGTCATCTCCATTGCGGTTCGTTCAGAGGTGCTAATCGTTTTAGTCGGTTTCATTTTCCGGTGTAGGTAGGTTAGCGAATGTGATAAAAGCGCACTTAATCATGTCGATAAGAGTGAACGTGAAAGTAAAATTGTCGGTTTTGCATGTATTTATATAAACAAAAATACAGTTCTAGGAACTGACATCATGGCTTAGATGCTGTCGAAAGGGCTAAGAAATAACGAGTTGGTAGATTCGGATATTTTTGCGGTGAACAAACGTGACTCGCCCCTCACAGATAAACGTGTCTGAATCATTACATCAGTGAGTAAAAGTTTATAAAATATTGCGATAACCCTACGAAGCTAATAACAAGCGAAAAATGAGTCATTTCGAACAAAGTAACGCACCTCATCAGATCGAGCAAGAGATACCAATTAGCAAACTACACAAAGCCTTAAATTACTCACCACATGCGCGTTAGGAGAGTGAAGTAACTCATGCTTCTCCAACTGCTCCTTTGCCGAAAATGACGTATTGCACTGCGAGCAGTTGTACCGGCCCCCAGCAGACACCCCCATGGGGGTTGGGGATACAGCACTGGTCACTGATAGGCTATTCTCTGAGGTAGCTGTCAAGTCTCCATGGGCAATGTCCATGTGCTCTTTGAGCGCCTGGAAGCTCTGGCAGCCCTTCTGGCATTGCGGACATTTAATGAAGAATTCCGAACTGGCATTGAGCTCTTCTTCTTTGAGGGCTCCGTTGGTCAAGGACGGAGCTGAAACAAAAGGTTTACATTAACCATCCAGCTTTACAGTCTACGTACAGTTCTCAGGCCTGCCGAACAGATGCTGCATATTAACTTCCATATTAGAAATCATTTTGGGATAATTTCGAGGGGATACCCCCTGACACTTGACGTTGTTAGTTATTGTTACCTAAGTTGGCGATGACAATTGGTTCTTGTTGCCTGGCTGGTGCCCCGATGGCTTTGAAAGCTGGAAACCGCCTGTTTAATAATAATTAAGCGTATAATACAGGATGTCCCTAATAAATGTTAAGTTGCTTTAATTATTTCCCGTGTTGAGCGACACGGCTGTGTATACCTTTGGCTGTTTAATGATTAAATTGAAACCTTTTGTGCGGCAGGAAAAATGGGACCTAACTAGCGCAATATGGCCGCAGCGAGCGGCAGAAATAATATTTGAATATCCATAAACATTTATATTAAGGTGAAGTATTCTTGGATATTTCCGTCGCGGCCATCTACTTAATTATGATGTGATTGTTTGGAAAATCCTTTTTTTTTTTGGTACCTTTGAAGTTCCAGAAGTTTTTCTGATCATTTTATGGGATTTAACAACGATGGGTCCCATACTGTAAACGTTTATTACGCAATTTCGTTAATAGATATTTGGCAGTTTTCTGGTTGGTGAAAAGTTATGATAGAGGTCTGATGGGGAGTCGTCGTGTGCGACAATGTTCGTCCTCAAGATTAAGTGATAATTTCAACACATCTAAACGAACGGGGACAAAAGTATCTGATTTAACGATATTCAATTGGATGATCGATTGCACAGTTGCACTTGAGGACTTTGGTGCAAAAAGGGGATTCGTCTCTATTTTGCCAAAACAGAGTTCCATAGTCTGCTACAAAGCCTAAGCTATCGTTTGATGCCAAAAGCTAAACAAATACTCAATAAGCAACGAAATCAGAGGCACATTTGACTCATACCTTTCAGAAATTTGATGCAAAAACGGGATAACTTGTCATCGCTTATCCTGTTTATTATTTTTATTATATTTATTAAATATAAAAGTCTCTCAACTTTAACGAAAAAGAAATGTGTTATAATGCTTCGTTGCCTCTTAACGATGCAAAATCTTAAAATGTCATAGAACTGACGACAGACTATGTGCCAAGAGTTGACCTGTCATTTTATGACACTTTAAAAGTGATTCTGTTATTTTGCCCGCTTCAGACGTTTCAAGCACGGATGAAAATCGAATCTGTTTTGATTGGTTATATCGTATTATGTTGCGTTAATACGTATTATGATATTCTTCCTTTGAAAGCTTGAAACTTAAGTTGTTGTAAAAGTTTGAAACTGACCTCGCCCTGTTCTCACACCAATTACAATTTCTTTTATTCCTGCACTTTTTAAGATTAAGTACTCCAACTCTCCTTTCTATGCAAAAGCAAGATATATTGTACACGAAAAAGGAAAAAAACATAATTTTCTCTTGATCCGTGGAAAAATAAAGAAAAAGTGACTCATACCCTTTTCATACTGAGGACCTCAATTATTGGAAAAGGTTCCAATAAAATCTTGAGAAATCATATTTTTTTCGAGATTTCAATTTCAAAATACAGTATTTGGGACGCTGGCTGCAGCCTGGGGCGCTACTAATATTTTCGGAATTTATCGAATCAGGAGCTCAATATTTTTGCGAAATTACTTGATTTATTTGGATTTTTGTATAGTTAAATTAAATTGATATTAAGCTTTACCAAACGGGTTAACGTTTTACGGAAATTTGATGGAAAGATCTGACCTTCATAACGCTAGCTCAGGTTCAACCTTCTCTGCCAAGGACTGATCTTTGGATACTTGGCAAAATTGATTGATTTTAGAAATTAAGATCGGTTTAAATTTAGTTTTGTAATATCTGAGTGTCAGCTTGAAATTTCTTTTCAACGTGACGAAAATGCTGTAAAATGTCCATCCATAAGTAGTCTTCTCTTATGAGAAATTTTATTTCATATATTTTTTAATATACATACATGTATATATATTTTTATTATTTTATATATTAATGTCTCCCTCTTTAATTTGTAATAATAAAAATTAAACTTTCAATTCCATGCTTTGACAGAGGAGAACTTTGAAGGTGAGCACTTTTGGACATAAGTTTGTATTTATAAGTATCCTTATTTTTCGCCGAAGTATCAGCTTCAAAAATTCTTGGTATGCATTAAGGAATACCCCGTATAATCTTAATAGATGCCACTCCTGATAAATATTTGATTCTGAATATACATGACGTATTTTTGTGTAAAATTGTTTCAAAATATCAACAAAAAGTTTTTAAAAAAACATTAATTTATAAATATTTTTTAAGAATTTTTAGCTTCTTAATACTTATATGTATGTTTGAAAAAGATTCGCCTACAGTAGTGTGCATAATTGCCGAAAAATTCCACGATTGCCGTAGCAATTACTACCATTTTCATATTGCTATAGTGAATTTTTCAGATTTTGGGCTCGACTCCACTTAGGATTTTAGAAGGATAATAAGAAAAATCTATTCAATAAAATAATAATGTATAGTAGTAAAATTGAAACATCCCATAGCAAAATTGTGTTTTCTCTCGATTGTTAAAAGAAGGTTTTCAAACATCTCAGTATGAATCTTTTCAACTGTTTTGAACACCTTTTCAAAATCTGCCCTTAAAGGTGGCTTTTATTTGTAGAAAATTCAACGTTTCTTACGGTCTTTCGAGAATTGTCATTTCAGGAACGTGCAGATTGATTCTAAAGTATTGACGGTATTAAAACTGCCATCTGCCTAAAATGTTAGAACGTGTTTAGGCTCTAGAAATGAGGCCCATTACCTACATAACATGTCTCGTAGACAAAAGATCCCATAGCCTCCGATACCCAAAGTCACTTTCCAAGTCCCATAACGTCAATTAAAAGACACCATTAACAGGAAGACTCAAGGTGGTCTGAAATTTTTTTCGCCCAAGAGGTTCCGACCAAATGTGCTTTTGGGTACCTGTGACTCCAACCTTTGGGTATTTAAGAAGTTTAAATGGAAGTTAAATGTTTCCTTTTCAATATGCTTCACACTTCCCAGTCTATAGGACTCATAAATCAGGTAAGGTTGTAAAGCATGGGCCGTGACGAATGTCTTTTTTTGGTAACAATTTTATGTTCATTCTTGACCATAGAGCATTATGCACCTGTCCCCTAAAATTTAAGGCCCACCCTTAGAAATTGCAACCTGATAAACAGCAGGTAGTTTTTCGGGCTCTTTAATGGTGCAGGTGTAATTTAGTTGGTGTAGGACGGGCACCAATGGGCAGCACTATCTGCCCTTATTTGAATTACCTAATGCTGTGAGGTGGATAAAATGGTTGCAGGCACCTGTCCAATGAAATTCAAGCCCCACCGTGCAATTGCAGCTACCAAGCAAATAAAGACTTTGGATCGTTCACAACTTAAAGTACGGAAGCACCAATAGGAAACATGTCCATATAAATTTGCAAAAACTGAGCTAATTTATAGCGTGTTAAGGAAATATCCTGTATATTATGACATTTTTTAATTAATCACGAATTTTTCGGTGAAATTCATGTGCCGCGTACAGGTCAACTTTGTTTTATGAGATATCAAATATTCAGTAAATATATAAATATTTTGCTGCGCTTTTCCTCCATTACAGGGTTATGTAAAAACTTGTGTTTGAACTTTAGAAGCACATGTAATCGAAACCATCGCTCGTATGAAAAAAATACAATGAAACTTTTTTATAGGAAATTTCATTGACTATCACTTGAGTCCTCATAATCTTTTTCGTAAATATAATGGTTTCCGAGGTATTCACGGAAAACGGAATTTTAGTGTATGTGTTTTTATGCTCTCGCTCTACTTACCTTCGCCCCCAATCTCTTTTTCCGTGGAATCCCTTACTCGAACGAACCTAAAAACAAACTGAAATATTAACGTGGCCCCTGCCCAAAAAAAATATTTGACACAAGTGATATGTCACTCTTTGGAAAACTAAAAATACACTAAAACCACGTTTTAGTTACCCCTCCCAGCACCTCCCTTTTCCTTCCATGATCCCGTAAGACAGTTGGGTATAAAAATACATTTTTGAAACACATTATCATGTAAACACGTTAAGTGCCACGTGATGCATTTTTGGAAAATAATACGTTTTTCGATATGGAACTTCCATAAGAAAATTATTCTTTTTGGATAGTTTTCATGAAGTGGCAGTCAACGCGTTAAGAGAGTTAAATAAATCATCAATATTTGATTGCGGAAAATTCCATTTTTCGTGAATATCTCGGAAAACAGTGATCGACTTGTAACCAATGAAATTTTCTACAATAATGGGTTTTTTCAAATGAGCGATAGTTTCGGTTATATATGCTTTTGAAATTTAAACACAGATATTTACATAAATCTGTAAGGAAAAAAGCGCAGCAAAGAATTTATATATTTACACTCATAATGATGTGTGAAATGAGAAATTTTTCAATATCTGATTTCCCGTAAAATAAGGTAGTTCCTGTACACTGTTCTGTATATCAAGTGATTTCGAAATATTCATGTTTGAAATATAACAGTTATGTGTCTCATCAATTGGAACGGCTGTTTTTTAATCAAATGCAGTATATTTACTTACGCCCGTCAATCCCCCAAATTTGATTAAATTAAGTCAAACATTTTAGAGATAATAATGATTCCATACTTTTTTGACGCTCTGTATATAATATATCACAACCAAGTTAAAAGGCTGCGAGCTACGCCTACAAAAATTTTAGTAAATATGGACCGAACGGGTGAATCACCGATAGAAATTGATTTTCGCGTGCGAGGTTGCCGAAGTGTCATTTTATGATCGGCCGCCTGTTGGTCGCTAGTTGTAAGTTTCGGGTTTTGTTAGTATTCTTGCGTGGAAAAATGTCAGCTGATAAACCGATATTTATCGGTATCGGCCAAAAAAACCATATCAACCGATCACTACATAAAACGTATGTATAAAATAAACTGTATTAAGAATGTCTATACAGACAGCAAATTTATGATCTAAATTAATTGATTCTGTAATTTATTATCGAGAGCAAAGTTAGTAAGCCTGCCATTTCGCCCTGGATTGATGACAGCGAATGAATCGCTTTAACATTGTCCACTTTTCCCTCGCGTTTCGTCATGATTTAGGTCATGATTATCCCTATGTATGTTTTTTGGCGTCAATCTGGGTGTTTTATGGACTTTGTGATGGAGGTAGATTAAAAATACCTTTGTTTATGGAAAAATTATAGTGTTAATGACACAATTTTGCTAGTGCGAGCGAAATTGCTCGCACAAGTACGGACTCGGCTCATAAATCACGCAAATCTTCATAAATTTCTCATTTTCTATTTATCGCTTAACTTTTTTATTTTATTTTAGCGGGACAACTAAAAGTTTTAGCGCCAGCTTTACAAACAAAATTATTCCTTTTGTGACGCCGTGTCACGTTGAATTATTCCAGTTGGACACAATCCAATTTTAATAAAATGCTTTTGTATCGGGTCGAAAAAACGACGGCTTCGCACGAATCAAAGGATCCCTCGCCACGTATGAAAATACCTCGTTAGCATTTTTATACAAAGGGGGATGTTTCGGGTGAAAAACGGTGTATGGATGTCATGGTGGCTCACCGACTTTTCTTCTTTAATACGTAAGCAAATCCTTTTACATTAAAATTTAAAATCAATCCTAGATACCGTGCATGGGGTTTTTATTCAGCCACGCTCTCCAGATTTGGGGAAACTCGTAAGAAGCACATCAGTGCCGTTTTAGCAGCTCTAGCTCTTCACTCTAGGTAATACCTCTTGCTCCTCGATTCTTATGGATTAGAGCGCTTTCCTCATTCTGGGTGCTGAAATTATTTGGAGTATTACATTGGATGAAATCCTTGATGAACGGGTAAACTTCCCCTTTAGCTCTACGTTATTTAATTTTTGACAAAAACCAACAGTGATGGATCAAAATCCTCTCTCATTTACAATTTCTTTACTTCAACGTTGAAAAGAAATTTCTCCAGCTATTCAATTTACCTCAAAGTTTAATTCTTCCTTCTTTTCGCTCCATAATTTTACCCTCTCACAGTCCCTTCACATACACACTCTTCTTGAATTAAAGCAAATTTAATAGTTACAAATTAATTTGTAACTCTATTCGACAAGAAAAAAACAAGTTAGTTAATAGCAGGCACTTGAGAGCTCTCATACGCAATTTTATATTGTCAGGGAGCGTGTGAGTAGTGTATTATGAGCCCTTCTAGCGGTTTTGGATTAAAAATTAAGGGCCAATATTTCGAGGTCCTGGTATCTTCACCAAGAAGGTAAATCTTGGGAAATGGGACCGATCGCCGATTTCGGAGTTTCTGATGAACTACCTTGCTGGGAATGGGCCGAAGAAAGGGTATTATATAATATTGGATATAGGAGGAGGAAAGTTTTCTCCAATGGGTTCGGGAGCACATGCCCTTATTAATTGAAAATATAAAATATGTTTTAACATGAAAGCCGCAAACTTAACTTTCACAAATTCCTAGATGAAGCCCTTCTTCACAGCCGTTAAAGGAATCCATCACCTTAGCCGAACGAAGAGTATCCGAAAAACTTCGAATGGGCTCGTATTATGTGTACACCCGGTCCCTACCTACTTCCCTGGTTTATAACTAATTAAAAGAGTAAAACGTTCGAGGCTGAAATATTCACGTGTCCATGTTAAAATCTGGTTAAGACATGTTAGACTTCAGATTCAAAACCAAGAGTCAAAATTTTGAAAAAACTGATTAAGTTACTGATTGTTTCCTCATTGTTATCGCAAAACCAAATCGAAAGTGTGATATTTATCCTTGAAATTCTTCAGTTGCAACGTAACAATGTTGTTGAAGCAACTCGCACCAACTTGCAACTCGAGCAGGAAGCAAAGCAAATCATGCGAAAATGTTTACAAAAATAATAATTCATAATTCCGATTATTAAACTGTTAATCAAAACTTTACCGTTTCGTTTATATTAAAGGTGGATGTTTGGGTTAAAACCGCGAAACGGAACCTCACAGCTATTAATATGGATCGGTGCATTCGCCACGAATTTAAATTTACCTTTAAATAAATATTTATGACCAATTAGAAATAAACAGTCTTGCATATGGTAAAAAGTTATTAAATTTCCCGACCAAATGTTTATATACCGTAATATTTATGTAAGCACTAAGAAATACAGAAAATCATTTTCGAGCCTAGACGACACCCAAAACCCTCAAAATTCCTACCTGAATATCCAAAGTTTTTTTACGGTCTGTCCGATCCAAAGTATCATATTTCATATGGCACTAATAAGCAGAGGGACCCTTCTACCT
Organism: Euwallacea fornicatus; assembly: GCF_040115645.1. NCBI lineage: Eukaryota > Metazoa > Arthropoda > Insecta > Coleoptera > Curculionidae > Euwallacea > Euwallacea fornicatus. The sequence continues at coordinate 1,880,533 of NC_089560.1, read as the reverse complement.
TGAAATATCTCATGATGTGAATAACAGGAAGGCCGCGGACAAGGTGGTCGCCAGGTTTTTTAAACCCAAAACCAAATGTGCTTTTGGTACCTTTTTAGTCCGCAGTTCGTGGAATACCTTAAGAGTGTATAAAATAAAAATCAGGAACATTAAGCACATTAGTGTAGGATTTTCTGCCCAATCAAACGAAAGCTCCTCCTTCCACGGCCCACCTGTATAATCAAAAGAGAACAGGTAAAGAAGATCGATATTGATGGGGCAGGTGCAAATGGCCTCCGATGGCCTCAGACAACCAATAAGAAGTGGCTAGTCCCTGTTATTTGCCGGTAAATCTTATTTCCTCGAAAACACTCTGGATATTTTGGTTCAGGAGAAAGGAATGAATGTTTATCATTGATTTATGGGCATTTAAAAGCCCGATTAGCTTAGGAAGATGTTAATGCTCATAGAAGTAAATGGTTACAAAATAATGGGCATGTGAAAAAGGTGGGTCTTTACATAACATATTGCCGTATGTGAAGGGCATGGTAAAAAAACAAGGATTGTCGCATTTTGTTAGTTTCCGGACTATTGACGTTATCTTTTAGAGAACAATCGAATTGATTTTCATGCAATTTATCGATGGAAAAAGAACAGGGATTGTCCTAGTGCCTGTTTCATCTACCTCAACAACTTGTCTGGAGGACATACCTCGTTTTTTTCCCATATTCTTCGCATGTACATACACCTACAACTGACACTCTGAGGTATAGTAATACCTTGCCTGAGAAAATACTACAAAAGTTTTCGACCTCCTCAGTGTGTTTATAAAAATCAAGATGATGTTTAGAATATTGCTTTGCAGGTGCCTGGGTTTGTTTATTGTTATTAAGAATTCGTCTGGCACCTGATTTGAGGTCTTGATAGGGATAGAAATTATGTATGCTGAGGTGGGACAAAAATGTGTCTAACGGAAAAATGAAAGAGCCGAATTATATCTACAAACAACCAAATAGCATTTTCCCATCGATAGATAATTGATATGCGCTTTTACTCCTTCGCCCGCTCATAGATGACAGCACCATGAAAAATCGGCCCTGCATCTCGTCGCAATTTCACCTTTATGCTCACGTGGTGTGTCAGAACTTCGCGGGCAAAATGTGTGATGTTTATTTCGAAAAAAAGTCCTGAGATATCGTCGCTTCTTGTTTCGGACCAATAAAGATCTCGCCGATGGGTGAATAAAGGAAATACACGTAAGATTATAGAACTTTAAACTTTTATCTATTTTCGGATGAGGTTTTTTCGCACACGAGCCACGAGAATAAGGATCTAGATAGGCCATTCCCGAACAAATACGAACTGGACCTTCGACTAACACTACTTGATCTTGTGCTTGTGAAAAAAATTACTATAAGTAAATATAATCACCTGTTGAGGTAATTATCCCGAGGATTTTTTTAGATTCCTGGAATAATTGCATTGACCAACCCTAATGGAGAGTTTTTAATTAGGGGAATATTCAGCTAAAGTGAAATGACTTTAGAGGGGAATTTTCAGGGTCGTTAATCGACTCAGTTTGAAAAAACTTCTATAGCGGTGAATTTACACAAATCCAGGCATAGGGCGAAATGCGCATTATAACAGCACTGGCTGACTTTAATGGCATAATTTTCTAAAGTTTTGGGTCAGCAGATTTTGGAACTAACTTCAATTGCGTTTAGAACGTACCTAATTATCAGAAGTTGAAAAATTACTGGTGATTTTAAGTACGATTTCCGAGTAAATTTTATACGAATTTGAGACTTGAACTGCGTTAATCTGATGGTACTGGCAATTATTCACGAGCTAATTAAGACGATAGAAATCACAGTTATTATTACATGCCTTAAAGCGCCTACCTAGTGATTCACCGATAATACACGCAACATTCAATTTGGCCAATTAAAGTCCGTATTCTGAATTATGCTGATTTATTTATTAATAATAAAATCTAGAAGCGGTGAACAGAATACTGATATAATTCGAAACATGCTGATTTATTTATTTAAAATGATATTTACAGTCATAGAAACTGATTTGCATGATATTGAGTCTAATACGCACTAATACGAGTTAGCAGAATTTAACTTAATTTTAAACAATTTAAAATTCTTTTCACAAGAGCTAAGTGTTTAGAAAAAGTAACGTTACTTATAGCAATTTAAATGTTAAGTTTAGCGTTATAGTAATACTTTCCCTCGATTTCTGAACAATGCGAAGTGCAGTGCACGTGCTCGTTTGATATACAGCTTAATTAAAAAATAAACAAAACCTATTATAGTGATCTAAACAGACAGATCTTACACGCAAATGCCCTAGCTGCTCATATGATTCTTAAATTTCATTAAGTCATTTTTCAATTTTAGCGACATGCCAGTCAATATTCACTTGATTTTAAGACAGCTGAAAAACATTTAAAGCGATTTAAAAATAGTGATTCCATCAAGGATTATATTATGATTTATGCTCTATTTAATTACTAAATGTGAAAAGAAAAAAGCTGGAAAAGAGTGATTACTGATAGGAAGCAGAGGAGCTGGAATAGTTCCAATAAATTACAAAAAAAATTATAATAAATTTAATAAATGGCTCAGAATGATATGGATTCGCTTATTTGCGCTAAATTAACAATATTTCTGGCCTAAATTAAGCAAAAGCTGATTAACCAGACGCATTTTCCCATTTGCATCTAAGTTTGCAGAACTGTTGATGAAAATTGGGAGTAAATTTTTATTATATAAACTGTGTTGACCAGCCACACCACAACATACAGTGTTAAACTTAGTAATTAGTGAATTGCTTATAATACATATTCTAAATATTTGTTTCGAGGGGTTTCAACAATTTTTACGAGAATTTACGACTAACAGTTCAGACCAGTTGGTTACACCCACTAACAGTTGCGGGATTTCAGAATTGTGTTCATATATGGATCAAAGCGTCAAAAGTAATTTTATCATAAACTTTTCTGAAGCGATTGTGTGTGAGTAATCCTATGGAGGCGTTAAAACCATTTATGTGTGGATTTTCGAGCTTGTCTAGTAAAAAATAATAGACAACCAACGGCAATTTTCTGGTTTAATTTTACCATGTGGCGATTGATATATTCGGACTTCCGGTGAAAATTTGCGAAAATCCTGGAGCGAGCAGTGAAAATGTTAAATTAGTTCAGAATTTGAGATGCGTAAATCGAGTTTTGCTGCGCTTAAATCTTTAAATTGGTATTATTTGCGTTTGAATTAAAAAAAAAAAATGGTGTTAACGGTTTGAGCGAAGATTTTGAGTGATTGAACACTGGTTGCGTTTTATGCACGTGCGGTGGTTCCCGTTGGTTTTGACGGGCAGTACGTGTTCATTATCTTCGCAAACTGCGCGCAAAACTCGATTAACGTCATAAATTATTTGTTAAATTCACACACACACACACACACACAATATTTTCCAATCACCGAGAAATACGTATAATGATTTTTTTTCGGAAGTAATAGGCGAAATTGTAACGAAATTAAAAATAAAGTAAAATACCTTCATCTTGGGGTAAGAGGGTTAGGTAAGCCATCCAGCAGAAATGATCGCAACAAATTAGAAAAAGCCGCGCAAAGCACAAGAAAAATCACCGGGTGACGTCAGATGTAGCGTTGCATGCAGCACATTGAGGAGGAACACTACTCACGTTGACAGGTGTTCCAGACATTGGCTAAACTCCAGAGTCGATAGGAATAACTGTCGTAACTAAACATGCTCTCACTTCGCGCGACCATGGTCGAATGAACGCCCGGTGTAACGCGATTGCACGGGTCCCCCTCAGGACGTGCACTGTGCAATGTTGGTTGTTATCCTGTGATCATCGGCGGCGGCGGCGGCAGGCGTCATCCCCACCTCCGACGCCGGCGACGCTTCTTCTCTCCTTCTCTCTCCCTTCCCTTGGGAGAATCGGCGTCTCGGACGCTGCTGCTACCTACACGGGGACTCTCCGAACGAGGAACGGGAACGAGTCCGGTTGCATCACCGACCGCCCCCCGACGCCAACGTGTGGTGAGGAGTGGGATTCACACGCGGTCATCGGTATTCCAACTGTTTTTTAAACTATATGTGCGCTCTTTTTGGAGGGGCGGCACTCGAATTCGTTCATCTGGCGGCAGGTTGCGATTAATATTGCTCAAACCTAAACATTTACATTGCGGGTATAGTTTTTAAATTGTTTGCGACCTCACGGAATTGTTTACTTTTCCGCGCTTTTTTTATGCTCGATTTTATTGCCGTCTTTCTCAGCGTTGGCTGCAAAAAAGTGTTTGTTTTTTTTTTGTTTTGGAACAATCACCGATTTAAAAGATGGCTCGTTGAGACGATCTAAATGAAATTAGCACCGATCGCGGTTGGACGGAAGAGGTCGACCAACAGACGCACGGACCTAGAGTGTCTCTTCAAATACCCCGTTTCCCTTTTCCAAGTTTTAACGTCTCAACTGTCAATAATTGCTATTTTCCACTCCAACATCGACGAATTACGATTAACGTCAGGGCGACCTATAACAGAAGCTCGGCAATTGCACATAGGTGGGTATAATGAATTTCAAATCGTGTGTAATAATATTACGTCACAGTGTTCAGCTGGGAGCGGCTGCAAACAAGACAAATCTATGGAGACTGGGAAAATTATTAAGGCTTCAATAAGTCTACTATCAAGTGGCCTTTTAGTTTTTATACTGTTGGTGCCATTGAACTTCGTAAAAGCCCTTGAAAAGGCACTGTACACAGAACCCTACTCGAAAGAAAAAATCACTAACCCCGCCTACAGCTTGCTCGCCTCGCACGTAACATGCGTTTTACTGTTCTCCTAATGTATGTACTATTAATTGCAGCAGCATCCACACCTCCCCCTTCATTTTTTTTAACGCCAATCTATTGAAAATCGTTGAAAAAAAAACAAATGCGTTTCGAACTTACCCATAAACTCAAATTCGGCATTCCAAAGTCTCATCACCGCTCACGATGTTATAATTCTAAATTGATTCATATTAAATGAAAACGTCTGGGTACGAACGCAGAAAGCTGGCACCGCACCATACACATGCAGCAATGCGATTGGATAAATTCATTATAAGGTATTTATATACACTCTGACCAATTAGTGTTATCAGTGTATCGACCACCTTTATCCTGGGTGATTCGCCTTCATTATTAGCAATTCAAAAACTTTCAAACAAAGAATTTTCGATGTCGTTTCTATGATCTCCGAATAACTCATATCTGACCTCAACAGGAATACTACGAAGAGACCCTAATTTCTGAACTTACGGGTAAACGGTAAATGAACGATTCCAAGATACACTGAATTATCGTGTATACATAAAGTTGCCACTTAATGCACAAATATTTATTTAGGTAAAATAATCAACATTTAAGGTCAATGTTAGCCAACAAATTTCATCATCAGGTTTCATAAACGTGTTGTCGATGACAAAAAGTAACAAAAATGTTTCCAAATTCTGAGTTATGCTGCATCAACCTGAACTAACAAGCGACAAGATGGTCTTTGTTATTCCTGGGGACCCATTGAGACCTATACCTTTATTACCCGGAATATCACACAATTGCCCCGACAAATGTTCGCCAAATGTTACAGGGAGGAGTATATAGAAAAAAACTATTTGAAGGGTGCATTCGTACCTAACTTGCCCTCAGTGCTTTTATCGATCCGGGAACTGTTTATACAGGGGAACTCAGTTTGGTCAGGTACTTATTAATCGACACCTCATATAGTAGAATTTTGAACTATTTTGAAGTATATTCGATCGAAACACATGAGGTCTAGGCTTTCTTGAGCTTTTCGACAAGTTCACGTTATCAGATCTACTATTTAACTTTTCGTACAGGCCTGGTAAATACGCCTCCATTTTTATCATGGGACCTGTTTAAATCCTATTCCCTTCCTGGGAGGTGGGTTTCGATTATTGCGAGCTTTTGACACCATCTGTCCCACACAAGGTTGAAATTTAAAGCGGTTTTGTTTTTCTGTACCTATTTTTTCGTCACCGATGGGACAGACTGTTCAGAATGAATATGGTTTTTAAGACCTGCACAATTGTGATTCCAAAGGGGTATCTACATCGTTTGGAAACAACGATTTTCGTGTAATAAATAAAAGCTCCAATGTAATGAAACCTTGTTTAAGCAAATAAAGCTACAAGACCACCTGGCTCTAACCCCGCCAAGGGCGAAGGGTACAATAAAATTCCAAACTTCTTAATATTAAAATATCGAAGGAAATATTTCTATTATTTGATCTTAGCTCAAGAGAATCCCGCTGAAATTTTAATATAACGGCCCGAGGTTACCCATGCTCTTTAAATACATAATATTTTACCGGGCAACAAAGTTTTCCTTGTTAATTTTGGAAATTTAATTAAAGGAGGATCAGTGATTTGCCAGAGAAAGCGTTCTTCAGATTCATATTTTATCATTGATAATCAAAATTGGTTTGTTTTTACAAGTAAACAGTTCGGTCTTGAAGAGTTCAGAGTTTTGGTAGCAATCAAGGCAAATTGTTTGTAAATATTCTTTGAACCACAAACATTGGAAGTAATCTTCAAGATTAACTATTGGCATAAATAATGTTTATTCAAGGTTAGCAAAAGCAAATCTAAGCTAATTTGAAATACAGTAATTGTCACCATAAAGCGAGCGTCGTTTCTGTGCACTGGTCAGACAAAATCGTATAGCAAGAGATGTCTCTAAAAACTCGTTGGGAGATTGTGAGATTGAGTCCAAACAGTACTAGCGGACCAACGGTACTAGAATCCAGGAAAAATCGGTATTTTGGAAAGTGTCAGTTTTCGGGGTCAGCACTGCTTTTGGAGGCGAACGTAAGTAGGTACTCTACAAAAATTTCAGGTAAAGGAGGTCAACAAGTGGAGAGGACTCATAAATTTTAAGCAGAGATGGTTGTGAATTTTCTAGCGGAGCCTGCTACAAAGTAACTGAATTTTCTAGACTCCCCAGAAACTGGACATTTTAACCACGTGTACATACCTAAATTTAAAATTCGTGATTATCCAGTCGATCGGCCTGGACTTGGAGATGCAGTCAGTTCAAAGTTTCCCATGAAGTATATTTCGAACCATGTCCAAATCTAGATCTCATCCGGATCCCCCAATATTGATTGATCCGATGAGATTTCTTTGAAAGTTCTGATCGAAATCACTTTCGAGGTTTTTTGAGGGACAAGAGACCGGAGAGTCGCAAGAGGAATATATATTTAAATATTAATTAACAATTAGTGAGGTTGAAGCACGACATTTTTTATTTTAAGTGAATCTGTGGACTAATGTGGAAGAAACGTAATAATTCGTCTATCGAGTAGGAAAAGTGATGCTTTACTGAAGGCCGTTTTGAGTCGTAACAAAAAAATTGAATTGGCGTAGACAAAGTATAGTATAATTGAATCAATATCTCGGCATTTACACATTAATCTTCCGAAATTGTTTTGGAAATTCGTTTAATTTTTAGGACATCGGTTCTTCTAGCTGGATTAACAATTTTTAAACGAGTCAAGATGATTTAAGCCGAGGACGTCTAATCCGTTACTTTAATTTCGCGCGACCATTAATTACCAAAGTGTTTTTCCTCCTGACGATTTCTTTAATCAAGTTCGTCCCTCAATCTGAGATGCAAATTTATCATCGGAAAATTAAAATGAATATAGAAAGCAATTAAGTTTTCGATAGACGTTATCGTCGGTTGTTACTGGAGCATGAGTTAACGAGAAAAGAATAAAGCCCTCTCGCCTACAGTTCCGTCGCTAAATAATAATTATTCTTGGTGGTGGAGGAATTTAGTTGAAAGCACCTCACACACATATTAATAAAAATAAGTGGGATTCTTCGAAAGACAATAGCCAGAAGCGGTGCAATGAAATTATGCATAATGTCCCAGTGTTCCTGTCGCACTGAATACGAAATTCAAGCACGGTATTTTCATTAAGTGTGAGGTGATGAAGCACTCTGAAAATGGTCAGGGCATGGGGCCATTATTGTGCCACGTCGAGTGCAGTCGACCTAGACGTTTTGCTAACTCAATTTGAGGGCCGAATACTTCACGTAATACGTCCAAAAATTCTTCTAGCGTCGAAGAGTTTTCACTTTTTGTCACATGAAATAATGTCTGATATTCGAGAAATATATCTTTGCCCAATTTACCGCCAACTATGCAGCACAACTCATTTAGTTGGATCTGGTCCCAATTTTCTAATTTCAAAGTAAGATCGCGACGACGGTCCTGGGCAAAAAGACAACGAATTAGAAAAGCAAGGAAGAAGGAAGTGCACCGCACAAGAACGGTAAAAAGTGGCACCGAGGCGACTCTGCCACACAAATACGTAAATTGAAGTTGTAAAACTCTCAAGAATGAAAATCTCTAATTTATCGTTGGTTAAAGCGTTATAAATTACGCGGTACGTATACAATAATTCTTAGCAAACATATATTACTTAGTTCTTTTGGAGCCCCATTATTCGGGGCGCCGTGCTGCGGTCTTTGGAAAGAAAAATTGGCACAGCTAAATTTTATAGCTTTATTTGCGATCACACCAAAGAAACCCTCTCTTCTTATCTTAGACCATCTAATCTGGGTCATGTAGCCAATAAAGCAAACTTTCCGATGCAAAGGAGATTGTCGATCTTTCACATCCGCTTCAATTTTGACAAAGAAAAAATACAGTTCCCAGTGCCACAATCTCGAGGTGAGTTTTCCATCAAATTAGACTGTATAATGGTTGAACACAATTAAATTAAAAGGTCCACGGGGCGGCATGAATGGCGGATTCTCAGTCGGCGGCGGCCAAATCTGCATTCAGCTCATTACACAGGTAAATTAAACCCGACTGAGCTTAGGGCTTTGCCAATTACCTGGGGAGGTTTATTTCACCCCCGAACGTGCTTGGTAATTACCACACATTGGCGAGGCTAAAGACAAATTTTCTTGTAGCCGCAACAGCGAATTTGATCAAATTTCGGATTAACAACAAAGCGGAAATGTAAAGTAAGAGAAGTGAAAGAAAAAGTCTTCACTCGTCATTTTCTGTTACATTGTGTAATCCATTCAAGGTCGCTCAACTCCACATTCGAAAGGTCTAAATTCTCCATTATCCATGTAAAATGCAGTTTTACATCACCCGACTTTTGAGTGCTAATACGCGTTCTGTACTTCGTTGGTTGCATGCAAATCTTTATGTAGTTTCAATAATCCATCGAAAACACCTTCGTTACAGAAACTGACTACTTGCAGAGTAAGGACAGCTTTATCCATGATTCATATTGTTGGTTCGTGATTCTTCAACGCGAAAGGGGCTCTATAGTCTGGAATGTCTCAGAAAAAACCTCTTTTAACCGGTCTTCCTATGTAAAGCGGCAAGTAGTAGGCTCTGACCACTCGGACAGGGCTATTCTGATTCGATTGCAGGAGTATTACAACGAACTCACTAGAAGAGCTCTCGATTCACCCGTGATGGCGGCTCCTCCTCCGATGGTCTACAACGTTGCAGAATAGTCCTCATCCGGACGCAGCAACAAAAAGAGATTGCCGTGCACCTGAGCTACGGAACGGAGCGCCCCTTGAAAATGTAGTCGCCCCATTATATATATACTAGAGGTTTGAAGAAATTCGGCACCTTAGAACAACGGCTGTCTATCAAAATATAAAAACAAGCCGATCTGAACACTCAACCTTTCCAGCGTATATAAATTCTCTTACCTTAAAATATTACTTCCACTCGATAGCTGTAAAGAGATTTAGTAGCAACAAAGCAACCGCTAAAGTTAAGCTAGAATGTCAATAAATCATCACTCTATAACGATAGAAAGGGAAAGGAAAGCTTTACGACAGCCTTTGTTACCTTCAAAAATACCTATTGTGAGCTTGTTTGGATGATGAGGGAAGAAAAGCACGTGGAAAATCTGTGGCAAGGGACTTTAAAGCCACAGGCTTCCACCTAAAACCTATGAGTTTTCCCTCGGAAATGACGCGCAATGGCTTGTGCAAGTGCTTTGTGTGTAATTTACAATAGGCATTTTACACATTAGATAAAAGAGAAGCATTTAAGGGAAGTGCATCTTATGTGCGGGCTTAATTCTGAGGATTTAGGACCAGCCTATAATTTTGGAGGTCTGGAAACTTTCTCAAAATAGTTTATTGTTTAGTGCCATTACGACACATTTCGTCAGCTTCGGCTGCCTCTTCAGAAAAGCCCTGCTCCGACACTTCGGCGACAATAGGGTAATTATTACCTAAGTAGAAAAATCTATAGGTGGTTTTGGGCAATTTAGATCCTCGATGATTAAGCTCGATATACTCTCTTCTATCCGAGATTTCCGGGAAGGAACAACAAAACAAATAAAATTTTATTAAGGTAGTTAATTCCCAAATCACGAAACCGGAGCAAGCCAATCGGAGCCTCAATGTTCGTGTAAGGATGTTTTAAGGGATGATGAGGGCCTATTAATCGACTCCCAGTTTGATTTCGGGCAAATTCGGGGCTTCCTGCTTTAGCTCGAGTCGATTCCGGTGCCGGGCAAATGTACGAATTATGTATTCGATAGAGTTTTTTTTAATTTGCTTGTTTTGCCCCACGAGGGGATGTTTTTCTGCATATTAAATCGACATGAGGCAACAATTTGCACACAAAGTAGCGGCCAAAAAATAAGTCTGCATGGGATTACGGGCGACTGCCAAGCCAGTTAAGCAAATTTATGTATTTTCTATTTTGAAATGCTGCTATAAGATGAAGCAATAAAATCACCGCAAACATATTATGAAACGTGCTTGTGAAGTCGCACGTCCTGCGTTTATTACCGAACCTAATATCGATATTCATTACCACAGAGCTCAACCCTAAATTGCAAAATTCCAGAGTTACGGAAGCGTTGGAATCGACAATTTTAAAACCGATATCAGCAGAATTTATCCCCCCAGGTGAACGTAACGACAAGAGGGATTCATTAACGACATGCGGGCAGTTACTAGGGAGGGGCGACCCTATCGACGTATTTCCCCACACTGAAATCGACTACAATCGAGAAAATAAAGGCTCAGCTACAACATTGTCGATTTGGCATGCAATGGGGTGCGTAAAGTCACCCCACAAAATCCCTTTCACGGGGATTCACAATGAAAGTGACCTTGTTTTATAGTAACGTGGGAGCACGGATGATTCATCATCCCCCATTTTTGTCGATATCGATATTTATCGCTCATTTTTTGGACCGGAATGCTGCTTAACTTAATCGGCTACATTTTATTATTCCCCGATTGATTCCGGGCAACAGGTTTCAATGTTTCGACCGGATCGGTTTTGAAAAATATCCGGAGTTCCGCGGTGTGTAACAGATTGTGAACTCTCGCTTTTCGCCATTCACATATTTGTTCAATGAGCTGAATTCGGGGAGAAATTTCAAATTAAAAACCATCGTCTGTTTGCGGGAATTAACGACTTATTGATAGTTTAAGTTAGTGGCCAATTGCACTGAATTTTTGATGTGCATGGGAAATTTTATGAGTTGGAAAATGCAACAACAGCGTGGTTGATAGATGGTCAACGAAATAATTGTTTAGTGCGGAATGAAATGCCAATAAATCTTTTGAGGCAGTGAGGAGGCCCAGCAAGAGCCGAAACCTGTCCACAGTGCATTAGTTGCAGGTAATTCTGGACGAGGTCCCTTTACCTATACTTTTCTGCCTAACTCGGCTCAAAGCACGCAAAGTAATTACAGAGCAAAACTAGAGCGAAATAATACGGCCGTTTCACACACACTTAAAATAAACTGTTAACTGGGTGCCGACTAAGAACGACACTTAGAGGCGGTTTGACGGCACTGCGGCACTCAAGTGACGTCATGTAAGCACCTTAACACACACGTATCAGCTTTTGCACGTGTCTAGTTGGCAAATATCGCTGAAGCCCACGTTTAAGGGGCTGGGATTGCTAAATTAAACAAATTAAGTACTGAGGGATGGGAATTAAGCTGGTTTATTGCTATTTGATTGCCTAATGTTCTCACTTAGTATATGGGGCCAAAAATTGTGTTAAAATCATGTACTTTAATGGAAGTGAATAATTGACCGCTTAAGTGGAGGCAAAGTTGCAGGCAGAAATAATTACCTCTAGGAAAGCACTCCAGACAGGGTAATGCTGATATAGTAAAACTCAGCTTAAAGGTGTAATATCGCAGCATTTAAGGTAGCTATATAGCGGCGGGAAGTTTATAGCGGAGTTTACTTAATTTAGCGGTGATTTCAGCCGCAATTACAAGATACTAATTAGTTCTGACGCAAAGGCATTAAGGGCGAAATCGATAGGTTTAGTTGAAAAATTTTAGGCACCGGGGAAAAGTTAACCGCCCAAATTACGGGAATCGTTTTTTCCCACCCGGTGCCCGGCAAACCCATATTTTTGCGTCACTTTTTAATGCCCAACATCCTGTCCTAATTAAAACATTTATTTAGAGGTTAAGTCCCCAAAAGTAAGCCGCACTCGTCGCAAGCCTGGCAACCGTTCCATCACTGCCCGTTCGGTCCAGGTCTTCCATTTAGTCCATTTCCAAACCTACAGGGGCGGACGGCCAAGAGTTTTTCATTTTATTTGGCGATCATAATATATCACGTTATGACTCTCAAAGGTTTATTCTCGGAACTGAGCTTGAATTGAAATGAAAAATGAAAATCTCTGTGGCAGTTCAATGAGCAAATATTTCAAAGAAGAACGTTGATATTAAAGGTACAGAACGAAACTACGTACTGACATATCTCAGTGTCGACGCTCAAGCTGAAAGTATTAAACAAACTCGCTTTAGTTTCTGGATGAGTGTGCTTGGGTATCGATGGGCACGCCACTGGATCGGTTAGGGATCATACTGCCTTAATGCACTGTTACCCACAAGGTAAATAATTATTTGCACGCACTGAAAACTCGGAAAACCCTGTAAGTGATGTAGCTGAATAAAAGTTTGCACAGAGATTTATTCTCTCGTGATTTAGGCCTTTTTTTCCAAAGGGGCCTTTCAGGACAACGTCCTTTTAGATGTGTACGTGTAACATCTGAGCAAACTATCTCACAACTGACTCTGTTGAGGCAGCTCTTTTGACTCCCGAAACTTACGTATACGGCAAAAAAACTTTATAGAAATGACCGAAATGAGTAAACGCCAGATGCTTATCTGAACGATCTTTACAGCATGATGCGAGATAACAGGAAGATATCCGCTCTTTTTTTACTCCCTTCTTAATGGAAGTTCTTCACTTTAAGTACATAAAGAATCTTTAAAGGGACGCACGTTTAATCTTTGACGTGAAGTGACTTAATTAGCCAATTTGTCAATACTGATTTTGGCCAGTTTTATAGACTCAGGAAAAGCAAATTTCATCGGAGCTTTTGAGTTCGGGATTCGTCACTTTCAGCAGTCTCTCCAAACACAATATCTTGAAGTGTTAATGTATCATCCAAGGGAAAGTATCCCTGAATAGCCCTTTAAAGAAAAAAATCCGTCAGCACCTTCCAGGGAAATAGTTCTAGAGCGGCCTCAATACCATTAAACCCACATAATATTCAGTTTTGACGTTGTAGACGCTTAAATTGGACCTAGTTATATGGAAATTTTGCGATACCCAAAGGGCACATACGGATTTGGTTTAGTGGGTGTAATTGTGAAAGAAAACCTAGACGGGATTTGGTAAATTGGAATTCAACCAATTATCGCAAATTGGAGGAACTGTCCTGAATTGACTAGGAGGGAAATATAGGAAAAAAACGAGATATAAAAATCACGAAAGTTTATTCGAACACCCACGGATGTTGTTTTGATGAATTATTTTCCATTGCACTTTATGTACCTACTTTGGGTAGATTTGGCTCCAAGCGTGAGACAAAGACGGAGTAAACTGTCCCGTATTCTATCAGAAAAAAGAAGAAAATGCATCTTCTTAAACTTTTGGCAAATTTTAGAACAAAGCGTCGACGTCGGACAAAAATAGACGACCAAGATTACTCAAGCAGAAATTTTCCGTCTTTAATTAGTGCTAATTAAATTTCTGTTATTATGTAACACAATTTTTTCTCGTTTCCCGTCCGCTGCAAACACCGGACGGTGGCGCTTTTTTCATTTTTATTTCCAGAAAAGGTAATTAAATAAAAGGATGGGGAATTTGTTAATTAAAACTTTAAAAATTAGTGCTTGAGTAGTACAAATCGGTTGTTTTCGTTTTGTTAATGGAAAACGTTAAGTTTGATGTTCAACGGGAAAATGAGGCCTCGCAAGGGGAGTCATTTGAGAAATCGTCTCTCGCCTCTGTCTCCTTAAGACTACGTTGCCTAATTGCTAAAAAGCAAATTGAAAATTATTGATACGTGACACCAGGAAAAATTAGAAGTAAGAGTAAACGTCTGCGATCTAATATAGTTGTTTAGCGAACTTCAGCAAGCTCCATACTTCACAAACTTTCTAACTGGTAACATATTTATGTTTCTTTATCGAGTTTATCGTCTTTTACATAACTTCCGTGCGAAAATAAATCACATGGCGACACTTTTCGTGTCAAACATACGTATATTAGAGAGATTTACTGAGATAAGTTTCCTATTTGCGAATCTATATTAAGTTTTTTTATTTATTAAATATTTTGGATTCCTTTGGACGGAGATCTGCGGAGTCGTCCGAAAAACGAGCGACTCAACTTGAAATATTTTCAAAACTTCGGGTAGCTTGACCCCGAAGATTGGAATTTGATGCTAAGGCTCATTACGACTTCTACCGAAGTTTTTATTCTGAGTAGAAACGTTTTATGCTGAAATTGCGGAAGTCCAACGAAAGATAAAGCCGGCAGAACAGGAGACAAATGGGTAAAGGACACATTTTTTGGCGCGTCGAAAATTCCAAACTATTTTCAAAAATTGGCAAATTTTTGTATTCATTCATTCCCCTAATTTGACTAATGTTTCAAAAATGACTTTAGTTATCTGTCGCATTTTGTGTTTCGTTCTTTATTTGTTCCATGTTCTAACGTTATTTCTCTTTTGCGATTCAAGCGGATTTAGGGCCATGTCAATGAGTTTATTCAATTTTTTACGTCCTCTATTGTCCTTGGACAGAGATAAGTAGGAACGTTTCGGTTTCAGAAGCGTAGATAGTGGACCTGCGTGCATAAGTCGACAAAACTGATATTCGTTTCATATCTTGAAGACGCACATATGGCACCAATGAACGTGTACTGTGTGCACATGCCATGCTCTTGAGCTCACAAAATTGCGCACAAATTTTCGATAATTTGTTGTCGAGCCACTTAAACGTCCACAGATTAAGAAAAAAATCCGAACGATTTTTGAATTATTGCGCTTTATCGTTGTATCCCATATATCAGCATCCCCTTCCTATGCATACAGAGAGACCGTGTTTCATTAAGCCAGAACGCCGATTTTACATCTAACCCTCCCAGTATTTTCACCTTTTTATTGGAACTTGATTAATTAAAAACGTCACCGAAATGAGGCTTTAAAATAAAAGTGCTCTCTCCCAGTTTCTGTTATAGAGATATTTTAGCCCAAAAATGTTTCCCCGAGCTTTATAGGTACCTCGACGCAACCTGCAAAATAGGTATAAAAGTTCAGTTTTAGCGGCATGTTTACTATTTTAATCCCGATTAAAACTTTCAAAACGTGAAAGCCTCGAAAAAGTTCCGCTTAGTTAGTGACACAGTCCGACGTTGTTGGGCTTTTAAACTTTTCCCGACCACAAGAAATTAGTCCTTTATATGTTAAAGGATAATTTAATTTGTCCTGGTGCTCGTTCATCATGCTCCGTTAAAAACTCCGGCCAGGGCTGCGTTATTTATTGTGGAACAGCCTTAAATAGGGTACACCGGTAATATATCCACGTCCAGTGCTAGCTAGTCTCTCCAAAAACTTTTAATGCTAAAATCAACATTACTACAGCGTGCCGTTCTAAAAATAAGAATTAGGCAACACACCTATTCGTAACTGACCAGGCAATAAAGAATAATTTAATTTTGTTTAAAACAGTCTGCCATTTATTTACAGCTAGAGTTACAACGTATAGTAAACCTCAAAAACTAATTCGTTTTTTCTTCACGGCTATTAGCCATAAATACTTCATTGAACTTGTTAGAAATTGTTTACTTTTAAAGCCGCCTAAGTGCCTGTAGTTTTTGTGGATTTTAAGTAACTGGCAGAGCATATGAATCATAAACAAAATTAGCATTAACAAAGATTGTGTGCTCGGGCTAAGTGGAAAGGCTGCTCGACTTCAATGTGTCACATTTTTTGCCAAAACGGCCCTGGATAAAGGCAAAGGCAATCCGAATCTCTCCGCAAAAGATAATCAGCCACATTTGCATCTGAAATACCTCAAACTGAGTGAATCCTGGATCCCATTTACTTAAGCGGACCGCGCCACGAAATAAGAGTTACGAGGACAGAAAGGTTGAATAAAGTTTACTCATTTGTATTAAATTAAATTGGCTGAATAACCACGAACGTTGTAAGTAAAACCTACACTCTTCAGTATTGTTATTAGGGTTAGGGGACCGGCAACATCTCAAAAGACAATGAGACTTTTTTGCCAATGTCGAACTGCTAATGTTCCCATCAACCTATTAAGGTCCCCTCCACAATGAGTCCTGAGTGCATTATTATGAATAAAACTTCGTTCGCATAACAACGTTCTCTGACAATATTTGAGCAGTTAACGGGGTCGTTTTGAAATTAACCGAGGGTTACATTTTAATTATTATTGCCATTCAGGGATTGCTGAACAATAGTTTTTCCACTCTATCCAGACACTCTGTGCAGTATCTGCTAAAGCAATTACTGGCGATGAAAAACAGGAGCCAAATTGTTCTGGATTGTGTACACACGAAAAGGTAATGGGAAGGTCGGAGCAGGAAAGAGCACCGGGATCAGCAAACAAGGGATCACGTCTAATCGATGCCGTAATCCATCACACAGGTCGGCTTACGTTCCGTTGCCCTTGTCCACCTCTTGTTCTTTTCCAGAAAGATTAAGTTTATAAAAAGTAATTTTGTTGGGGATAAATTAAATATACTGATTGGAGTGGGTAGAAGCCAGGACCCTTCGCTTATTGAACATAATTATACAGTGTGTCACTTTGAAAGCGAACCACTTCGGGTATTTCGGTGGCTGCAGAAAATATGTAAATAACCAATACACGTCGATTTTATTTTCATGAGGGACGTTCTTTGCATGCTACCTCTAGCAGAGGTGGGACTGACCACTAAAATCCTAAATGGGAAAAGGGATTGAGTTATACCTCATTTGAAAGGTCTTTCAATTACCTTTCCAAATGTGCCTTTCATTGAGAGGTTTCCGCAAAATCATGTTCAAACCGTAACATTCACAAAAACTTCTAATTGAATAAACCTACACGTAGCTGTAATTGTTCTCGTCAATTCTTCCGAATCTTATGACTGGATTCTATGAAAAACAGATTTAAATTAAACCCAGAAAAAAAATCTAGAGATATTAAGTCGGGCGATTGCGATGGCCGTTTAATTGGTGCCCTTTGACCGATCCATTTGCCAGGACACCGATCGTGTAACCACTGCTTAACCGGAAGAAAAGAGCGTGGTGAAGCTCCATCTTATTGAAAATGAAGATCTTTTTGTAAAACGCTGTTACCAGTCGCGTCAATTTGATTTTCTAAATTCGATGTTATTAATTGATCTGGTAGCTCTTCTAGTAGATTCAAGTAGCGCTCACCAATTAGGTTTTCGTTTACGAATAAAGTGCCAAGAACGGTATTACCAAGAATACCAGCCGAAACATTTACTTTTCGTCGATACTTTCTATTATCTTCTCTAAAAGTCGCGGATTTTCATCGCTCGAGTATCGATAATTCTATTTGTTAACATGTCCATTAAGGAAAAACCTAAGGTCATTATTAAAACAAATATTTTGATTGTCCTTTATTAATTCTGTCATTGTTTCACGAAATTGGATCCCTTTGTCAAAATTATCGTCAAAAAGTTGTTGAAAAATTTACATTTTATATGAGTGAAATTTATTTAGCTTTATCGCTTTTCTTACTGATTCGTGAGACGGGAACGAAAGAGCCTTAAGCTTTAATTTGAGCTGCTCCACTCAAAACACGCATATGAACTATTTTTTTGTTTACAATGAAACCAGTTTCAGTAAACTTAGCAACTAATTTTAACAAATATTTATATTTCATATTAATATTACGTTTCCTCATTAAAATTTTTGCTTTTTTCTTGCGCGTCTTCCACATGGTCTATACATGAAAATAATCTCGATTCTTTGTTGAAACGTGTATACCATTGTTGTAAATAATCTCATAAACACACAACCTTTAACTCACGAAAGAAAATTTACAATAATAAATATCCAGTAATTTAACAAAAATGGGAACTATTTCATCATTCTTTTTCAATTGAACAGTATCATTCTTACTATTTTTCCATAACTGGAATAACAAAATAAAACATTTACAAATACAAATAAATAAGTAAAAACCAAAACCGTCATTTATTGTTTCTAAAATCCAGCCTCAAGATTTGGAAGAATTGAAAAGAAGAATTATATCTGCGTGTAGGGAAATTCAAGTAGAAGTTTTTGCGAATTTTAGAGTGGAGTTTGAAAACAAACTTTATTACTGTTTAGCAAATAATGGACAGCATTTTGAACACTTAATACATCAATAAACAATTTTTCTACAATACACCGGACACCGAAACTTGTTTACGGTTTGGACATGATTTTTCAAAAACCCCCAAATAAAAAAAACAAATGCATTTGGAAAAGTAATTGAAACACTTTTTAAATGAGGTATAACTTAACCCCCCTTTGCATTTATGCTTTTAGTGGTTGTGTCTACCCCCGTTAGAGGGTGTATGCAATTTAATAGAGAACCGATTTATAGAATGTCTCCCTTGAAAATAAATCGACGTTTTTTGCATTTACATATTTTCTATTATCACCGAAATATCGAGGGTAATTCATTTTCAAATTGACACACGGTATGCCCTGAAGACGAGAGACCCAAAATCTCTCCTGAAACATTAGTAGTAGATCGGTCGACACCTACATATGAATTTGGTTAAGTAAATTTCATCCAAAGGGGTTTGATGGAAGAACTGCTAGACTTCTACTGCTCTTTGAAATTTCAGTTGAATTGGACGTGGGTAAAATGGGACCGTTTTCCTATAATATTAGCGGGACAAATCAACGTCGACCAAGGACTCCTTATCGAAATCATTTTGGCAGGGACCACTTATCGTTTAAAAGAAACAAATTGCTCTTCAAGACCATCTGTAAAATTAATTATAACTTTTTGAACAATCTCCTGAAACAGCAATAGAATTTTAACAGAAATTTGTTATATAAGTATAATAATAACATATCATCGAATATATAAATTCCACGAAATTTCAATAGAAGAGATTGCTTGAGGAAAGCCAACTGATATGTGAAATTCCTCAAATATAAGTAGAATAGATCAACAAAGATATTCTAACTTGGCTAAGGAATGTTCACTCGGCATTTCGGTTATCTATTGTAGTTCTTTATTTAACCAGCGACCACGACGAATTTCTTGCAAATTCCAGTAGAATTCACGAAAAAGACGGATTGAAGAGCACTCAATTGCTCTTGGAACAGTCTTCAGACAGATCAATAGAATGGTGATACGTGTTTCGGCTAGTTCGACATTACCAGATCCTGCAACGAGTGTCCAACCGATATCTATGCAGACTGAATAAACGGATGAGATACAGATTCAGCACGTATCGATATCGATTTGATATTTTTGTCAATTACAACTCAGTGCAGCCAAAGCTTCTAAATAAAATTTTTCTTTATCATGGAGGGCATGGAGCTTCCTTTGACAATATAGTTGTTCGTTAATGATTCTAGAAGGAACGAACTGTCTCGAATTTTTCGTTCATGAAAATCGGCCAAGATATTTCTGAAACATCAAAAATGACCGTAAAATATGCTGTTTAGGTTATTTTTGTAAGAAGTTTTATTATAAACTCGAATAAATTGAGGTTCATCATGTTTTTGTTCGTATTTGAGAGAAGGATTCTTTGGCGCCTTTCTCATTGAGGATTTCTATTTTTCCTTTCCAATTTTTTCCTCTTTAGAAATTTCCCGTCACTCCACACTAACCGCTGTCACCGATACTTTTGCGTCCGGATTACTTGGTTAAGACCAAGAAACTCCAGAAGGATCGAACACGCCCGCCAGTCTCTATTTAATTAGGCGATGTCCCTGGACAATTGGTGTATTTGCTTTAAAAATTCACGGGCAAAAATTATATTAAAAACAAGAACAAAGGGAACGGAGCTTCCTAAGGAGATTAAACTTAAGACCGTTGTTTTATATTCGCCATAAACACAGGACGACTTTGACGAGTAGACGGCCATTTTGATAACAAATCGGCCCACCTTACGTCGTAGCAAAGACAAAAGGAAAAAAGTACGGCTTCATCAATCATCGTAAAGTCTGGTAAATACCGGCGGTTCCGGTCTTGTAGTCCCGTATAAGACCGTAACAAATAGCTAATGAAAATGTTGGCGAAGAGAGCCCCCGAGAGCAGGACATACGAGCAGCCGCCACGGTGGGGCCCCCGACAAAGTCGCAGTCGTTGAAATCGGGACACGAGAGAAACTAAACGGAATTGCCAATGTCAACGGTGAGAAATGACGGAAATCTACGAAGGAAAACACCACATAATGCGCCAGGCAGGTAGAGGATGCTCCGTCAACTTGGAGAATTGCAGCCATTTGTTTTCATCCGAAGTAAAGAGGCGAATCAGTACGGATGCTTCCAGGAAAATGAAGACGTATGGTGCATTGTTCAGATGCTAAGTGGTCGCCCTTTCTCCTATCAGTTATCTCCACTTACCAGACCCTGGACACTGACCTAAAAATATACATTTAACATATAAAATCAATTCCAATTTAATAACGGACATTAAGCAGATCTACGAATCGCTTTCACAAGTAGAACATCGCCTATTATGCGGATTAATCGATTTCCATATTGGGCTTACAAAACGCACTTAGGTCAATCGCTTTTGCATCTGGCAGCCATTAAGACTCAGCCCAGATTCACACTTGAGAGGTGACAATTAAGACTTATTTATTTCCTCGTCGTGACGTCAAGAAGTGAAGTCACCTCTCCATAATGATCATCCAATTTTGACCCTCCTAACTGGACTAGATTATGGGACGAGATAACAGAATTAAAATTACATCCTTCAAAAACTGAGTGTGTAACAATAATTATGAAATTGAACCCTCCTCTCTCACTTTGGACCAGGCGCAAATTTCCTATACCCAATGATATAGTACAGGCGTTTTAAGTTTTCAATTAACGTAATGAAAATGGAAGTTGATCTAATTAACGCCCAAGAGTCCAAGAGTGTCGTAAATTACGCCGTTGGCGAGTTAGGGTGTGACTTTTTAACCATGGATGTATCGCAGTCAATATTACGCGGGTCCATGGATACAAACTAATTAAAGTGTATAGATCCAGCTGGAATTTGGATCGTATAGAATCACGAATGTAAGATGGACGGCAGTGCTTATTTGCACTTCTGGAGCGTGCGATCAGCGGTCAGCATTCGGAGCAGTTCTAATGGGAATTGTTATGATGATACTCAAAACTTGACTCAAACCGCAAAAGCGTTGTGAAAACCCTTTTATGAACTTCATCTTCGCACCGTAAATTTATAGAATTATTTTATTTTTTTTTTTTTGAATAATTTCTCACACGCTATGCAAAAATTTTAAGCATTTTCCAGTACGTTCCGGATGATTCTAGAATTCTCCACACAAAGAGCCATAGACCATCTGCTTTTTTGTCTCTGTGGCAAGAACATACAGATCTATACTTAGACAGTCTTTTGGAGAGTGCGAAGGACCAAAAGAACAACCCTGGAGTTGGAAATACTCTAATAGAGTGAGTGAGGAAAAAGGAAACAGCATCAGTTTCTTTTAAAAGGAGGTGAGTTTAACATGGCCCTGTTTTGAGTTTCTCTTGAACCTTCACACTCGCTACGATGTTTTTCTACTTTCAGAGTGTAGCAGAAACCAGTATTCTGTCGTTTGTTTTAAAGAAGTCCGGGTTAAGCCGCACAAGGCCCTTACGACTTCTGCGATACAGATTCCAGTGGCAATAAGGTCAAAAATTGACCGAAGTGTAAAGAAGTCTTAGAAAACCCAATGAAGAGCGCGGAACTGGAGAACGGACTGAAAGGCGAAAGGCATAGACGGACGTGAGTTTGGGCAGTGCGGTGCGTGCTGTGTCGAAAATAGACTTTAACAAAAATCTTTCTTCCCATTGGCTGTACAATAGCGGTTTTTGTTGAGAGGATTCCGAACGGATCAAATTTCCAGAAAGTTCATTTGCGGTAAGTGATCGCTGTTTGATCGTTGGACATAATTTAACCTCGTTCGAATTGGTTTTTATCATTGTTTATATGTCCTTCTTTAAGCATAAACAAGCTGTGTATTATTTCGTTTATCGTATCGTTTCCATGGTCAGACCGATGAGCTGTACGTTCGCAAAAAGGGTGCAAAGTTATTTGAATGTTTGGAGGCCATCGTATCGTTGTTATCATTAATTCTATGACTCGTACCGACATCATTTGTTTGATGATTCAAGCGAGTGGTACCACAATAAATCAGATATTCGAAAATTAAATTCAAAGCTCGTGTGCTTGACGTGTCAACTGCGTGCGCTTCTGACGTGAGCCGAAATTATTTATCAATTTTGGCTCTTCGGGAGGCAACTCTAAGGGCTTCTAAGATTTTTTAAAAGTGTACAGTATATTAACTACAAAATTGTTATTAATAAAAATGACGAGTTCCGGACAACTTGCTGGAGAAGTTGTCCCTGCAGGATCGCGACACGATGCCTATCTCTATCGTTCATAAGAAAATTTAATTTATTAGTTCACATACATATATCATTCAGCCCTCCAAGTTGTTAAGTTTCAACAGACTGAGACAAAATGTTAAGGATAGTAGTGGTTTTATCTTTATTATACGGGGTGTTTCACAACTATGGGATCAAACTTCTAGAGATTGTTCAGTGCAACAATAGAAGACGTCCGAGTATAAGAACCAAACTCCGCAACTATCTTTCCAAGGCACTACGGCTTTGTGATGCTTTAAGACAATTATGTGCAAAAATGTGTTTTAATGAGCGATTTTATTTATTTTCAGGCTTGAGTGTCTTGAAAATGTCACATTAAGCACAGCAAATGTGACTGCTACATGATGGTGGGCTTGCATACTTTTCCGTTCGAACCTGTCAGTATTTGAATCGTCAGGTCGGGTAATATTGGAACGGCAGAGGTGGTCCAGTCCCGTGGCCCCCTAGGACATCTGATCTAACACCTTTAGATTTTTTTTCTGTCGGTACATGTAAAGTCTCTGCTTTGTGAAACGTCAGTGGGAACAGAGCAAGACTTGATTGCACGAATCACTGTGGCATTTGAAGTGGTTCAAAACGATTATTAAATGTTTAACCAAGTCTGCAGAAACCAGGCAACTACGTGGTTCAAACTGGCGCAATGAAGTCTAAGGACGACATTTTGAACAATTGCTATAGTGTCATTATTTTGTACATGCAAAGTGAAATAAAACGTATTAAAGCTCGATAAAAATATTTTTTATTTTTGCACATAACTGTCTTAAAGCATCACAAGGCCGTAGCGCCTTAGAGAGACATTTGCGAACACCGGATTTTATACTTAGGTGTCTTCTATTGTTGCACTGAGTAATTCCTAGAAGTTTGATCTAATAGTCCTGAAGTACCCTGTATATGTATATCAATTAGGAACATGACGCATAAAATTCTAAATTCTCGAAAAACTTCTGACTTATTTTTCGAACAAGTTCTCTTCGCAATGGAAAATGTAATTTTTATTCTATCGGGGCATGTTTGCATTATGAAATTACTGCCTTAAACTGGCAAATTTTCTCCCATTTTCCTAAATTTGGACATATCGTATATTAATTCCTATCGCGTATCGTTTCCAAGGTCAGTCAGCTGTGCTTTTTTAAAAAAAGCTTCTCGAAAGTTTTTTGTGTGTTTTCGTACCGACATCACTTCATAGATGATTTACTGAGAGAATAACAAGCTCTTAAAAATTACGTATCACTTAACTCCCTTTACCACTTAAGATGTTTGAGGGGGTGGCCCTGCGGGGTAAAGGGTTGAAAGAAGCGCAGTGAGTTCTACATACAAATTGTTCCCCTTCGATAACAAAATCGACGTGTTCCGACGTTTTTTTTTTATCTATCCCGTTTCGAAACAATGGGGGTGGAAAGTTTTCAAATTGACACCCTGTATGGATCACTCGTTTAAGGTGGAGTTAAGTGGCACATTTTTGCTCAATCCAGGTTTTTTCCTTCAGGATCACGGCCAAGTTAAATTAAACCAGAGATGAAACAACACTTAATATCTCGAGGGATAACGAGCGGCTCATACTTTATCTTGAATACAAATTATGTACTAAAAGGTGCTGGTCCATTAATTTAACAAAAAAGTTAGAATGTTAACAGCACTTTAAAGCCCCCGGCGCAGTTTTATGAGCCGAGCTAAAAATCCTCGTTGGTTTTTTAAGGGCCTGCAGCAGGTTAAATCCATGTAAGTGTCATAAATATAAAGGAGTTATCTCAATTTACACTCTTAATCAGCTTAAGAAAAGTGGCCGCTTTAAAATGCGAGAGGTAGATTACTGCTGGGATCATAACTTGGTCCATATATCTTGTTTAGTTGGTCGCAGAATCGTGCCAGATTATTCCAGGGGTAATCCGTGAGGCAACCCGAAAAGATTTTTCAGTACATACTCGTTTAATTGCGAGAGTGAGTAGATACTAATTGAATGAACGTTTCAACGGACCATTGCACTTTCGCTTTAGCAGTATGACAATCCTAACGCACCCCCTCTATCAATCATAAAAATTTCCCCTTTGCAATTCCGTTATCCGGATGTCCACCCTCCCTGAACTTACGTACGTAAGTAGCACATACATTACATTCCCCTCCCCCGTCCCCGTTCACAGTAAAGCCAAAAGGGCTCTATTTATTGAAGCACCGAGACGTAACAATGTTGCGGGCCCGGCCAAGCTACAAATTAAACGGCCCAAGGAATTTGGGTCCGGCGTAATTTCCTTATGTGCCGGACTTCAGTGTGGCAAAGTCTAACCCCCGGTAAATTCTTAGAGGTGTTTCCACCCCTCGGTCTTATATGCTCCGCAGCCCTCGAGAAGATGCAGATTAATGTGCACTCATCCGGTTAAGAAATTGCTGCGTCTTGCGAATTTCATGTATACATGGGGCACCATAACACATCATTTGAGATCTATTACGTCGTTTGAGTTGGATTGAAAATAGTCGAGTCAATTTGCCCGTCGAAGAGATTAAGGGAATGTAAATCAAACGTGGGGCAGAAAGACAATGTTGAGGAGACGCGAACAAGGAGATAACCCCGGGAATTGAAATGGAACATTTAAAATAGAGCTAAAATTAAATGGAGCATGTGATAATGTCACCATAACTCATATTTCCTGGTTTTTATGCGCGTTTCACGGGCCCGGGCGCAGCGGGCATCCACTTTGCGCCCTTCACGACTTCTGTCGTCGTAAAAGCGAATTTTGCAACAAGGTTGGAAATTATTCCATACGATTGTCGTAAAACTCCGCAAAAAATGTGCCAAATAAAATTTGGCTTTGCATCCAAATGGGACGCACCCCATCGCTCTATATTGCCGAATGTTTTGGATTTACTGCGACGTATCGTCCTCCAATACAAATCTTATTTATCGGGTCACATAGGGCATCGGGCCTTGGTGGCAGAATCCCGGCAATGCTCCTAGAAGGTCTGGACTCCATGTTATATTCCTCAGACATGGACGTCGGCCTGGAGAAGCGACTACAGCAAGTCCCGACCAATAAGTTTGACATCTTTTGGAAAGAATCGTTGGAGATATCTAACAGAGGAAGCGGCGGAGCGGCAGATTGTCAACAAAGGCCAGAATGCCCACAGTAAAGGAAAACGGACAGAAACAGGTCTTCATCCAACTACGATCAAAATAGGGAAGGCTCATTTAGGCAAAGAGGTGGGCCTAACATTCTTCTTTGATTTAAAAGAACCAATCCGTAATGAAAGGACCGACCTTCGATACGCCAGGGATACTTGCTCGTATGACCTGAGCACCCTATTCGGGTACGGTCAAATTGGAACCTCGGGACTGCAAAGTTACTGCTTACCTCGGAAAGCAGTGGAAGAAAATTAGCGTCAAGGATGGTTTTTCGCAGAAAAGGAGTTTATGACTGTGACTGTGATGAAACCTTTTATCAGAAAAATATCAAAAAATGAAAAATTGGGCATTTCTTGGAAACACGAGCTCAGAATTTCAGAAACGTTTTGGGAAAGCTACGACATGACCCCTTCATAAATGGGTAGAGAAGAAGTTCCAAACATCTCTAACACTGAAGCATAAACATGATCATTGCTTCATTTTCAGTTAAAAATAATATAATTTGAAAATTTTCCTATTTTGGTAGAACAGAGAATACGGGTCCTAGAAACAATTTAACTCGTGTAAACACGATCTCTTTTTTGCTTAACTGAAAGGAGAGAGGGGAAATTGCCAAGACCTCCGAACTGCATCTCCAATATTAAGGCTCTCCAGTATCGAAGCTAACCTGAATTAACCTTATAATCCCATCTATTCCGGAAATATAATTTTTTCTCATGTTTTACGGATGAACACCTAGTTAAGCGAACCTTTCATAGTTGGTTAATTAAAAACATAACTAACCTGGCCCAATAGCAATACCATCAAAACTTTTCCAAATCGGCCCTTTCCAGACGCAAATAAAAATAGCCCTTTTAGACTGTGTTCCTCGCGCTGTCAATAAAGTTTCGGCGCGGTCAGTGTAGGTCCAGCGTTAATAAAACCCCCCAGAAAAGTTTTTACATGAAAGCCAACTTCAATACATAAATTGAGCAGATGCAATATCAATATTTCCTTTGGTCGCGCCAGATATTACTCCAACGGCATATTGAATGGAATACTTTTCCGGATTATCTGGTTGTATGTGGCCAGATGCACCGACCCATTATATTTCTAGACAGTTTACGAATTCCAGTGGTCATCTAAAGAAGAAACGCTTACAAGGGCGGTTCGATTCGCTTTTTTATATTCAGCATCCAGTATTTTTCCAGCCAGATTCTTCTACAGGGTCAATTCTATAATAGTCGATATGTAAGAACGTGCATTGACGAGCTACTAAAAAGAGCCGGATCGCAATGATTCGCAGAGTCTGCTGCGGGTTACCCCCGGTAAAACGGAATCCAAGGAAATTTATTCGTTGGCAATTTTAACCCGAGGACTAGAACAGACAACTGAGCACAGGATATTTATTCGACGAAAGGAGTTTTGAATGTAAGTAGATGAAACCCCAAGTTGGAGGGTCAACCACATAAACTTCTAAAACTGTTTGCCGGCCAGGAGCTGCGCTTAGGACAAGTTGGAAGTTGAACATCTTAGGATTATACAGCCGCAGGCGAGCACGATCAACTATGTGAAACATTTTATTAGTAAGCATTTTCAGGTTAAGTTCCAGATTGATGAGAAGTTTTGCGGTCGGCATGCTCTTGATTAAGTGCGCAATTAGCAGATTGCTTGCGGTTGTTCCTAACAGCGGTCAGCTCTTCACGGAGTTCCGGCAAGTCCAGAATTTAAATTGGGAAATAGTGTCTAATGTATAGCTCGTATAATTCTTTACTACATTACATACATATGTACTTGATGTAGGTTACTTTGGGTTGGTCGAGTCAGATTTGACATCTTTTACCGGCGCGTGGTCAAGAACTGGAGTCGTTAGTAGCGAAGTGGAAGGTCACAAAACTTTCGAGCGAGTTTTTGGATGAGTGATGGAAAGTTGAATATCTTTGTATTTACTTAACTTTTTTTAGCACTAACTAGTCCCGAGCCGCTAAAGAAGGCTACAAAATTTCGTTCAACGCATACAGGGTGTTTGGAAAAGTTCGTACAAAATTTAAGCACGTGAAAGTGAAGTCAAAAATAGTAAGAAAAGTTCTGATCGATGTCGGTCCAACGGAGTACCGTTACTAAGATGTGGCCCTCCAAATGGTCCTATCATTCTGATATTATTTTTTTTAACTTATGATAATGGAAAGAAAAATTTAGGTGCTCATATCGTGAGGGTCTTTAACTATCACAAGTTTCCTCAAAATTAATTATAAATAAGGGCAGTTTGCTAACCATCCTTAACAAAAATGTTTCGAATATTTTTTGTTCACTTGAAATATCAAGCGAATAATATTATTTTTCGATGAATATGACTTTTTTGAAAAAAACATTTTTCTGCTTTTTTCTTCGAATTCCGCGCAGTTCAGTCAGAAATAATTCAGAAAATCAGAAAAAAAGCAGAACAGTAATATTTTTTAACATTTTCACATAGTATCGCATCTTTCATGGCGACCGTTTCATTGCAGTAACTGTCACTTTCGGCAATGGAAATAGTCTGTACGCTGAAACAGACCTACGGAAGTACCTATAGAGTTCCCAATTAAGGTGAAAAAAGAAAAAAAAAGAAAATTGATTTTTATATTAAATTTAAAGTTCTAATTTTAAATCATAAAATGGAAACAAAATGTTACTCTTCTGACCCATAATCATTTAAAAAATAATTATTTCGGAGTAAACGACGTAGAATTCAAAAAAAGCAGAGAATCTTTTTCTCAAAAAAAAACTAATTAATTAAAAAATAAAATCATTTAGTTCATGATTCAAAGGAACAAAAAAAAAACGAACTTTTTTTGCAATTTTTGGCGCTACTTTCACCCCCTTAAGTTTTGCACAAACTGTTCCAAACTCCCTGCATACATTTTATTATATTGTGAGAATTGACTGGTAATGCTGTAACCAAAGCGCTGCTAACCTTCATTTTTGCCTTACCCACCTCACCTCAGTTCAGCAAGAATTCAATTTTACTGGTGTATAAACAAATAGCCCGACAACAATTAACGATAGCTTTCCATCCCCTTAGAATTAAACCCCCATAATTTAATTTCCCGTACCTTAATCTCCGAATAGGTACAATTTCTGGACCAAAGCAATTAGAAACTTCGGTGCGGCCTCCCATACTTGAAATTATAAGGAGCTAGCCAAGTTTAAACGTTAAATGCAAGTTCCTCAAACAGACCTAAGATGTTAAGTCTCAAATAGTTTCCTATAATATCCACTGGTCAACCGGGTCGAGTTTACAGGGACGTAATTAAATTGTGCGATGCGAGTCCGGATTTGCGGGAAGGCCTGTTTGAACGGGCGGAAGCAATGCATGCATACTAATGTTCGGTTCGGTCAGAGGGAGAGGTAATGCAAATTGCAGTTCAAAGGGCCGCTTCTTAATCATCTTAAGATAATCTGCAAACTTGTAAACGATGGAACTTTCATAAAGGTAAACTCTGCTTATTAAGTTAAAGCCGTTGGTGAGATGCAGCTCGCCATCAAGGCGAGAGGAGGAAGGGAAACAACAATACTAAAACATAAGAGCATGTCTTCTGGATATCAACCAACGCCATAACAGTTCATCACGACTAATGCTTGCCAGTATATTTCGAAAAGGGCGTCCTTATGCATATTGTGTCCATATAGGCAACATGGAGAGAGACATGAGGATTCTCCCATTTCGCCATAGTTGATCCAATTTACGACGTCGTATCGCACAAACTGAACGGCACTAATTCGCCGGCTGCCTACTGGTAGATGACGTTTTATTGGCATAAAACTAGTTCCGAATCTTTTAAATTTTAAACAAAGCTAGACAAGATTATGATCGCAATCGTCTTAAATTAGCTGGAAGGGAATTGGATTTAACGATATATTTTTCTTATGGAGTTTAAAGTCCGAATGTCGTTCGAAAACAATTGGGAGTGACTATTTGTTAAAAGTGACGAAGTTAAAGTCAATTTGTCATCATTCACCTCGCTGTCGGGCCTCGCGATCACTTCGTCTTTAGGCTCCATTTATTTCTATATAAGGCCCCTCACACACGCACGCACTCTCTTCCCATTCTCATTTCCTTTGACGTACACACGCGTTCCGGAGCTTGTCACTCACGATTTTTACAACTCATAGACTTTTATAATCGGCCATTCACAAGACATGCTTTGCATAAAATGATCGTTCAAAGGCACAAATATTTCCTTCTGGAAAAATGTTGATGTATGTGATTTGGGGATGAACTTTAAAACAATACGAATAACAATTAGCATAATTGTTACTGAGAGGAATTATGTATTCAGAGTCAAGAATACCGTAAAAGCGAAGGGAAATAAAACGTGAAATAAGACAGGCAGCCAGGCAAAAGCAGGAGCGGGCAAGCAGGCAGGACGGGGAGAGCGTTTCTTAAGGGATAAGTCGGCTAAACCCAATCAAAGCCCAAAGTTGAATCGTTTTAATTTTCCTTTACATTTCTCTTTATTCCTTTAGTCGGAACAAGAATTAAGTTTGGCTTTTGTAAATTAAAATAGCCCGGCAAGGAGTAGTACGGCGGCTGCCGCGTTCCTGCTGCAGTGGTTTTTAGTCTAATTAATTCTGCTTATAAATTCCGATTCTAGGCCTTTGCTTTCCCGGCCGAAGCCGGTCGCTTAGTGCCGGAACAGTGGATGGAAATAATGAGACATTCCTAAAAATCCGTTAACCTCAAATAACAAATTCATCAAAAAAATAAATCATCAAGTTCCTTATGAGACTCTTCAATCCAAATGAAGATCTTCAGTAATTAAAATTTGATCTAAAATAGTTTAGCCGTGCCACCATTCCCAACGACCGCAAAAAGGGGCCGAGTTCATAAGTGACACACGAGCACACCTCTTCATCTACATTGTAAACACTAACTAGTCACTTTCTGAATCACTGCCAGAACGAAGGAGGACGCAATTTCCAGCATTCTTCATCTTTTTCGGCCATTGAGTAATCCTGGAAAATATATTCAATGTTTGAGGAATCATTCATTTGAGTTTGGAATTGGTGTCGAACTGAGAATATTATTATCCCCGGCAGGGCCTAATTGGGACGATTTTATGGCATGTTGTTCCTAATTTTAAGCGTTTATTACTCCTTTCTCCTGCTTCGGAGATGGTCTTTAGTGTCGTTGATTTTCAAAGTAGTAAACAGGAGATCAAGTCTAAAGAAGAGTCTAATAATTACAATGAATACATTACAAAGCGTTGCTCTTAGGCATTCAAACACCGTTAATCCCGGGATTGTTTCAGGTTAATTCGGGCTATTTGAAAATGAAAATATTCACTAATGCCATTCTCTGGTTTCGTTGGTGCTATGGACATCATCTTGCTGGTAACAAACCGGGCCTCGGACGAACGAAGATTTTTTGAAAAAATCTTTCGCCGTGGTCTCTTTCATCCCCGAATCTTCTGCCAATTGAACATGCAGAACAGAACACAAGAGAATGTACCAAATCCTCCGCAGAGACTGGAAACTCCCCCCCTATCTCTTAATCAGGATGGACTACGTTAGGAATCCAGATATTTCTGGCGTGTAAGGAATAAAAATTGTTGAAATCCATTAGATTCCGACTGCTTTTAAGATGTACACAGTACGGATAGATATTCTCTATACTGTTCTAAGGCAAATGTTTAACCTAATTACGTTTGAGATTAATGTGACAATATTTGTATTGATGCAATGTATTTTTTTTTCAAAAAAATTGAGCTTTTTACAACCGAAATTATTTTGCAAACTTCTATTGGAAATTCATCCCACTGCCAAGAGTTTTGTTATGGCCATGGCCGGTGTGCGCTTGATAAATTCACTTTTCCGCTCTCCGGAAAACATTAAAGCGAAGACGATTGAAGTTATGAAAACTGAGAAATTAAATCTGGAGTAGCCGACGTTGGAAGGGACCGGATTATAGTAAATACAGTCGAAGTAATTTGATTTCGTACGAATTACCCCTGTTTAATACATCATTATAAATCGCCGCCTTAATTTCACATAAAAGGTTGTCTTGACCGTCCCCCCAAGGGGACGGATTACTCTAGGACTGAGGGCTACGGCGTCCAAACAGTTTTCCATTATCTGATCCTTGTGAGCGGATCTTGGAAAAAACTTTAAGCATGTAGTTGAAAAAAGTAAAAGCATAGGGAATTGAGCGCGTAAACGTAAATTTGCGTTTCGTTGCACGGATTATCCTGGCGTCGACGTTCCGGGCGCCTCCCCGATCCAGCCTGGATAGAGGTGGGACGTGCTTCGTTTGGGAAACGCGCCTATTTTGCGCCGATGGGTTTATTTGGCCGGTTTTTTTACTACTTGCACGTGGATTGGATTGCCCATTTTGCCATACCAGACAAATCGCTCCCTAATTAATTACTTCCAAAGACTGACAGGACGGAACAAAAACAACTCTCCCGCAACAAATAAGATTAAAATATAATTGAAATATAATTTTAGGCACAATTGCACACCTACACATCTTTTATTATACATCCTGTATTTAAGCAGACACGAATTTCACGAATTGATAATTCCAATCAGGTTGTCATGATTTACTGTGGTTAAATATTTAAATCACCTCAATTTAATAATTTAACTGTAGCCGGTAAATGGCAGGAGAGTTTTTGCAAATCGACACTTATTTCATGCCTAGCGACAAGATTTTAAAATCAAAGAAATTTTTAAATAATACTGGTAATTTTTTTCCATTTTAATGCTAATAATTGAGTCTTTGGTGGCACCATGGAAGAAACGAAGGCTGAAATTGGGAATCATTGATGCATCTTAGTAACTATGTATGATGCGATGTGATCGAAAAATATTTGGGGCCATGTACGGTGGAAAATCATTGAAAATACGTCTCAACTCCTAACAAATATGAGAATAATAAAATTTTCACATACAACGTTTGAATAATTAATAGAAAGTTAAAGATCATATTTGCTCAGCCATAGTTGCATTGGGAGTATATGAACATCGGTTAACGACACCCTTGGTGCCTTCAAATAGGCAGCGGCCCATTATGTCTATTTGGCAATAAAATCATTTGCTCCTTTTATTCTTCTGTCAAGTCATTGTTCTTCCATCGTTAAGGAGGGGACTTTTTAAAAATTTTACGAGGCGTCTATATTAAATTTCCCATTATGGTTTTACGATCGTGAATGCTTATTACTGAAAAATTAGTCTCCACCCAAGAAGAGAGATACCGCCATGTAAATGCAATATTGAAAAGGTATAAGAGACATGGAGAAATCCATTAATATCAAATGAACTCACGCCAGCTTAATTCACGCAAAGATTCTTGTAGTTTGCATTTGAAAGGAACTTCCTGAAAATCATATCAATCATCGTGTTTTGATTTGAAGGTTTTTGTAAGTTCAGCCTGCACTTTGCAGTTCTTGTACTTTTTTTTAGAAACTTTAAAAGCCATCATAGATTCGCGATTAATTACCACTGCAGATGCACTTTTGAAACTTTTCATTTTTTGACTTTTGTTCTTGTGTTTTACTAATGTAAGTTCGCTTAATTGTCTGCGATGGTTGGAAGCAAAATACAGTGACCATCAGCAGTTCTAGGAATGCCTTAAACGATGCAAGGAGTTGAACCTCTTAGCTCATTAATCCTCGTATCATGATATTCCACGGAAAATGTCCCGGGGCAGGGATAATACATTACAATTCCCAACAATCCAAAGATGTTTGGATTTAATAGCAACATAGATCATGAGTGGCGAAATTCACGTAGCAAACTGTAAGTTGGGAGCGGGATATGAGTTAGAATGGATGTTCTTCAGACCACAGGGATCTCCTCGGTGTCTAAAATTCCTCCTTGCGGGTCTAACTTCGCTTGCTGCCCTAAACTTGCCATAAACTTCCTACTACTTATTGGCCGGGGTCGTAATTATGCTTTATATAAATTGAGCTTATAAATGAACCCTAAAATTTAGACAAATTGTTGTGTGTGGTACGATTATAAGTCTGGGGCGTCCTGGAAATTTCTTCCTCCTGTATACGAAAAAACCCGAAAGCATCAGAAATCTGAATTATTCATAAGGCCTTTTGCACGAATCATTACTTGAGCCATGTTGATGCTCCGGTAAACACTTTGTTCGGTGCAATCCACTGACTCTTCTCGTCCTGTTTTCCATCCCTCACTTATTTATGTAAGCACACGCGGAAATTTCGGTCATTTATCTAACACGTTGACAGTATTCCTCAAAATCTTTTCCGAGTCATAAACGTGGCCCGCGGAATCGAGAACGAAATTAATTGTTTAAAAAGTCCCATCAATCATTGGCGTCGCCTCGATCTTCTTCTTTTGCCTAATAAAATTCGATCCTGGGGGATTCATGTGAATACTATTGGGTAATTCACAGCTGAATGGAAGAAACGTTTTATTTAACTTTGATTCCTAGTTTCAAATGCTTTGCACTTCGTGTCAAGCAAGCTCCACCGTTAAGGAATCAAGAGGGAAACGAGATAGTGCAACATGTTCGCATGGCAGATTTATCCAAACCTATTTTGAAATTATTTTATGTAATATTTGACAATATTGAAGTTTTCCTTTCTTAAAGAATAGAGTGCTTCTTCTTTCACCTATATCCACTGCGAGTTGCAAGCCTTCGAGCTCATTTTCCGGGCATACACAGGACGTTGGGAAGTTAATTAAAAATAGTAACGCACGGTAGATTTGTGCGATTTTCATAATCATTTCGAATAAGGGAACTAATAACAAAACAAATTTTCTGTTGCTTGATTTTTTTCGTGTGTCATTTTGTGTTCGAACAAGGCACGAAAAACGTGCAAAAATATTCAGATACAAAAAGGGTTAAAATACACACAACCAAACTGATAAATAATCACCCAGTATTTACGAAAAAAAAATTTTTGCAAGAATATAACAGGAACATAAAAATCGAATGTGTTTACTGCTGAAAACTGTTAAATTCATAAAAGTGATCAGATTCGCTTTTGCACTGTCGGTTTTACTATTATGATGTAATCTTAGTGCAGTTATAAGTTTTTTTTTCGCAAATTTTCATTAAAAATGTCTCATGTGGAGTTATCAGACGGTCACAAGGGGGAATTATTGCTTTTTCGGTACAGGGCATGTTCCAAAGGGAAATTACACAAAAGGTGAGGGGTACACAAGTGGGTAGTTCAAAAAATATCGAACATTTCTGGAGACCCAGGAAAAGTCGTGGATGAGTCACCATAGAAGGTTATGACCGCTTTTTAGCGCAAATAGCAAGAAGAAATCCCACAACATCCTATTTCGAGCTGCACAGGCAACTTTTACAAGCTACGGGTGTTAGCCTTTTGATCAAAACTGTTAGGAAAAAAAACTTCGAGCTGGAGGACTTCTCAGTAGGAGATAGTTAAGGGTTCCAGCTCTATTAGTGTATAATAAGGTTGACCGTGAATTGGTGTTTGGAGCACCAAAACTAAGGTAAGTGAGAACTGGCAAAATGTCCTGTTGTCTGATCAAACCATAATTATCCTCCAATCACATAACTAGTTGATTCTTGTTTTAAGGAGTCCTGGAGAACAGGCTATTTGTTCCCCATACAAAGGAGGATCTGTAATGTTTTGGGGCAGCATTACGATTGGTGAAAAAACTCATTAGACAAACACTAGCAAGTTCGAGGTAGTGCTGCAACCCGTAGTAAGGCTCCGGAGAGGGGCCTTTGATGAATCTCTTTCGTTCATGCACGATGATGTACCTCTACATACCAGCAGAGTTAGTAAAATTTTTTTAGAAGTGCAAGGTGTGACGATTTTAGATTGGCCTCCTTGTTCACCAGATTTTAATCCAATTGACTACTCAAGGGATAGGATTACAAAAAGGATTGGAGCAAGTCAAAGTAACCTTGGTCAAGCCGAACAATTAATACAAGCAGTTTTAGAAGAACGGAGAAAGATTTCCCAAGAAGGCATTGATGATTTAATAGAGAGCATGCCTCATCGAATTAGTTGTGGTATTATCGCTAAAGGAGGCAATACTGGTTATTGAATAAAAAAAAGTATTATATTTTACTAAATTTTACATTTAATTGTCAGATAAATTTATATTTTTCGTTGTTATTTTTTTAACTTTTAGAATTTGTTTCTTCATATATTTTTTTCTTTTTTTTGGATAAACTGCTTTTTATCTTGAAATGGTTCTTTTCAAGTGTAATACTGTTTGCTTGTAATTACTAAATGGTTCTATATAATCGTGGATGAGTGTACATCAAATGAGTCTACTTCTAAACAACTGCCCAGCTCTCTCTAACATATCGGAGTTGCTTTTTAACGCCCGGTATTTCAGGACATGAATTCGGGCTACATATTTACGCGAACTTTTTCCTCATTTTGACCCAAGGACAATACCTCGAAGCTACACTAGGTATTCAGGGAACAGCCAGTGTATGACCACAGTTCGGAATTGCATTGGTTTGTTTAACGAAGCATTTTCGAAGCATAATTCACATCAAAAAGTGCGCAGCACGGCTTTTCGATATGTGATTGAAGTTTTCGGCAATAATCTAAAATCACCGTGTATATATTTCTAATAGAGACCAAGTTACCGCATCCAATCGTTGTTAAACCCAATAAATAACTAGAGAAAAACGAATTGATAAGCATGGGTTACGGGATGTGTCCATTAATTTCGTCCATTTTCGCAGACGGTGAAAGTTACCGGATGATATATGATGAGGAATTTTTCGCTTGCTTTTTAACGTTGACTGATAACGTTTAGCCCTCCTGGGTAAAAACGTGTGTTATATGCCCTGAAACTTACTTACGTCATAAATATCGGATGCCAATAGTATAGGCTTTTCGGTCGAAAATTCCCTTGAGGTATAATAATGTCTTTTGAGGAAGTTTTAAAAATAGTTTTGAATTTTAAAGCTTTTGAGACCCTCGGCAATGGCTTTCCGGCCCAGAAATCAGGAGTAATTTAAAGGAGAACGGTTTAATGCCACCACGGATTTCGTCGTCGTGCCGTAAAAACGCCTCATCCTCTATTTTGCATACCGACCGCCGATCTTTCAGCAGTGTCTTCCAGAGAACACGAAAAAGGTGTTACTCCAGAAGGAGTCCCTCGGATATCTGCGCCGAAAATTAATGAACTCCTGTCCACGTAGGAAACACCGCTGTAATCCACTTTTCCAGCAATTTGCCCCCGTACCTTATTTCCTTTATTAGCCTTCTTTTATTGCGAATGTTTTCTTTAATTGAAAAGTTACTTTTAATTACGGGGGATTTGTTGTGGTCTTATTTTCCCTTAACTTGTTTTGTAAATTATCTATTTTTTCTCCTTTCGTGCTTATTCTAACTAGACCAATAAGGGGGCGAGTTCAAAGAGTGGCTGATCGTGATTTCGTGCTCCATGTGAGACACCCTTTAGGCGTGAACTTGGACATGTGAGGGCACAGAATCAAAGGGAACGCGATCAAAGATGATATTACTATTTGTAAATCCAGACTTTTCAGATCTTTTGACTCAAATTACCTTAGTTGGATTTCTTTTCGGATGATTGGCAGATGATTTTTGTGAAAGTGGTATTAATTTACCATCCCTAACCGGTTCATTTTCATCTCGTCACCGATTTATCTCGAAAGTAAACAAATATTCCTTTCACGAAACGACAAATAAATTTTCAGCTTTGAGAGCGATCATATACTAGTGCGCCCGTTTTGAATTTGACGATAATTAAACCAACAGGGACAAACAGATATAAAACGGGGCCAAAATACTGTTCGGCGTATGTTTATGCGGACATTTGACAAGATATATTCATTTGATGTTCACTACTGAATTAATTACGAACTCAACTATGAATAGTTTAATAAAGCCTTTTCGGATTTAATTTGCTCATGTTTTGCAGCTTTTCGGCTTAACAGTTGATTTGCTCGCCTGGTTTACCAACCACGCAACTGATGGGAAAGAGATTTGATTTAGTGGTTGTTGTCTATAGCAGATTTACGCTCTCCTCAATACGATGGTTTTGTAGAAGTTGAAGCTTTATTTCGATGGTACATTTATTCAATTGAAACAAGGACAAAACTACAATGAGCGAATTGACTCTCTCAATTCAAGGAATTCCGTGGTCTGGCATTTTTATAAATCTAAAAATACTCAATATGATACACTAATATTGAATTCGAGCATTTAGTCCAGAAAAAGGTCTTTCGGTAAACCATATTGAGAAGAACTTGCCAAGACTGAAAGTCCTTTTAGTTTTTGATCGACATATTCTCTATTCTGCCAAATCTGCAAACACCTGATTTTATTAGTGAACAGACTCAGTAACCGTGAAAGGAACAAAAAATATTAGGCAGCGAGAGTACCACTTTATGATAGCCAGGCAACCCATTCAGAAGAATCTTGAAGAGGATATTATTCATGGGGGGCATTTACATTAAAATATGAAAGAAGCGTATGACATACCCTTTTGTCCGTATTCATCCCAACATATGAATTTCAAATCACCTGGCAACTGATATCTTCACAATTTTATGACTGAAATTTCCCTGCCAATTTGGTGAAAATTTTCCTATTCGCGTTCTTATACGGTTTTATTGGAAAGTGTCCAATGCTGTGAGTACGAGAGAATTTTTCAGTCATTGGTCGTACATCTCTTTTTTAATGTTGGTCCATTATTATGCGTGATTTTTTTCTTATTTTATATGTGGTCCTCGTGGAAAACCTTACTCTTAGGAAATCTCTACTCTAAACATATTGCATTTGCCTGGTCCGAAATGCGGCCGTTTAAAGATGACAGCCAAATCCTGATTTAAGCCGTGTCCCTTTAAAACGGCTAAAGCTAAATCAACCATCGCTAGAGAATTTTGTTCTACCGGTAGTAATAAATGGTACAAATTTTAAATGGAGGCAAATGTTGTAGAGGCGTAAAATGAAAAATTGGGTTTATCAATCATTAATTTTTCGAACAAAGTTTATAAGAACTTTTTTAATGTTTTGTTTTGAATCGACGCTCAAAAACTTTAAACCTAATTACGGCTCAGCCTTTATAATAATTTTCCTAAAACCTAGAAGAAACCAAATGCGCGTGTTTTGGTTAGCCGTCAATTAAAAAAAAAAAAAAATTTCGAAGCCGCGCCAGAAAGCTACAATCTCGTAGTCTCCAAAAAGTCACTGTTCGTGGAAAAAGCTCCATCCTAAAAGGGTTTCGAGCTATCCAAGACAAGGGAACTCTTCAATATACTCTAAGTTCCAGTTACTGCTCACATCTAACCATTTTGCATATGCATCATGGTTTTCAGAGAAATCCATGCAGAGGCTCAAAAAATAAAACGGAAGTAGCTTATTGGAGAACATTTCTCCGTTCTTTTAGAACTGCTTGTATTAATTGATCGGCGTGGCCAAGGTCATTTTAATCTGCTCCAATCTTTTTGTTAATCTTTTCCCTCGAGTGGTCAATTGGATTAAAATCCGGTGAGGAAGGAGGCCAATCTAAAACCATCACACTTTCCATTTCTAAAAAAAATCTGCTGGCTCCACAGATACGTGGAGGTGCATTATCGCACATGAATGGAAGAGATTCATCACAGGCCCCTCTCCAGAGCCTCACTGCGGGCTGCATGACTAGATCCACATACCTCGGACTGTTAGTGTTTGTCTAATGAGTTCTTTCACTAATCACAACGCCGCCCCAAAACGTTGCAGTTCCTCCTTTGTATTGGGAAAAAAATACAAAGTTTTTAGTAGTAAACAAATTCGATTTTCTCATCACGGTCTCGTAAAAAACCGTACATGTATAAATTCTGAAAGATCGTTCTAGTGGTTGATCCGGATAAATTATAATTTAAATATTGTACCAAACTGGATTATCCAAAAGAATTCAAAACAAATCCCTAATGAAACCCTTCGGCGGTGGTCAGAAAGAGCGTCTAAGTGCGATGTAAAACATAAAGGTAGAAAAGCATGCTGTGGCTCGCCGTGTCACGAACCCGTGCTCCTCTCAGGAAATCTGGACGGTTGCTGGATAATGATTTCTCCCCGTTCCAGACAATTAACGAGGGTTAAAAGGGGATTCAATTGTACCGACTTAACAGGTGCGGCCCGACTGACCAGGCGAAATTAAACATGTCGACGGAATCATTATTAAATTACGTCCCTGATTTCGTGCATTAATATACTTTGAGTAGGGCCAGGGGGTCTTGAAATTGGGCAGTTAGGATTGATCGCTCCAAATCAGATTTGCTCGAATACCTTCCGTTAATTAAAATTGTTACTCGCCCATGGCGCAGCCGATGAGGACAAGTTTAACATAAATAATTAAGGGTCCACCTATAAATCTAACCCCTAACGCCACCTATTTAATTAACTAGAGAAGCAAAAACGAGACACCACGCAGAGGCTTTTAGTTTAAATCAATACAAGATGTCTTGCTAGTATCTTCCAAGCATATATCTTAACAGGACACTGGCTAGTTATCCGAACGTCCGATGGCTAAGATTTATTCCCCGAGTAGAAAACAAACAAACCAGGTATAAATTTATACTCCCCCTGCGAGAAAATTTTTTTTATGCTACTTAAGATTTGCTGAGCGATTTTTAAATAGAGCAATGCAGGACGCGAGTGTCCTAAAATCAGCAAGTTCCTTGCTAGGATGAACATATCGTCTAGTCAATCGGCATAAAGCGTATGTAACTTTGAGTTATTACTGGATACGTAGAATTTTTCATGGTATGGGATGATTTACTAAGTTACATATATCACGTTATTTTTACAAGCTCGAAATGTAAATCTATAGTTTCCCGTGACCTTTCGCGACATGGCGGAAGCCCCGCTGGCCATAAATAAAGAGGACATTACCGCTAAAGTAAAACAAAGTAAAATTTAAATTCGTCTAATAAAACCTGCTGCAAATATTTTAAGTAGGGAAGTTTCGAAACATTCAAGTGGCGTTAAATGGTCCGTATGATCTCGTAACCGTCTTAAAACCCACAACTAAAAACCATTAGATAAAAGGAAAACAGCCGGATATACACAAATTGCACAGCGTATTTACGTATTATAATCTAGGGAGATAATGAAAGGGCTTTCTGGGCGGGGACCCTCACAATGTTGCGCCTTCGGAAGGCCGATCTAAGAATAAACATTTGCATGATAATGTTTACTGTTTGAGCGAGCAGGAACGGACTGACACTTTTCCGGGAATGATTCACCAAAAAAAAATCATCCCGGTTTGGCTAAAAAAGCATCGTCCCTAATGGACCGTATCATTTCTCATAGTAGCGTCATTTCGTCTGACAGACAACCGGGTATTTAAAAACCGTCAGAGTAAAAAAACGAAAAAAAGCTTTCAAACGTGAAAATAAAGAAAAGATATTAATCTTTTAAAAGAGAAATATTTACCAGCGACGTAATGAGGTGCGGTCAGCTTAATGGATTCAAGAAGAAATCGGCTGAATATAAATTTAGTCTGGGCAATTCGGAGCATTAAGAGGGCGTGAACAATTACCCCTTCCTCAAAAAGATTTAACCAAAGTAGGAGCTCTACATCCATAACCATTTGAATAATTACCCAGGAAAGACCAATATCCCTCACTATGACCCGACTATGACCAGTTCGCATCGTCGCTTTGAATGCGCTGCAAGCCAGCTCTAAAGACTGTAATATAGAAAGCAAGAAGATGAATAGTATGGACGACACAACTGAAACTCCATGATTTTAAACAAAGGAGGGAAACTTTGTGTGTGATATTGAATAAATATGTTTGAGTTAACGCTGGCTTTCGCATTTTCAAGATTTTTTCCCGAATAGCGTTTAGTTACTCAGAAAACTAATTCGACGGTATCGATTTCTTATGGCAGTATTCTGTGACAAGTATTGCATAAATAGTGTGACGTTGAATTACAATTTCCCATCTAAATTCATTGAGGGAAATTCGCATATTTGCCGCTTTGCAGATGCGAAATTGATTTTGTGCGTTCGAAACCAGAGGTGATGTTGACTTCAATATTTTCTGAGACTACCGGAAAGCCAACATAAAGAATGTCTTATAATAAAGGGTTTCAGCTAAGAATTTTGTGTATGGAATGAAAGAAGTACGACATTTTGTGCCTCAAAAAGTAGGTGACAAATTGGAGGTATTTAGGCAATTTAAGGAAAACTCCGGAGCAAGCTGCAGGAAATTTCCAAAAAATGCTCCAAATCCTAAAATTCAAATTAAATAAATGATTTATACTTCATGAGAGTTTTTATACACTATCATCCTAAGCGAAATATACCCAAAGAAGGAAATATGAGTTTGACACATCACGGGAAAACTGTTACTTACAATATTTCAGGCAAACTCCATTAAAAATGTATTTATAATATCACCCATTTTTGAAACACTCTGTATACTTGACAATGTGTTTATGAGATGATCTAAGGACGTAAGATAGCACGTGTTTTTAAGTTTTACCTCTATGTCTAACCATTTGCATGCAATCACACGACATTATTTTGATGAGACGCATTGTTTGAGGAAAATTTTCTGAAATAACAACTGTTTTATGTTAAAAATTAGGTGAAAAATGAATTTTTTTGACAAATTTTGCGCGAAGTATTTCTTAATGCAACTTTTTTAGTGCGAAAACATACACGAACCAAAATGCAGGATCCATTTAGACAGGCGCCCAAATGCTTCAGTACATTAGTGGAATCTTGTGAGCTCTACAACATTCACTTTAAAAAGTAGTTCGACTACTTGTCTTGTTGTAATGAACTAAAGGCAAACGTACAACTTTTTCCTCAGGTAGCAAAGTATCCTGCTACCCGAGAGAAAAAAATTATATTAAAAACAAATGGATAAATCCATTTATCATTCCCTATATTAACTATTATGTAGCTTGTTAATGTTATAATATGGCAGAAATAAATTTATTTTAAATTGCCAATAATGCTAAATAGGGGAACGTTAAAAGTATATAAAACAAATGTTAAAAGCCAACAATTTTATTTCACCCAATATGTGGTTTTTGGAGTGTAGTGCGTAGGATGTACAGGGTGACCACGCTTAAAGTCTCACTTCTCCCTCTAACTTTTAAATTTATTTAAATAGGAAAAAAGTTCCTAACAAAAAGCGGTTAAAAATTCGTGAAAGTT
Organism: Euwallacea fornicatus; assembly: GCF_040115645.1. Classification (NCBI taxonomy): domain Eukaryota; kingdom Metazoa; phylum Arthropoda; class Insecta; order Coleoptera; family Curculionidae; genus Euwallacea; species Euwallacea fornicatus. The sequence continues at coordinate 1,837,303 of NC_089560.1, read as the reverse complement.
TTCAAAATACTCCGCAGTTTTATACAGGATGTTTAATAAACGTGTGCCGATCCAGCATTGCATTTTTTGAACGATTAAGCATTACTTTTTTTTTACATACTTAAATTCGGCGTTTTATCACGAATTCGATGATATACATATGTCATACCTCAAATCTCATAATTTTTGAAATATTTGCAAATATTTACTCCCACGCAATCTAGTTCGATAGCGGTGTTTTACATACATATTGTCGATAGCTATGAAAACAATATGGTTGATTTGGTCAGCAGTAGTCGCTTGTTTTGTCATTGTTATTGATTGCCTAAAAATTAAATTCAATAGTTTATTGCGCTCATAATCAATATTTTCTATGAAAAATTATATATATTGAAGAAGGAAGATGCCAAATTTTGTCAATTTACTTAAAATATGAGAAAAATGTTTCAAAAGGTTTTATTCATTTTTTGTATTTTCTAAAGACAACATTTACTTTATAGCCCATAATATGTAAAATTAAAATTAAATTAAATTGAATACAATGACAATAAGGTAGAATGAACTTATTTATTTGTTTTTATTATTATTGTATAGGTATTATTCAAAGTTCTTCCCATCATGTTCAACACATAAACGATATATTTTTTCTAAATGTTGTAGGCATTTTGTTATCATATCGCTTCGATTAATGTCATTTATTATACTTGACACTCTTCTTTACAGTATAATTATAAGAACAATTATTATACGACTTGAGGTATGATCTATATACAAAGCGTCCGAAAAATATACCGACATACTTTAACGGGCGGTGAGGGATATCGATACAAACTTGTTTCTTTAATACACATACGCCCTTAAACAAAAAAACACGTTTATTTCTCATTTGGAGAATTTATCGATATGCATCGATGGATTGGAAGAGGAGGTTCTGCAGTCGGGCCCGCGCGTTCTCCTGATCTCAACATCCTCGATTTTTTTTATATTCACCTCAGATATCTTGTCTACTAAATGCTTGTTGGTAATGAAGAAGATCTCTTAGCAAGAATAATGGCCAGTTGCATGCATCTAGGAAATATTCTATATGATCCGCGAGTAAATAAAGCAACTGTGCAATCGTTGTATTGAAGCAAATGGCCAAAGTTATGATGAATTACTGTAATCCATCCATTATTTAACAACCAAACAACGCCTAACATGAACAAAAAGTCACTGTAATAACCAGAACCATATTGCCTTTTCTCCGCTCAAACGGCCCATTTGCGAGCGTATGTTTATTTGAGAAAAAAGTTTGTGTCGACGTCTCCCACCACCCTTTAAAATTTGTCGGTGTCTTTTTGTGACACCCTGTATATCGTTGAATTCGTAATAGGGCGCAGAATTTAAATATGTAAAAAAAGTAATGCTTAATTGTCAAAAAAATGCAGTATTGCGGTGGCACACGTTTATTAAACGTCCCGTATAAAACTGCTGATAATTTTGGAAAACTATATGAACTTTCAAGCACTTTTTATTAAAAAAAAAAAAAATTCAATTTCAATGTATTGAAAAGTTAGGGGGGGTGGGGGGGCTTTAGGCACGGACCCCTCGTACTTTGGAAGAGCTTTGGTGTGCTTTTCGACCCTGCATCTATTCATTTGGTTCAAATCGCACCTGGGGCCTGTTGGGCTTCCGACTACCTTGCAAACGTTATGAAGCCAACCTGGACCTTTGGGTTCCAGTGGTTCTGGCGATTTCATTCATTGTTAGTCGTGTAATATTTGATATTTAATAATACGTTAATGGCCAATAGAGTGATTAAAATTTCTGTTTATTACCCCTGCCGGACATTCGACCATGTTATATTGGCAAACGGTTTTATGATTTCGAAAATCCCGTCGGGCGGAGGTGCGGACAACGCAAATAGAATTATAGCCAATCGCAAATATTTTGTTTGTTCAGCCATTCGCACACTTTTGATCCGGCCCAACAAAGGTGGCATATTTTGCGAAATTAATTTATTCTGTATTTATATAATATTAAATTTTAATGCGTTTACGACCGTAAATTTTAATGCAGACATCGAAAAACTTGTTTACATTATAATCGGCTATTTCAGCGCTCCAATTTGGACAAATATGTATTACGCACGCATGGAGTGATTAATGTTTTGTGTTATTACAACGCACGCATTACTTGATTTGTATATTTGCGAAACAAAGGGGTATTGTGTTAAACGTCGAAAAATTAACATGAAAGGTGAAAACGTCGTCGGCTACGTGGCGTCGAAAAACGCCATCTTTTCATCTGCGACGCCAGAGGCACCCGAGATGACGCACTGAAAATTGGATGTCACTTGGAGGTGTCACCGATGTTCTGCTGTTTTTACCGCCGCAAGCAACGGCCACGCGATGAGATCCAGACAAATCAGCCAGAAACAAATGAGAGCGCGGTTGCAGGATGAAAGGGATTGATGACGTACGTCACAGGTTTTCAGCCGAGCAAGGAAAGGTATTAAATTGCTTTTTCTTTTTCGCTTCCCGTGAGGATGGCATAATTCTAACCAAACAAAGGATTAATAAGAAAAATTGCTCTTTATTCGTCTTAGGTACATTGCTTTCCTTTCGGTCGCGTTCATCCATAAAAATGAAGCAATACCCACCAAGATGAAAAGTTTTCCACGAAACTAGACAGACAGGTTATCAGGATCAAGTCTATCCAAAGGTTGGAAAATATCCTTTCATCCCCTGAATAGAGAAAAGGAGCGGTGATTCTTACTTTTCGATTCAAAGCACGTTCTTCTAATGCCATCACACATACGTATGCAGGGGAGGCTTGAGCAAATACGCCCCACTAAATACCACGATATGGAAATTTCACTCGCTTCACCTCGTTTTAAACCGAAGGGTAATTATCCTGGCAAACAATAATCTAACTATTTCTACACTCGAACATTATCAACTTCCCCTAGCCGCAGGTTATTTTTTTTAAACCGCCCTTGTCCGATCCTTAACGAACTTCCCCTAAACTTTCACGTTAGTAATAGGAATTTGTTGGTCGCCTTTGTATTTTACACAAGGACAGCGGAGTAATATATCGGTTTTATTTACTTAAGATTTCGTAAGGAGTGCGGATTAGCAGTTAGCAGGATACACTTCCAGGATTTCCAGATTCGGGAGCTAAAGTTAAGTGGTTTTCTTGATTGCGTTTAATACAATGGAAGGAGCCCATGGGGTTTGGAAAGTGCGTCTGCTAATAAATTATTATATTTCGTGGGGCCAAGGAGATAATCCTCGAAAATTCGGAAAAGTTAATGTGGTGCAATAGGCATTAAGAAGCAGGTGCCTCGGCTTTCGCGTTTTAAGTAATTTCGATTTGAAATAAATATGGCCGACTTGAAGCAAAAATTCTGGGAATAACGGCTTCTGGAATGTTATCTGAGAATCTTCCGAAATTCCCAATTAGTGTATGTAAGCGTAATAAATGAATGCGTAAGGCAAACCTGGCAACCCACCTAAAATACTAAAGAATTGTTTACAAAGACCAGAGAGGCACTGCCCTATTACATATTAGGATTTGCTGAAGTCACTGTTATGATGTGGTACGGAGAGTGCATGAGATGCATTAAGTTTATTAGTCTTAACACGGAAAATGCAACTCGATTTTGAATCCGATTCTGGGCAAAATAACCAACGAACGCAATTTTTAGGAATTTCCGAACTTTCCATTAACTTAAAAATTCATTGAGTTAGCCACGGCTAAGATCGATTGGAGATTTAACAGGGCTTGCTCGTTAGTTCAAGAAATTTACCACTACACAGCAATAAAGGAAAATACAATTTTCACCAGGTAATTCCAACAATACATACATTTTTTTAAGAATCGGATCCCTCATCGAATTCCTTAAATACAGAATTGGGCAACCGATAGAAACGGACATTCGAACATTTATTGGAGATTTAATCCCATTGAGATTATACAGGGGTTGAATGAGAATAATCCGATTATCACTTGATAAATCAAAGAATATAATTTTGCGGTGGTATTCGCCCAGATCTCTCTCACGTATTTCAGCTAATAATTCGGAAATTGATAATGTTGGAAACAGAGACATCTGTCAAGCGGTTTCCGATCATTTCGCCACAAAAAGAAATTATACAGGAAGTACAATAAAAAGATTCTGATCGGATGAAGCAATTCTAATTAATTTCCTTGGGCCCTTGACATAATCCCTCAAACAGCTAAGAAATCGAGAGAGGAGGTAGAAATACTTATTATGCAGATTTAACCAATCTTATTTTCTGGATGTGAAATATTATACGGGGTGTTTCAGAACTGTCGAATCAAACTTTTGGAGATTGTTCGGTGTAACAATAGAAGATATATGAATGTAAGGACTCATGACGGCAAATGTTTCCTTAAAGTGCTACGGCATTATGATGCTCTAAGACAGTTATTTTCAAAAATGTTTTTATCGTGCTTGACTACGTTTCAATTTAATTTATTTGTACAAAATAACATTACAGTAATTGTTCAGAATCTTCAAGTTCATTTCACCTGTTTAAACGACATACATGTTTTCTGCAGACTTGGCATTAAATTTGATCGTTTTCAGGTATCTCAGGTCTCTCAGATCAGGGCAAAAGCTCTTGCTCTGTTTCCACTAACGTTTCACAAACCAGAGACTTTACATGTACCGACAGAAAGAAATCTAAAGGTGTTATATCAGGTGTCCTAGGGGGCCACGGGTTTAGACCACCTCTGCCGTTCCAATGTTGTCCCACGTGACGATTCAAATACTTACAGGCGTGAATGGAAAAGTTTCCAGCCACATTTGCTGTTGAACGTTAAAGGGGACATTTTTAAGAAGTTCCGGCTTGAAAATAAATAACAGTAACTCGATAAAACACATTTTCGCACATAACTGTCTTACAGCATCATAAGGCCGTAGCGCTTTAGGGAGCCATTTGCGGAGTTATGTTCTTATACTCAGACGTCTTCTATTGTTGCGCTGAATAATTCCTAGAAATTTGATCCCATAGCTCTGAAACACCCTGTATGGAGGGATTCCATAAAACAACTCCAACTTCCATCGAGTAAATTTGTTTTTGAAGTGGGAATTATAGATAATATAATTCTCCAATAAACATTTTTGTGTTTATAATTCATATCATAATATATAGAATAAAACTTAATCCTGCGTAATTCTGGAAACGTAAGTATCCCGATAACCATTATAAACCTCTTAAAGCGCTTCAATATATTCGCATTTATAATAGTTGTATTAACCTCATTCTGGAGATGGTAAATAAATTAAGGTTGTGTGAGTGAGAGTGTGGAAATAGAGTGTGAGACTGTGTGTCTGTATAACCTCTTCAGAGATAAACTGTGGTCTCATAGATGTTAGTACATGTTGTCCGAGTTGCTGTCCATTGAAAGGATAATGTTTCTTTCTTTCTTATGATACCTTTCTTCTCATATGATGCGACATGGCATTCTGTTTCTCGAGCACTTACGAAAAAATACTGTTGATTCAGTTGCATGTAAAACTTATACGTGATTACAGGATACTATTTCGCAATAGAGATTTGAAAGCCCACAGGATACATGTTCTAGTTGGAAATAGTTTTTATTTAGAATGTGATCGTCGTATGCATAAAAAAATTCGAACTCAAAAATTCGACAAAAGAAGAAACGTTTGGGGCACAGTTTAGAAAGGTCAAATATTTCTAATGTTCCTGCCCTTGGATCAGAAATTGATTATCTCGTTGTGAATTTAGTCGCATATTCGCATAATGATACAATTTTTAGGCCTGCGAAATAATACAAATGTAAAAAGATTCAGGAGAATCAGAATTACATCGTTGAGTTATATAAGACATTGTTTAAAAGTACTTACGGTTTAAAGCGGTTTGTGTCTGGATCGAAAAAAAAACCTTTCTGAGCATGTATATTGCCTTAAAATTAATCGACAAGTTTCACTCACTTGTTTATGCACAGATGAATATTCGGACTATTGAAGCACATACTGATCTGATGATTCAACACTGCAATAATATACAAATATTCAACCAAAAGGAAATTTAGACTGCGTTTCGACGCGAACACACCTCTATTTGCAGATTATAGTTTTTTAGTTGTTATTTTGAGGATATTAACAAAAAAACTACCTAAAAAGAGAACAACTAATTTTACTAAAAGACTAGTTCAAGTGGTCATGAACTGCTTGAAGCGGCACGTACAGGTAGGGGCGCTTGGTTTTTACAGTTCAATAAAAAAACCTCAGGAGAAAAAGAAGCAGTTTCGTATATGTAGGGGTAAAGAATTAAGATAGATCATATGAACACTTGATTTTATTAACTAACAAAACAAGTGAATATTTAAATCGAATCATATCCGGTTCTATAGGGTGAACAGTTTTCGCGTTGATTAAGTGCTAATTGCAATAAAGGGACGTTCGGTGACTATAACATAGGACTCCCCTGAAATATCCGGGACTTTCCCTTGCATCTCGAGAAGACATATAAATCACTGCACAGGTTTCAGTTGTATACACACAAACAAACCAAAAATATGTACTCACATGTACATATTTTTCATTTGTCTACAATGTATCAATATAAAGCGAAAGGTGTTAACGTTATCAGAAAAAGTGCAATTATGTAAAGCTTGGAAAACGGTGTGTTGGAAATTCATTCAAAAGGTACGAAGTCACCAAATTTACGATTTGTGCTATTAACAACTGTAAAAGAAGCATTTTGAAGGTAAAGTCAAAACTTTTAGAGAAACGTTAAAAGACAAGCTGTAAGGCAGCGTGAAATGCCTAGAAAGGAAAAAAGACTGAATGACTGGTTTTGCACACAGATGCTAAAGAAAAATTCAGTGACGAGCGAACTCTTAAAAGCTCAAGACGTTGCACGTGGAAAAAAAAAGAAAAAAAAATGTTGCAATTGATGATTGGCTAGAAAATTTTAAACACACATTTGGCAGTAAGTTTAAAAAAAAAACTGTTCCCAAGTTTTGAACTAGTCAATCCATTTAATCAAAATCTGCAGTCGGTTATTGAAAAGCTAAATTTAGTAAATGAGCAGATCTATAATGCTGATGAAATCGGCCTCTTCTGACAATTAGTACATGAAAAAGCTTTGGCCAGTAGTGAAAAAAAATCTGCTTCGAGGAGAAACGCTGAAAAAGCAAGACTTACTTTTTTTCTTTGTACCAGTGCAACTAAAGAACATAAAATTCGATCGCTTGTAATAAGAAAAGCGAAAAATAGCAGAGTTTTAAGAACTTTGTCTTACCGGTTGATTGCGACTATTCCACAAAAGCTTGGGTGAGAGCGACAATTTTTGAAAATTGGTTCCACAGGACATTTGTTGAAATATCTTTGCTTTTTATATGCCGCCCAATGTTACCCCACTCACACGACCTATGGACCAAAATGGTAGCCGCATCACAAAATTTGACTACATATCTAGTTTGTTTTCTTCGATTATATCTTCGAAAATCGAAAACTTGTCCTAACTTTTGAACAAACTGACAATGAAGGATGCTATAATAAATCTTTCTCTGATTTGTAATAGGCTTCAAGGTGACAAGATTAGGGAGTGCTTTGAAAACGCTCTAAATTTTACTGAAAGTGAGAGTGATGAAGAACCAGAAGAGGATATTCTCTTTAGCGTTTTGAGAGAAAAATATGAACGTCAAACTGAAGAGCCAGTTCAAGAAATAGTGAACTTATTAAATGAAGTGGACGGATAGGTAAGCATAAATTTGCATATACATAGATAGAGCATTTCAAATTCGACCCTCGCTATTGAGATCTCGGAAAATAGAGGAGATACGAAAAAACTTAAACAAGAGCAAAATTGCGTAATTTAACACTTAACCAAATACCATTTTAAAAGTTTTAATTTTCCAAGTATTTCGGAAGATATCCGAAAACAACTAAAAATCGGAGATTTTGCTTTTATTTTTTTAGAGTTATTTGACAGAGAAGCCCAAAAACACGAGAACATTTTCATTACCACTTTTCTCAGCTATGAGATGACGATTTCAGATTTGCCATCTCACGCTTCGTTTTTCGGCTACCTTTGTTTTTCCTAATGGGCGGAAAATTGGATTTTTCGATAGAAAAATAGTCGGATGGCGAATCTGAAAACGTCATCGTGTAGCTGAGAAAAAGTGGCAACGAAAATGTGCTTTCGTGCTTCTTTCTCAAATGACGCTCAAAAAAATATACAGGATGTCTCCAATTTTTAGGTTTTTTTCGGATATTTTCGAAAGTATTAGACAAGTTCAAATTTTCAAAACAGCAATTGATGAAGCGTTAACTTACGAAATTTTATCTCCATTTGAACTTCGCCGCATCTCCTCTAGTTTCTGAGATCCCAATGGTGATGTGCGAATTCGAAATGTCCTACGTATGTACATATTAAAGTTAATTTTTTTCAAAATTAAGCAAAACATGATGGCAGGTTGATTATTCAAGACATGGCGTTCACAAGTGGAACGATGATCGGGGACATGACCAGCAAAGCGTCAATAAAGATGACGACGTGGGATGCTATGGAGATGAAGTTGAAAACCTCACAGAACGAATCGGAGTAACCTCGTTAGAAGCTTTAGAGGCATTTTAATAGGGTTATTCCATGGGGGAAGACAGACATATTCATGTTGACGATTTGTGAGTTCGACAAAATTGCAGATTGGACATTGGAAAAGGGTTTAGCGGCTAAGGAAGTACGAAATATATCACACAATACTGCAGTTAAGGAAAAAAACGCGAATAAAATGATAAATCGTCGTGAATAAAGTACCTTTGATTACTTGACGTACTTAATTTTATGAACACCCTTGGTTTGCATTGATTCACACAGTCGAGCGTCCATTTTATATACCACAAAGGTGTGTTTGTGGACCTCTGTCTTTGAAATATATGACGTAAGACTGCGAATGAGGCTTGGAAGTGAAATGTATTGTATCCAAACACGGTTTGTTGTTCTATGTCTGAACTATATATATATATTTCTCTTCGGGTCACCGTCCGTTACTGTCTAAGCTAGAAAATACTAAACTCTTCGTCCCCTTCAAAGTTGAGTGGAACTGAATTTTTACCTTGACGTATAATTTAATTTTCAGTTTCGATCAAAATTCAAATCAATGGAAGAAGGAAAATCTTCCATTAATTACCTGATGTTTTACCCTCTTTGGTTCTTCCAACACCTCATTCCCTTCATTTTCAATTATCTGGCAATAAAACTTTGATGCAGGATAAATCCTCATTAATATTTAACTAATCCAGCTTGAATGGTCTCTTAAGCCGCCGCTTGGGACTGAAAACTCAGAGGAGCCATCGACAGGTGATTGAAATGTTTCGGCAGTAAAACTCTAAAATCTCGCAAGATAAACAGAGTAAATTGATAAACGAAATAACTGTTTAATTCTCGCAATCGCAAACTGCGAAGCACGGGCATCTAAAATGCAAATTTACGGATTTCAGGAAAGAGGCAGATTGGAAGCTTCCAGTCAGCTTTACGGAACGTTCAGTGGCGGAATTCCTATTAATTTTGCTGCCTCCCATTCCCTGTGAAACGTCTTTTAAAAACTCTTAGCTTGCTCTGCAGTCGAAGCAGTTCTTTTAGTGGCAGTGCCAGGACACTATTAAAAGGGGATCTGGTATTGGAGGAAAATCGTAGGTAAATTAGTACGCCACTGAGGAAACAATTTAGCAGCCACCTCATTCGCAGTTTGAGTCGCAAGTCCGTAAAGTAAGTTTAAATCTGTTGGACAAACATGGACACACCTAAATCTATAGCCATCTGCTCTCGAATGGGATTATCGGAGTAGAATCTGAACCAACTTGTCCCGAATTTAATGTTTGAATGTTGGTTAACACTTTCTACTCGGTCCGAATTAAAAGGAATTTCTCATTGTGGGAATTGCACGGACTGTTACGGATAAGGAGTCAACCATGCGGAAGTGCCAGCTTGACTGATGGAATTTAAACCTCCGTCCGGAGTTTTGGACCATTAAAAATCCATAACCAAAGATCGTGGACTTGTTGCACCTAACCGTCGCCAGCTGGACTTATAGGAATTTTTAATTAAAAAAGGGAGTCAGTTTTTTAATCGAAACCTAATTGAATGTAATGGCCGAAGTATAAAATGAAATTCCAATTATGTCGGTAACAGTTAAGATTTCCGCTGCTTTTAACGCCCCTTTCAACGGAAACTATGGACGTTCTTTTTAAAGTGCCAACTTTTGAAGTTTAATCGCTTTCAGGATGTGGTTTCCAATAAAGAAGAACAACTTCAAGAATTTGCAGACAATGGAGAGTCTAAAAAATAATCAGCATTTTGCACTAATATAATTTTGCATCCCTACATCAAACGTCGCCGAAATTTAACATTAATATCTGCATGACCCATACAAATGAGTCCTTAAATGAACTAGAACACTATAATAACCGTCGAACATGACACGGGCACCTATATAATACGGATAATATACATTTGGGCATTATACGCATCGGAATAACATGATTCTAATGGGCAATGACATGGCCGGTGCGTTTGAAAACGTGCTGATTAGCCCGCTTTGCCAGAACATGGCGATGTGGGTTGGACATAACCACGAGTTTTAATATTGCCATCAGATCATTTTCATATATGGCTATCCGTGTTCTGTAATTATTAGTTCAAACAACGTACATAATTAGAAATAGCTCGACGTGATTAATGGAAACGTGGAGAGCGGCCACTGAAGCTGAGAATGGAGGCTTCAAATGCGTTTGAGTGAATATGTGCTGTCACACAACATACCATAATTATTTTAACGTCCAGCGAGAAGTTTTGAAATTGAGAAGAGAGTAGAGAAGAGAGGAATTTCCCTGAAGGAGGTGATGAGCTGCCTCTTAAATGATTGAGCAATGGGAGATGGAGCAATTTCCGACGTCGCTATTTCCTGGTTTTGGTTAACTTTAACTGCGGCTATTGACTAATTGTCCTGTGAAATATTGTCACCTCTCACGTAGTTTTTTCTTTTACTTCCTTTGGGAATAAGGACTGACGTTGGGGTTATTGGAGCGGAGGACTGGCGTACCCATGTTTTTCGGTTAAACTAGGAGACAATAAAAAAGCTTTTTACCCTTTACGACATATTGGTCTATACGAGACCGTTTTAGGATATTAAGTTTATATTGAATAGTGAAGTCTGCCAGGGAATATTTCGATAGAATAATTTTTCTAAGCTCAGAATTCCACACAGGGTGGCCTGCAAGCTGAGTTCAGAAAACTTTCTATAACTGAGCACAAGATGTCCGTCGTGTCGTAAGTGAGCGGGCGTAACGGGGTGGCCAAACTACTTCACTTACAAAACTTCGTACCCAGCGGCAACCTACAAGGATGGTGCACCAGAAGTGCCCGACTTAACACTTAAAGAACAAAAGAATTTGGAAAATATTACTTTATTTCTCAACATAGTCTCCTTTGAGGGTGACCCACTTTTCCCAGCTTACGTGCCATTGCTTCTATACCCAGTTTATAGTAAGAAGCTTCAAATGTTTCGAAATAGGTCAACTCTGGACTTCACCTCTCCGTTATTGGCAAATCTCTTACCACCGAGTAATTTTTTCGAGTTTCGAAATAGAAAATAATCTGAAGGAGCTAAATCTGGCGAATGGGGTGGGCGAGGAAAAAGTTCGAAACTAAGTTGATTGATTTTGGTCATCACGATGATGGAAGAGAGGACTGGTGCATTATCTTGATAAAACAAAACTTTCTTTTTCGTCAAATGTGATCGCGTTTTACTGATTTCGTCGCTCAAACGCTGCAATAATTTTATATAATATATCTATTCCGTTAATTTTTTTCCTTTAGGGAGATAGTTAATAAAAATTATCCAACGTGCATCGCAACAAACTAACGCTTCGTCTTTTTTGCAGATGGAACGGTTTTTGGCTTTATTGGAGCAGATTCTCTACTATGGGTCCTTTTACTTGACTGCCTTTCCGTTTCAGATGTAAAATGATGGATCCATGTTTCGTCTTCCATCTTCCGCACAGTACTTTCTGAAATGTCCATCTTCCAGTATAGTTTTGTGGATTTTCGCAACAATTTCTGAAGTGGTCGGATTTGGAGTATCATGGGATCGACCACTGCCGAGTTCGTCTTTGCAGCTAGTACCACCACTCTGCTACTCAAAATTTTACAGTGGTTAACGAAGGACCAAATCCTCCAGGGTAGAATCTAACGCCGCTTTGACGTTGGATAGACTAAGACCTATCAACTCAAAGTGGTGAATCGCGCATGAATGATTCATTTTTTCCATGTTCACAATATCTCTAAAGCATTCACTAAAAACGACACCAAAACAAACACGAATCAACGATGGACCGTCAGACTTCATATATAAGCGTTTTAAGGTTAGGTCTTCGTAATATTTAACTAAAAATTCGCCATCTATATGTCAGGTCGGGCACTTTCGGAGTTAGCCTCGTAATTTTGTTTATCGCAACGCATTTTATGTGCAGAGAAGAGCCAGATAGAGCAAAAGCAAAGTTATGTGCAGTCTCAAATTAATCGAGTGCAAACTGAAATGAACATAGAACCATAATCAAAAAATCAAAAAGAAGTTATCCTGAATCGAACTGTTACTTATAGCTCGATAATTGATAATTCAGATTGGTGCTTAACTGCTATTTAATTAAGTTGCAGCTCCTAAACTGACGGCAAGAAGCAATCTGCATAATGCCCCATGAGTATTTTCAGATTTTTCCTCAGTCAACAACCCGTGCTCTCGGATTAGTTAATTGAAAGTTTACGCAAACATGGCCTTTTGCATAAAATTCTTCGTTTGGAGACCCCAAATTCAGTTATTAATGGAAAAGGGCAAACATGCGTTTCCGCTCCTCGTCGAATCTTGACGGCAATCATCAGATTGGAGGCACCATGGACGAGAATATCTCCTCTCACGCATAATCGTGTCGTATCTAAAGTAATACACTTGAAAAAACAACGCTTTTATTTCTGATGAAGTTTAATAACATTTTGCCATTCCCCTTTGTCAAGATTACTCTTTTGAAACGGTAAGAGGTCAGGGGCGGAACAGGCCAAATCCTCCTGAAATCGTTCAATGCACAAGCAAAGTTGTTTGCGAGTGTAAAAACTATCAAGGTTTGAGTTGATTACTAAACTTCCTAATGTACTCAATGCCTGAGGTCTGAATCTAACACTAACCCGGCAGCAAATAAAATATTTCCTTAAGGGAGCGCAAAGTGACATTAACTAGTGCACTTCCCACTTAATCATCTCCCTCACTGTCGATGAATCTCACTCTCATCCAGATCCAAAAAGGAAAGTGTATGTATTTCATCCAGTCTTTATGGCAGGAAATAAAACTGATTGCTATCTTAATAACGGACCAATCTTGTTAACCACTCAACAGTGCATTGTCGTTTAAGTTTCCGCTGTTTTTCTTCCATGTTTGCCACTCTATGGAACAAAGTTTGTTACGAACACGGTTTTCTGCGCTTTTTAAAAACACCGCAAAGGAGAGGGAGAGGGAAAAGCAATTTTTCAAGTTTTCCGTGCATTTGAAGGTCTGTTACATGTGTTTAGTTGCTGCTTTAAGATGACGGTTCACTCTTTTTAGTGCGGTGACCATTTACAAGTGCAGAGACAACATGAAAGGCGAAAACGTTCGCAATAGCTCAAGTTACACGTGTCAGGCCAATAGGGCTCATAAACGGAAAATTCTGTTTAATCGAAGATGGTCCGTTGGCCGTTGGATTAGAAAAGAGGCAAATCCAGAAGTCAAATCTGGAATATCGAAATAGAGAAATATCAAGTTGTGGTTAGAGTTTCACGAGTTCACGAGAATAACACGAGGCCGAAACTGAGACGTTATTTCATTACAATTCCTATTTCGAGACCGAGTCCGAGACTATATTTTTCTCGCGCTTTTGGTCTAAGAGAATGATATTGTAAATCGAGATTCATGGAAATTTCAGTTTAAAATTGATTTTTCCTTTAAACTACTGTGTTTAGTGAATGGTCGAAAACCGAGTACAGGGACAGATTGTAAGCTTTCTAGTTTTAGTCAATAATCCTATCAGGGGACTTAATGATACGTATTTTCTTGTTAGAAAACGGGACTTTTAAGGTTATAAACTTCTTATAGAAATATGTAATTTTGCTCGTTCCCGAACTAAACGATTTGGTACTTAGGTTGTCATGTGATTCACACAAGCAGTTGACTTGTGGCTAATCCTGGCCCAAGTAGGTCCATCATAGTCACGTGAATTAATATTTTTGCATAGTTGTTTACGGTAATATGTCCTTTAGCACATTCATTTAGGCGTAGGAGACGGTACTTTACCATACTTGGGCGATAATAGTCACTTACGCGCAGAGGGCTGAAAGAAGATTACGCCCCCGGTCAAAGTTTCTGGCCCCATGGGAAGCAGAGTCGTTATTTGGTGAAGGTCGTGATCCTTCTTTCGATTAATGGTACCTACAACGTTTTACTCACAAATTAGATTTTCTCTGTGGAAGCAGAACAATATAATACCTATTTATTTGATTAAATGCGGTTAAAAAATTAACATGCGTTATTTATATTTTACGGCCCGTTGCCAAGAGCCATGGGTGTTATTGTAACTTTACGACCCGTTGCCGTGAGCGACGGGGCGTAAAAATAAAACAACGCCCGTTGGTCGTAAACTCATTGTTTCCGCCATGGAAACGAAGATGTAAACGAACGGTTTGGATCCATTTGTGCGTAAAGTAACTTTACTGCAGTGACTGCGGTGAATTAGTGCGAATTCATTTGTTGCAAGGGTTTTTTTAAATCTAATCCTTCCCAGGCAGTTCCTGGTCGAACATCCGAAAGTGGACAATCAAGGAGGACAGGGCCATCACGTGCGGCAAAATACCTCCGCCCTCATTACGTAATTCCCTATAATAAGGCAATATTCTATATTTCCGAGCAGGTTGCTGTTAGGGAATATAAAAAATTTTATTTTTGACTATTTTACGTTTTTTCCATTTTAATAGATTTTTTTAAAGTTTCTAATCCTAAAATTTATATTTCCCCCAGTTTTACGCAATTTCGAGTTAAACCGGAGTTTTTACGTTGTTAAATATATGTGCTTGCACCACTGACTGTTCATATCCTGAAAATCGATGACCCTTGTTTTTAATCCTGTAGTGGTGACGCTATTTTTTCAAACATTGTTGCCCTGGTCGGGCCCCTGCTGGAACCACGAGTTAAATTATCAGAGAATGGTACTTTGTAGGAATAAAACTGATGATGTTCCTTAGACTTTGACGTACTTAGCTTTGATCACTACACTAGATCCAACCTTGAAGTTGATTATATACCACTAAACAGAAATTTCATCCTCTACTCAAATAAAATTACACTTTCCATTATCTCTGAGCTTGTGTTTCGTTGAAATTTATCCCAAAACAGCCTACCTGCAACCGCCTATCTGCCACAAACACTCGCATATTGACCGATAAAGGCACAATTTATTATAAAAGATAAAAAATCCCCGGGGTCCGTTTGTTTATAATCTGCCAGCGGCAATTTTTATCTCCCCTTGGAAGTCTGGCTATTATTTTTTCACCTCTGGCCTGGAAGGGTCAAGGTTGCCAACCAACTGCTTATCTCTTCCATACTGTCCTCCTTCTATGAGGACACTAAATCAAACCGATCCAGATAAACGTGGGCCCTGTTTTTGGATTTTGGCCCACGCTCGAGGCGATTATGTTCTAATACAGGTATATGAATGTATATGGGGGAACCTTCCTTGATTTATGAGCGAATGAAAAAGGAGGTGAGGCAGGACCAACTTTCAATTTTTTTCTTCGTGTCGGGAATTCATTTCTCCCGCAAAGTGTTATTGTCAGCTCTTTCCTCGGGCTCAATCATCCTAATTGAATAAATTAGTTGCCTATTATAATCCTCCCCCTTATAAGGTAAGACCTTAATTAAAGCGCCCCTTAATGACGGGCCAAATGACACTTTAATTTCTTCACTCCGAACTCTTTTTCAGATTCTTTTAAATGAAATGGCTTAGAATGTTTTATCGGCCACTTGGCTTTCACTTGGCTTTGATAACAGGACAGGGCTTCAGTCCTAAATTACGTCAGGCGTCGAGACACAAAAGGGCGACGCACCGGCCCTGATTTAGTCCCTTCCCACTAACAAATAAGATGATCATAGATCACAAATCTGCATTACCGTCTTTACCGAACTTTAGGACGGTTTCTCAGAGCAAGCAGAGTTTGAAAACGTTAATTAAATTTAATTAAAAGAAGTGAGTCTTGAGATTTAGGTACCAGCAGGATGCAGTTCAGCCAGGATAATCTTTGGCCAAATTAATTACCATTGCAGGGATCTACATCGTTTAGTGCAGCGAGGTTACTTCAGATTAAGACATTTCAGCTAAATTTGTTATTTCATACTCTAAACATTTCGATGTTAATCCAATTTGAAAAGAATCTCTTTTTGTCCCACCAGACGCTTCAAATAAATTAATTCGTTGGAAAATCAGATCAGGTTTTTAATGGTAAAACACACCCTGCGGAGTGGCAAATGAAATTTAAGCGCCACAATTTGAAAAAAAGGTAATTTGACAACGCGGCTCCCACGCATGCGCATTTTCACAACTTTCGGGCTGATCGACAGCCTTTTTTGAGTCATCTTCCTTTACACCCAACAAGAAGTTGAAATCTGCCGTGGACGAAGTTTGTTTGGTTATATGAGCCTCTGCCTTGAATGATGAATGATCAAATCAATAAGTTTGGCAACATTTGCATCCTTTCGAATTACTTATGCAAATAACCTAGATGCCTTGAAGGAGTCTTGTACTTCGGGAGTTTGGTGCATCCCTCACTTAATTGCTAATCGCGTGTACAAGTTAGTTGGTAGTAACTAACTATATGGCCAGTATAATTGATCGAGCGAGACTCCTTGACCAGTACGAGTTTTGCTTCTGAATGAATATTTAATTCCGTCTCGCAGATAGAATTGCGTATTGCTTATTAAATATTTCCTGTTTACTAAAAATAGTGTCATCGGTGATAGTAATTCTTGTGACAGCCCATAAATTTTCCCACATTTTACATACACAGTGTCGTAAAATACTGGAGATATTTTGCCTGGTGCAGTGGGTTTTAATAATAAACCTCCAGAAGTTTACGACTGACTTGCATGGGAATCTTGAAGGTTTTAATAACTGAAAACTATTCGGTATTCGCGAAGTCATCTTTAGTTTTACAAAAATGACCAGAGAAGGGCTTTTTTCCTGCGATTCAATCTAAAATCCCTTCGACTTGCTGAGACAACAAAATTTCAAGTAAACCTCAAAGACTGCCATTTCCTCGTCTCCGTATGTCTCGAACCCGAGAAATACTTTCTCAATTATGACTTCTGCAACGACACCTCTTCGTTATCTTTGGCCGTTGGCGAGGATTCGCTCGGAGAACGACCGCTGCAGGTCCAAACTTCTGGATAACGGCGAAATGGTTACGGTTATCGTCCATGTTATAGTTTTCCTTGAGGAAAGGTGCTTCATAAACTCGGCTTCAATTTATCCCACCGAAAGTGGCGTTATCGCCCGAACAAAAGGCCTCAAGAAAAGATTTTACTGACCGTTTTGATGGCCCACATGCGTATGTTTTTCGATGACTTTGCATTCCCTCGAGGAACCTCTCGTTTTAGTACCTTCAGCCCACAAATCTCCCTTATTCTGGATATTCCTGAGAACATGAATGAAACAGCTTAATGTCTCCGATTACCAAGTGGATTCACATTAATTCGCTGATATAGTTAAGCGAGTTACCCTCCCTATATTTCAGCAACTCTGGCTGAATTTTAAACGCTATCCGGAGCTTTGTTGGATGTTTGTCAATATTATGACTGGTGAGTGGCTCTACCACTTTCTATTATGGATATGCAATGAGAATTGTGGTCTGTAATAGACAGAGACGGATTTGTAGTTATAAAATGACGACAGGAAACAAGTTCAAGTTACTTAAGACTTGTAATTTCTATTTGTTTTCTTTTTACCGAGGTTTAAAAACGGTCCCCGAGAACAAAAATCTTTCTTTTCTTATGGCATCCTATGCCACATCAATCTTTCGTCTATTTTATAATTTATATTCGATAACTAACAGCGGAGAATCGGTGAATTCTTTTGATCATAAAGAGAAACAAAAGGTATTGTCTTCCATACCGAAATCAATTTTAAATTCTCTAAAATTATTCA
Source organism: Euwallacea fornicatus (assembly GCF_040115645.1). Classification (NCBI taxonomy): domain Eukaryota; kingdom Metazoa; phylum Arthropoda; class Insecta; order Coleoptera; family Curculionidae; genus Euwallacea; species Euwallacea fornicatus. The sequence continues at coordinate 1,819,068 of NC_089560.1, read as the reverse complement.
CTGAGCAAATCAGGCTATTCCTCTTCATAATCGGCCAAATTACTTAAAAATTGCTGCAAACCTCTGTGCATACTGAAATAAGTTAGATACAATTAAATTTGCATAAAATTCACTTTCAGGTCCGTTCTACGGGCTACTTCGGAGCTTTCGAAAATACCTGATGGTCTCCTCATCGTATTTAGTTACTTGAAAATGGATAATGTGTTCGATTCAGATTGGTTTGTGTTCATTCACAATCAAAATTTACTCACGTGACATAGCTCATCGGCACAAGTTAAACCGAATTAAACATCAGTGCCATTGCTGCTTGTAGGTGATGAGAGGAGGGACATTTTTCAATAGAACAAGGTAAACTTGTTGACACCTTCACGAAGCAACATGAAACAAAAACGAAGACTTAAAAGAAGAAAGAATGTATTGAGGAACTTTTCCTTGGATAAACTATCCAGCAACTAAAATAACAGTCTATGGGAAACACACATCGATCATAATTGTGAGAACGAGCTGAAAAAGTTGAAAGCTAAATTAAAGAGACAGACCAAGGTCCTAAATAGATCGATTATTAAGAGGTGGCTTCAGGAAAACAGCTACATGAGAAGCTGAATAAGATGCTGATATAAGGGGAGGTACTATAGAATAACTATAGGGTCCTTGACAAGCTTGGACATTTCTTTGATATTTCAGGAGCTTGTGAGGCGCTTCAGGATATTATGATGCGTCATGAAATGAAGCAGCACATGCGAGTATTAATGAGATCAGGAGAAGCTGAGATGTTTAGAGTTTCATAAACCAAACAAAAAAGCGGTGACAATACTACAATATGCCGCATTTGAGTAAAGAAATGACATATACAAGGTTCGCTATATTATACTTTTATGCATTTTAAAAGAGAAATAAAAACTTTCTAATGAACGTAAAAAAATCTTATTGGACTAATATATGGCTAATTTTATGGGATTTATTGTTAGTTTAGATATCTAGTCAATTTTTGAAAATCACGTCTTGCTGATGCCCTCCATCGACTTCAATGTAATTTTGAATTTCAAGTTCAAAATTTTGCATTGCCAACTCTCCATCTCAATGTTGTTCCACGAAAGAAAAATTTATCAATTTTGATTAAGGGCGTTTAAAAGACATGATTTTAAAAATTTAATAGTTATCTAAAGTAATAATTTTCCCCATAGAACTAGCTATAATGGATCCCATAAAAGAATTTTTTACTTTGATTTGATCTACGATTTTTAAAGTGAATAATATGAGAACCCTGTATATTCAGGAGTCTGCTGCCAATGAAAAATGCAATACAAATTTATATTCAATGTAAACAGTAAAGATATAGGAAAGTGATTGCGGAACTCGACCACAAGGAAGAGGATCCTGCGATGAAAACAGATTCAATTTGAGTTGTTGTCTTCGTCATGGAAAACTTCGAAAAGGATAAAGAGAGCGCACAGTATTCTCGAGGGCTCTCTATATTTCTGAATCAGCCAGACCTATGGAAGTACGGTCCTGATTACATGAAACCACAACCACGTTCAATTTTGAACGATCAAGACAAAAAACCATCTTAACATTGTTCTTAGCATTGTCACTGGTTCACGTTTGCTAAATTACGTAAAGAACAAGTAATAGGACGTTTAGTATATTATATCGATGTAAAAACTGCTCTGCTGGATATTTTCGTTCGTTGCTGGTATGCTTCAGAGTGTCGGCAGTTGCAAGATCAAATTTGACTCTCAAGTGACAAAGATCAATAAATTGGAGACATGCAGACTTGCTAAAATTCCTGATTCCGCCTCTGTGTAAATTTTAACTCGATGAAGGTATATGTTTACACGCTCCTCTCGCGAAAGTACACGCATCAGTTTCTGAATCGAATGATTCGAATAGTACAGCACACGCTTTAATTTGTAAAGTCTACCTCGATGAAAGCTTTCAATTTCGTGGAATAATGTTTATCTTTTCAACCCCCGGTATCATCTCCGACTGTATGTAACTCGTTTCCAATGTATCAATGTTTCCTTCCATTATTTGACTATTTCATCAAGCTCGCGTGATTTTTCTCTACTTCGGCGAAGAGACACCACGGGGCGTTTTCGATCTCGCCTCCCCAGCCATTCTCCCCTTAATTTCGTGCGGTAATTAGCAACCCTTAGAAAAAGAGGTACACTTTTTAATTCCTCAATTCGACTATTATAAACACAACATTAATTATCAATTTCAGTCGTGGCAGCTGAATTCCGGCAAGGCGCCCGGAGTCCTCCATTGTTTTCGACGCTGGAACATTTTTAATTGAGATTATTGCACCATCTTTATTCAAATGAACGTTTCTCTTTTACAATGCTCCCCCATTAAAAGTGTGCATAATTACATGAACAACACGATAGAATTGTCTACGAAATTAGTCGTTAGTGTTCCACTAATTGCGTTTATTCTTAATCTCTTTCCAACCCCATCGTTGCTCTGTTATGCTCAAATTAATTTTTCTTGGTATCTGCATTTTGAAGTGGATTAAGAAACCTACTATTACTGCTAGTGCTTTGCAAGAAGTTTTTAATTGATCCCACACATAAACGATCACTTGTTGAGGCGTTAATATTTCAAGCTCCTGCTAATTGCGCTAGGATAGCGATACGTTTCGCTAGCGGCGTGCATGGATAATAAATGGCTATAAAGTGGCCGGCCATTGTCCCTAATAACTAGCACTCTCTCGTCGAAACACAATTTAATTTACGAGGGTCCACCTCATCTTTCGCGAAAACTGATTACCCCGAGTGACCGCCCGCCATTACGGTGTCCAGTGTCTTGTGACGACACTGGTAATTGTTTCCTGGACGAAGGTTATATTGTACCCTCGAGGGGTAATTAGCCCATAATTATTATTCCGTCCCCCACTTTAGGGTATTGAAGGGATTAAGGACTTACCTTTATCCAGATATTCGATGTGGCGCGTGATTTCTTTGCGACGAGTCTCTTCATCTCCGTCCGATTCTGCCTCGGAAAAGTCTACATAGTTTATCACTAAATGAGATGGCGAGCGGGAATTTGCGTCTTCACTTTGGGCATCCTCTTCAAGGATTTTTTCTTGATTATTGTTATTGTTGTTAAACAAAATGTTTTCTTTGGTTGCTGGGGTGCTTTCTTCAGTTTGATCTTCATGGAAGTTCGGGAAGGGGGTGCCGGAATTTGCTGCTGCACTCATTACCATCGCGGCCTCAACTGCAAAGAATAATTGATGAAATTATGTGACAAAAACCATTTAGGTAATTTTTTTTTATGGTGGAGGGGATCTAAGATTTTTGCGGTGTTTCACTCGCTCGTTCATATTCCGGAATTTCCCTTTGCTATCGAACTTAGAAACTTCCGTGTCTCTTGCGTTTTCTTATTGCAAACAATGAAATTCTTAAGGAATCGAAGTAACCCGAACTGACCTGAATTTAACGGGTCGAACTACAGATCGCTCCAGATTAGCTTAAGTTCGACTCAAGCATTTCTTCATCTTCAAGTTTCCTTTCCAAGTGTTTTGTTGAATAAGTGAAACTTGACTTGAAATGTCCAGATTTGTTTAAAGCATTTCCTAATTTTGGTACTGACTAATAATTGTCTATTCCCACAATTGTTTTTAAATTTTTACTCGTCTCGATTGTTCAAGTATTCGACCTTGGAAGCCTTCGACTTGATACTCTGTACGGGAAGCTCGACTTGATTCCAAGTCAACTCAACAAATTACTTTCCTATTTGAAGAATGGAGGACGTTCTTTTGCACCTTCCAAGTATAGTGTGAAATCTAAATTCCCAGGCACGAATCCAATCTCTCGAAGAGTTTAAAGCGGGATCAGAACCGCTTTTCACCTTTAGTTCTGCTATCAATTCTCGCCGAGTCTATTACGTTTACTTTACCCAAGAGCAATTGGCTATAGGAACAGGGATAAAAGATCTTCATTTTTCTGCCATATAATAAGGTTATGTGCATCTACAGTCTATAAAGATTTCGCGTTTTATTTCGGAGCGGTCGTATTTTATTTTAACTGCGATATTATTCGAAAGTTTCAGGAGAGAATCGCTTTTATTGCTTACAAATTGATATAGGTTAAGGTATCAATCAATTTTTTAAAGCGAACCTTTTAAAGAAGTTTGAAGAGCCATTTCAAAGTTTCGGCCTGAGGCCATCCAATATAGGTAGAGTTAAATGAGGAGAATTATCCCGGCACCCCTATAATCTACGTCCCTGTTTGCTTTAGATATACGGGCAGGAGCTAATAGTTCTTAAATTAGTTTGATTAACCTACGTACCTGCAGCTGTCTGAAAGGGCTCTACAATTCCATTGTCCCTTTCTTTACCTTTTCATACAATCAGTGCAGATACGAGATCATGGGGGCCTATACACTCTTTTTTCCATCTAATTTACATTTATTTGGCCACACGAAATACTCGAATATCCGGGGGGAAAAATGAAATCTTGTGATAGATCCTAAGAGTTGTTTCTATAAACACCCCATTTGCCGGCAATAAAAACTAGAGCCCTTCAATGTGACAGCACTGAATCAGTGAAAAAGCATAAACAGGGCACATAAAAGTGAAATATGGATATGAGTGAGCGAAGGGATAATAGGGCACCCCCTATATGTCTAGTTTGCACCGTTTTCAGCCGCAAATGTTACAATAAAAATGTATTGGTTAGGACGATTGAAGTATTTATTTCAAGGAATGGGAAGTGTAACTATGATAATATGATTTATTTTTGAAAAATATTCACGTAGTAATCTTTGATCCCATACTGTATCGGTAGCAACGAAAACCCAGTTGTATCGACAACTGCCGGTGATTTGTCGAAAGTTTACGAAAAAAATATAAGATTTTTGCAATTTTCATAATTATCTTGGATAGAGCTACTGAAATTTCAACTTTCCTGCCCCTTGATTTTTTCTTATTTCGTTTTCGAGATTAAAATTTAAATCTAAACTCTTGCACATCTCTGAACAGATTACTCAAACTCGAAAATTTTAAATAGATGAAATTATTGCTCCGAAATCTACAAAACTAGCTTTAAATTACTGCCACCTATTAAAATACACGAATCTAGTGTTTTTCTAAATATTTGCGGTGCTTTTCTCAAAACATCGATGTCGATTTTTTGACATCCAGTATTTCGGATATTACGTAACTTCGAACGTGTGTTCTCAAAAACATTTTTTTAAATTTTGACCCAAGAACTATCTCCTTAATTTGCATCGTATGTTAAGGGAAACACCCTATAGGACCTTAATGGCATATCTTGGGCGTTTGAACCAGGTCAATATTTCCAAATTTGAATAATAGCCAAAATGCTTTGGCTATTGTGAATGGTATTTATGTCTGATGGGGAAATCTCAAATGTGCCTTTTTGGATCTGAGGGCCCTGAATTTTTTATGTTAATTTTAGCAACTGGTTTTCATGTTGTGGAAAAATATTAAGCCGCATTTGCGGTACTAGTGTCTTGCATTCAAATGTACCAGCAATCGACCTCCAAAGAAAGAATGTCAACGCTGTAAATGTGTATCATATTTAGATGCGATATTAGTTTCTAATGATTGTCTGTTTTCAGAGAACAAAACCACAACAAAGCCATGAAAAATGATCATGAGACAGACAGAAAGGTCTTCTATCACTTGTTTCTGCAACAAATCTAAATCCACTAGAAAGTTTGCAAAGAAAATCTCGTATCTTTCAAATTTCAGAAACATTCTTCATTTGCAACGAAACGCTCATTGGGAAATTCTGGAAAGAAAACTTTTTATGAATTAAAAAAATATTTCTATTATGTATATTGTTTATTTTGTTGTTTTATCAATATTCACGAAGAAATTGAATAGGAGGCCTTCAAAAAGCTCGAAAAAACGCCTTTACGCAGGTGGAATATTTGGCGACTTCTTGAAAAAATTAATACGTTTTTTAGGTACACACAGATCTCAAGGTTTACACTCTGAAGCCAACAAGGCATATTTTACTACAAAGAGTGGGTACGTTCACACGAGCTACTCATTTACTTTTAAATGGATTTCTATTTTCATGCTTGGAAATCGAAGACCAATTGCGTTGGCTGCGGCTTTTAAAATTTTCCACTTTACTTGCAGGCCCAGAAGACTTCCTATATTTCCATGGACCGAACGCTTTCACCAACTCTCTATTGTTTGCTTCCAAACGCACCGCAGAATTGCCGGTGAGGGAAGAGTTTCAAGGTTCTTAGAAGTTTTCTCCTTTTTCCATAAAATATTAATTTGATTTCGACTCTTCTTTTCCCACGTTGATCTAAGAGTTCATTACACCGCCTTTGTTATCCAGCGTTTTATTACATGCTTTTACTAATATATTTTCTACTATAACATACAATTTTATACAGGTAGTACTTTTTTTATTATTATTTTAATTCTGTATTATATCATCTACAATCTGCCTCTTAAAGTTGGCATTTAGAAGATTTTATGTCTGATACAGATGAAAAACACAAAACGATTCAATAACCGGCCTGTGGCCTTCTTGCTTGAGATATAGTTTTAGAATGGCTCTCAGGTCATTCTTGGTAGGTCAGTTGGTATAGTTTTTTTCAGCCTTCTTGCGGGTTTGCCGTATAATAGATTATTGGTTAGTGGATTTGGGTGGACACTGATTCGAATTTGGTATCTTCCTGCTGTTCGGGCTATTTCTTAACGAATTGTAAGGCAGTACTTGCGAGTAAGATAGTTGCTATTATTTTTGAACGCTCGAATCTCAGGATATTCCTAAACTTGAAAAAACCGTATTTGGTGGAAGTAGCAGGAATCGTAGGGAATTGTCGATGACAAAGGGCGGTAAGGAAATTTGATTGAATTAAATGCAATTGACCTTCTCCAATTCAACAGCATCGATTCACTGTAATGGGAAGATCTGTTCACCTACAAATATTTGTCCGTGTGACATGTCGTGATGACTAATTTCTTCGCCATTGAACTACTGTTGAAAATACAAGCAACGATGAAGGTAAATTGTTGCCGATAGAAGTGCGTTTTATAAAGCCTCTTTCAAAGAGAGAGCTGGACAACGATCATGCAGTTGACCATGAAAGGTACAATAATAATTTGTGACTGTGTGCTTTGGGGATGGCGATACTTCTGCATTCGTATAGAGATGGACCAAATATGACGATAAAAAGTACGAGCTTTTGCCCTCCTCAATTTGATAAAAGGGCAGTTAATTTGATTTATTGAAACATTCAATGGTGTACTCTCTTGGGGAAGATTTGCAGTAAAATAGCTGTCAACAGATCCACTCCAATTAAACCCAACTAACATTGTGTGCATAACCGGATTATAACAACAGGGAAGTTTACGGGATGTCACTATTTCAAAATATTTATGTACCGCTATCAAATCGTGGAAGTAGGTTACACGGGTGTTTCCCATAATGTAAAATCTGCATACGTATATAGCATAAAGCAGTTGTATCAATAAGAAACAGGTCTTTAAGCTAACAATACGTCTAGAATCAACAAACAAAGTGCCGTTTTCTATAAAACTTTATGAATAATTTCGAGGTAGAACCGGCGAAATTGTGTATGTGTGCCATATGGGCGGAACGGCCTCAATATAAAATCATGGCCCGGGCCAGGCAAAGACATCAGGAGTGACCGCCAATAAACCTTTGTCCAAGTGCACTATCCTGCATAAAAATGCGGATACACGAACAACATGAGGGAACATGGAACGATATTTCTTGTTTGCTTTTGACCAGGTCGATAGAGACAGAAACGACTCCATCGATTAAGTCACTAAGCCAAATTTATAGGAGCAATAAAAGAAATAATGTCATTAACCTTTTATTACCTCATAGAATCAATAAAATTACCAAAATGAATTGATGAGAGGGGGGTGCACATGGCCGAGGCCATTAAGTCGCATTATGGCGATCTGGCGGTCAGGAAGGAAGTCTCAATATGCCGACGTCATATGCCGGACATCGTCGAGATAGCAGCGTCATCAATCAGAACTATCTGATTTTTGTAAAGGCCACGATTATTTTATTTGACTGGCTTTAGCCTTTATTTGAATTCTTTACTTCGTAAAGTAGAGCTTTTGCTTCATTTACTGCCTGTTCCGGATTTATATATAGAAATGGTTGCACTATGGCTCCCACACACGATAATGTTCGCACGAGTGAGTGCTTATCGAACCACGTGCAGAAGAATGGCACTTTAATTACTCACCTATTCTTCGTGAAAACATGAGGGGGTACGCACATGAGTGTACACAATGATCCCCCTTCAAGATTTATGTTAATGCAGTTCCGGGTTAAAATAATATTTTTATCGATTAGCGACGAGGCTAATAAAGTGATCTTAATACTTACAACAGGCGCTCCACATTAGCAACTTTGTTTTGGCTTATATTGGGCGGTTCGAGTTCGAATTAAACTGCCATGAATCATCAAATATTCATCGGTTAGGTAAAATTCAGATTCAGTTTTTCGCCATTTTTCAAGCTCGATTATTTTTAAGTAATGATAAACAAAAAGATAAATGAATGTCAAGCAACGAGTACGGGCTCGCAACCCTTTAAATAATCTATAAAGCAGAAATTTATGCTAGTTGAAGAGTTTTAAATTTTAGTCTAACCTGCTTTGGTCTGCTGGTTTAGCTTTCCCATCAAACTTCCTAGACGTTATTTATTTTCCCAAGTCATAAAGTGAAATTACTTTTCTAAGGGCCATTATAAATTTTTGGCAAAAGAGAAACGACGATCGAGTGTAACGAAATAAATCCGTTTGATAAATACGCGCATCGAGGGAACACCTCCTAGAAGTTTTCCGTTCAATGAAAGCTCGCTAAGAAATTGTTTTGTCGAACGAATAAATAACGAAAAATACCCCGTCACTTATAAACAGTGTATTGAGCAAATAAAGGAATAATAAATCACCTTCCATTTTATTCCGGCTTTAATTTCATCCACTAAGCAGTCCGTTGCCTGCGAGACGTATATGGCCTTTTTGTATTATTGCCAATGCTCCAAATGAGAGATAGTGACGAAAATTGAATGATACCAAGAGCGAATTCGGCATAAAACACAGCAATTTATTGACAATTTCTTAACAATTTTAAATAATTATTGATCCCATTTTACAGCTGCGAAAGAACTTACAGCGATTAGTGTTGTACTTTCGCATATCGGCGACTCGATTCGAAGATTTAAAAAAATATATATCAGTTTTCTTCTACATAAATTGCTCTATGTAGAAGTATAGTTGAAGATGTGCCATACCTAAATTACTGCAACCATCGGAAGAGGCGAAAAATTGGGCTCCAACCCAAACCAGATGCGTAAATCTGTGGTATTTCCAATTAAAAGATAGAAGTATGACGTAGTACGTTCTTTGTGAGTCACCCTGTATAATGTAGTTTTTGGCGAAATAGATGCTCCCCAATAAATCAAAATTGACGTGTATTAGCGTTTGGTCCAAATCTATCAGGAGAGTCATAAATTGGGGTGCGAGCTTGCTCGTTGCGCTATTTGCCTCACAAACACTTGCAAAATACAGAGTATTCTTTTTGAAACGTCTTTTAGATTTTTTCGAAAGCGTGTCCGAAATATATTTTTTTTCACTATTACGCACAAGTTTCCCCTAAACTTCTAGAATCCGATCAATCTCCAGACTCTATTTCAACATTTCACCAATCAACAGCTGATTAACATCAAAATTAAGGAAACACTAATAACTCAGCCCTTCTTGTGTAATATTAAATTTTTTTTTACTCATCAGTTCTATCCGCTTTCTGATCTAAAGCTTCTATAACGCAGCTGTCTCTTAGTTTCATTGGTGTGAGATGCAAATGCCCCCGTTGAATGAGGGCAATATGGAATCTCAGCCACTCTAATGCTACATATCAGAGACCAACCTTTTTGCTGCCACCTAACGTGAGCTCACTCGATACCATGGCTTCTCACAGTGTGCCATAATAGTTAATTATCTGATAAGTGCGGAAAGTGATACTTTACTGCACGCTGATTATAGATGATCGAACGACGCGAAGCGTAGTTCTGTCGACAATTCGCTCGCAGGAAAATTAATTGTGATGGAGGTGGTGGATTTCCAATACGCACTCTATAACTTTCCAGAAAATTCAGTTATATCTGAAACGTTGATCGGGGTCATGGATACCATCACAATCCAACATTCGCCAATGCTTTCGCAACCAGAAATCTCCATTGTTTCTTCAAAAAAAGCGGAGTCTTCAGATCTTGTGAGCCTGGAATAATGCATATTTCCAGGAAATATTCTCGTGGGCCGGCAAACATGACAGGATAAGATGTTTGACAGCAAGTGTGGCCTCTGGAAGAATGAAAAAATTTCTGAGCGTTCCTCCAGAAGGCCACTCCTGGCATAGCTTCAATCAGAAAATGGAGATATGTTGTGGGTCTTGGCAATAGGCAAAGATAAAGCGTCTGAAATAGCTGAAAGCAAATATTTTAGAGCAAGAGAAGAAAATGAGCCCCTTGAGAGGTGCAGCATTTTCACACACACAGAAGTTTCTGATACAGGTCTTCTCCCTAATCGATTGTTGGTACATATTATGTCAATTTTCGCAAAATTTATTAGTTCAGCAACTTTACCAGTATCATTACTCTCTAAGTCGCATTAACAGCAAGAATTTGATTATGAGAGTTAATACTCTGCGTTTCTCCTAAACGGCTGAGAGGATCCTGGCGCTTATTTGCCCCTGGATAAGAGTTGAGCCAATCAATTTGGAACTGCCGTAATTATACTTCGGCAAGTCACTGATCGAAATTAAATGGAACAAAGTGATATTAATAGATGTCTCCTACCAGGGAAGTCCTGTTGTTTGTCCTTTCCTTCCTTTCACAGGTTTATCGGCTTCTGAACTGAGGCCTTCAGTCGGGATCTTATTCCTGACAAAACAATTTTAGCTCTTATTCCAAACAAAAACGTCTGCTGCACTTAATCGTCTTCCAAAGCACGTAAATGCAAATGGCAGTTTTGAATTTGGAAGTGAAGTTTGTGAAATTTTACTGGGGATTCTAAAGGTGGCGAGATGTGAAAGTGAAAAGCTTGATATCCAGTTTCAGGAATATGGTGCCAGTTTTCATGCTGGGCGACCTGGTGCGGTAAGCGTCACAAATAATTAATTGATTGTATTGTCTGCAAAGTAATTACCTGACTTCCAAGCCCGGCGTTCGTTCTGCGTTATAATTCATCCTTCTCTTTTTGGGCCACTGGACAAGGGAACAATGGCTAGGTACGAGGTAAAAAAGGGTTCACGCCTTACTGCCCTTTCGGCCGGCCGAACACGGTGCCCACTTCTTGCCATTTATTTTTAATTAAAAGCTTCTGCTCTGCCAATTAACGTTTTTCTATTGAGTTGTGAAATAATAGATGTCGCTGCTAGAGACGTGGTCTTTAATGGGTAAAAACCGTTCCTCCGGACCCTCGTGTTCGGGATGAAAACCTATACCTCACATGTCAATAGACGTAAATTCGCATAAATACAAAGCAAACAAGGATCCATTCAGTTCGTAAATAGAACAAATCGCCCTCTACCTACAAATCTGTCACCGGCAACAATACAAGCGTGCGGCAAGTGAACCGTTGCTGAAACGTATAAACTTAAACCGGTTCTTTTCTGGATGTCACCCTGTTTAACTAGATTGTGATTTATCGGTTTCTACTTGCATTGGTCATATAAGAAAGTGGAACAACAGAAGGGTTTTTGTACTTTTTCTTCATTTTTCAGGAGTCATTGAACGTCTCAATAGTCGATGTCTAGTAATCGTTGTCAAGTGCACTAAGTTTCACTTGCCACACTTAGTCAAAACTTGGCATTGACCCTACAAAATGGCTATGGGTTATCCATTTGGAAAATTAGCTATAGGGTCATCGAAATTGGCTTTAAAACTTAAAAAAAGGTCCTTGTAAAAAGGCCATAGTCTGTTATAATTATACAATTCAAGATTAGGACGCCCAATATAGGGATCTTGTAAACGTAAAAATTTTGATTGATTGGGAAAAGGATTGCGCGTTCAAGAGAACAATTTCATAATGAAAACACATCTACAAAATTATTTTCGGTCTTCCGGTAGGATCACGGCTTACCCGCACTAAAGGCGTGTTTACACGGGTAGTGAAGCACGACCGCGAACCACGCTTTCGTGGGGTACGCCTCGTGTGAGCAGTCCATTTGTGAAAGAAGAATCCAAACGAAAAACGCCACGATCGTGAATTCAGGCATCAAACTTGTTGGATATTTTTTGCCTAGCTCAATCATGGAACAGTAATCGACACCAATGGTTTACTACGCATGAGCGACTCCGAAATATTAAAATATCTTGAACATTATAAGAAATAAACCTTCTTTAACGTGTTAGATGTTTTTTGCCGGACTCAGTAGTGATCATTTGATACTTTCATACCCACGAAAGCGTGGTTGACGACCGTGGTTCACTACCCGTGCAAAAGTGCTTTAATGGGAAAGTCTTGCGTGTGTCGAAAGGAGGTATCTAGAAGCAATTGAACTGGTCATCTCTAACAAATTCTGAAAGTCCAAGTCTGGAGATATCGGGTTTGGACAGGAGGTATCTGGAAGTAGTACTATGCGGACTGAGAAGCTCTCGCGATGAGAATCCTGTCACCAGTGATGCAAACCAGAGTTAAAATTTAAACTTTTAGTATCGCATATTTCAATATGCGATTTCAGGTTAATGCTCAAAGAGAAGGGGCGTGCTCATTACATGTAGCTTCAAAGCATTGCCTTAAAACCAACCCTAGAAAATGAATTTGCATTTACATTAACTGCCAGAGTATCAAAGAAAAGTAATAAATTAACATTCCCCAAAACCGACAATTCCATTAGTTAATACCGTTGTCGACAAGAAATGATGCAGCACCGTCGCCTCGAATTAGATACGAATCCAAAAAACCCTCGTCATGTTTTCTCAATAATTCAAAACTTGAGGGCGTTATCGAATTAACAAAACGGTTTAATAATCGGCAAACGCAATTATATTTCCCTCTCATCAGACTAAATGGAAGCCAGTGTTGAGGAGCTCTTTGTTTAAAGCGATGGCTACAAACTACGTGTCATCCGTTAATGTTAAGGCATATTTTTGCAATTCTTGTGATTGTATAAATATCAAATGCAGTGGCAGGGGCCACCCCTTGTCAACTGAGCTCCCCTAAAATTTTGATTTAGAACCAGGGGAGGGTAGAGTGTCATTTTACCGGACACGCGTTACGCACACAACCAGGCGTATGTGCAGATGCACCCAGGCGAGAGGCTTTGTTAATTTGGCTTCACACCTTCCCTGCCGTTTTTTTTTTTTTTGGTAAGACCTCAATCTTCTTTCTCTCTCTACAACAGGCAAAAAAAAATCAAAAATTGCGAATTTTTTTTGTACATTGCAATGGGCTCACCATGCTCCTTTTAATCCTCTCGGGAGTTAATCGTTTTATTTTTATTATCTGGGAAGCTAATTTCTCCATGAACGATCCAAAAAATGGCAGAGCGAAAAACGGTAAGCGGATTAGTAATAATTTTACCAGGGCTAGTCGGGTGCGATAATGCTCTGACTCATACCGAACGAACGCTGACGGTCCGTCATCTGAAGAAATGGGGGCAATGATGCGGTCTCGTCATAAATACAATTATTAATAGTTGACTTACCTTCAACTATGATAGATGGATTTAGCTTCTCCGGTTCCGAATTATGTTTGTTTCACTGATTGATACCCGCAACACCCATGGAGCTTTTGTTGCACAAAAATTCTTGAAGGGTTTATACTGAGTAGCGAAAAGGTCATCGACTTTACGCATTTCCAATGACAGGGGTGCGAAAAGTTGCGTCCCATTCACCCCTGCGGAACTAATCTAACAATATAACTAAGCCAGACTTCGACACACATTGCCGTGTGTCTGGCATCCTCTAATCTGCATATACAATTACGCCACGGTGTCGCTGTTTGGACCGAAATGATAATGATCTATCGCTTGTGAGTCACACCTCCGAAATGTCATTGGGAATGAAATTGAAGCACATATTCCCCTTTTCAACCAAAGAGACATTAGTTTTTCATTTTGTCCTACTCGTAAATTATTCTTCTCACGAGAACAGAACCTCCGCTCTCAAGAACCATTCATATTATCGGTCAGCTCACAGCCAGGTCAAGTACCGAAATATTTATTTTACATTGTTTGATTGTGAATGAACTAGATGATATGACTCCTCCGTTGTTGCAATGTTGATTGATCACGGAGTTCGAAAGTGGTTTAGATGAGAAGGTGCGTGTAAACTTGAACCCCCGTGAACCCTGGCCATAGAAAGCTGGTTTTTTGTCTTAGAAAGGTGTAAAGCGTAAGAAGGTATATCATCAGCTGATACAGATGGAGCGTACAAGTCTTCATAATCACCAAGCGATGTGCGATTCTTCAACCTCTTGCCATGTCAGCCACAGATGATAATCCTTACGACAGCTCCTGGTTCTGCAGATGATGAGTTACCAGTCGCATTACGATCTTGCTCAAAAGTGATTTCCCGACCATGTTCATCAATCCACCCCTACCATTGTTTTTACCGGCAGGTCGCCTTCATCTTCACTTCGCTACACTTCTTGATTGAGAGTTCCATCTTTCAAATAGACGAATGGTCGGAAGGTTTTGGGCAAAATTACGCAATCACGGTCTCTTAGAGGTTTAAGTGACCAATTTTCCACGGAGTTTTAGAAATACTACCGAGGTTATTAAGAAGGAAAATACTTGCTATCAATTTACTGACGTTTCTCAGGACTTTTTATTAACCAAAGACGACCTTAGGAGGGAGCTGATAATTATCTAAATATTTTACTTCTCCGAACTTTGCTTAAGTGAAAACTTCACTAATAACAATTAACTTGCACCAACGTAAGCAAACCTGACTTTATAATTTATGGTGAACCACTTCAGCCTTTTGACTAAACGGAGCTGCCTTCGATAGAAAGTTGGGAATTATCAATCTCTTTGACTAACCAAAATTAACTTTAGCTAGAAATAAAATTTTTTAGGGAGTAGTGGGAGGTTTACCTTCCTAGTTCTCGAAATTACTGTCTGCGCCAAACTCTTCTTAGGAGAGGAGAGAATTATCAAATTATTGGCTGACCCGAATTGCCCTTATAAGGAAACGTCTGCCTGCTCGGACTCACTAAATCAGGCACTTGGATATGGAGTGAGTATTTTCATTCTTCACCAACACGAACTAGACACTTTCGGAGGAAAATTTTTAAGATGAGGTCGATGACAGTGAGTAGAGGAGTATGGTCCAATCCTGCCTGAGGATTTTGAGTCAATTCATTACTCTGCTGGTACCGACAACGATTATCTGTAGCTGATGATGAAATCGCTGTCTGCTAACTGAAGGTCGCATGTTATCGCTCCAAACAAAATTGGCACTCAATCTGGTCATTTGCCTGATAATCTCGGGATACGTGCAAGAAGCATTGACACGTTATCCTATACACAAAGTGCACTTCACCATTCATTACTGAAAGGAAGCAGATAAGCATCCAGGAAACGATCGTGGCAGGTTGTGGGACGGGGTTTTTTAATTTGAATCTTTTCATGGTCCACCGACATCGAAACGTAATTGATAAGATACCGAATAGAGCCTTTATTAACAAAAGTTTTGCATCATGTCTGGACAGACCGAGGGGCGTGCCTCAAAAACTCATTTTAATCGCCTTGTTTGCTGACAGACATGGCTTACAAGCGGCTTCTTTCATTAAAATGGGACCTAAAGTTGCAATAACCTGCTGGCTCATATCCTGTTTTTAATGCTTGGACTTTTGGGCCTTAATTCGAGCCATGTATAAAAGAACGACCTGTCTATAATGAGTTTGCACTCCGACGAGTGGGTATTTGAGGAGAATTGAATGAGAACTCAAAACAAGCATTTGGGTTAATAATCACCTTGGTTTATTAACGATTTGCAGTAAAACAGTCCATTTCATTACCCACGTAATCAATTTTTAGCGTTACTGATTTATACTCGCGTTAACTCTTAAGTGTATATCAGATAATAAAATAGTTATGAGCTCGTAAAATTTTAGTCTGGATGTCTGACTAATCCACGACAATGAGGGTGAAAGTTTTGATGGCTTTAGTTGGCTGGCAACCTTCAAATCCAAACTTCGGTTAGCGACACTTTTGAAAGGTATAAAGGAGTTTCTCGGTGCAATAATCAATGATCTGCTGTTCTTAAATCTTTCGGGGGATAACGAATTCAAAATGGCAGTCCCAATTACACAACCCGACCCCAAAAGGGGGCTGGCAGCCATGGCAGACACCCGTGGAAAATCATTCCATCGTATTCGTTATCTCCACTCTACCGTGGCCGATGTCACCCCAGGTCCAGACGTACCTTTCGCACGTGCTCAATGACAGATCTTTACTTTCGGACACGTGACCTTCCAACTCCGGACAATGATTCATTTGTTTGCCCTCCCCGTGATTCCCACATGTGAGGGGGTGCACTATTGTTGATGCGAGCGATTTATTTTTTATAATTAGATTCAATAATATCGGTATTGTGCCAGGGCAGTTGTCTATTCTAAAGAGTGAGGCTACAATTTATTACCTATGGACGTTAAAAAAGCATTAAGAGAAAATCTGATTTAGCGAACGGATCGTGGGAGCGGAAGAACGGGGACAAAAGGGTGATCCGGGGGATTCGGGGATGTGTTTGCTTTATTGATTTAAGCTCATTATGTTTGGTGTTATTTATTATCAGACAACACACTCAAGCCGACCGAAACTTGCTCTGTTTCTGAGATGATTTTAGGACAACATAATATTTCATAAAAGCACAATTCACGTAAATATTACATGCGACATGGGCTACGTCAGCCCACTAATACGGTGCTTCTTTATTAATATTAAACTTCGCTCGGTATTTGCATTATACATGTAGCTACATCCGCCATGTTATATTATAGACTATGTTTATTATTCCCTGCAGCGTCTATATATAATAAAATGCCGGTTTATTACATGTTTATAGCGTGCAACTCTCCTCTCTCTCTTTGCAGACTTATGTCAAAGTTTTTCTAAATTGCTTTTACGAGACATGTACTGAATTTCCAGGTTTCTTATTGCCATGAAATGAAACTTCCACTTTCTGTATGCATTACCTATAAAGCTTTGTTCTTTTCGATAAATAAAACGTTTGGCTGTCTCCTTAATAAGCCGCTCGTCTAAGAGATTGCGGACGATTTGGATTTCAAAGAAGGAGAGATGCCATGTTACCTGCATAAATATCTGATGCAAACAGATCTTTGGCGCAAGGGTTAACAATGCACAAAAGTGTGACCCTGCAACCAGTCCAATGGCGGACCAGAAACCGTCATCAGACTAGAAACGTGAAGAAAATAAAAATGTAAATTCGCTAAGACCAACCAAATCCGGACTAATCACCTACACGTCGCACCATTCTATCTGCTGAGCAGATGTCCGTAAAGGGACTAAGTTTCTCAATCGCAAACTGGGAATTCGGAAGGTGCGACTCTGTGTCCAGTATAGAGAGCAAAAAAATTCCCAGTTTAAATTTTTAGCTAAAAGTGAAATTAATTCATTCAGAAGTTCACGGTTGGACCTCAAATTTCACTGGTTATTCAATTGCGGTAACTGGAGATATAATGATCGTACGCAACGGTAAAAATATAGAAAACATATATGGAAATTCAGAAAAGACTGAAAGCGGTAGGAACAGGGTTTCATTAAGAGCTTCACTTCATGCCTTTTCGCAGGTCCCATTAAACTTTTCATCAAAAGGAAATTAATCGGAGTTAAGTTGCGCTTATCTGTAAATAGGCTGCTTAAGGAACGGGAGCGAAGTATTTGCCAGCCAAACCGCGATACAAACAGAAACAGCGTACATTACCGGCCAAGATAGGACAAGTAAGGCCGAATCCCCAGAAGCCAAGACCTCTTGTTTTCCTTGAGACAATAAGGCAATAGAGATAAGTCTGAGGGTGGTCGAAACGCTTGCTAACCACGAAAACAACCCCTTCATCCCTCATATCTGATTTGGATGGACGATTTCGGACAAACTTGTCGAACTTGGATCGTTGGCATAAGAGTGCAGTGGGCCAAACTTCTATAGGCCCAAAGGGTTTCTACAAGAAATTTCTCTCGAACATTCCGTAACGTTTTATTCCATATGAATCAGATTTTGAAATCGTTTTTAAGGTGTTTCGTAATACATATTTCCGCTACGTTTCAGTCATTTAGCACTCACTTGACATTCCACGTTTGGCTGATAATTTTCCATTTGATTGAAAAAAAATTATCTTCCACCATATCCCTTGGTGTTTTGTCCCACTGGCCTCGAGTGACATCCTGTCAGCCACACAGATCACTTTGCGGTAACATTCTTAAGATAAATAACCATATCGCCCTATCCACCCAGGCCCAAGACGGTCTAATGACCAAACAATACGGCCAACTGGCCGCGGAGAGGTCCCCAGATACGTGATACCAACTTCCCCGAACTTACTCCCAACTTCCACGGCCAGATAACACAAATTAGAGACAATAAAAATAATTTAATGGCAACGCTAATAAAGGGAAATATTGTCCTTTTGATTTGTGTGTCCCTTTAAGAGCCTCTTCATTATTAGCTTTGGAGCGCTCCAGTCGATCTTGAGTGAAATTAATTGAGTTGGGGAAGGAATTATCTATAGGTTTTAAGAATATCAAGCGGGATATTTGGCTCTTGATTATCATTATATTTTTCCAGAGAACTGATTTTGCACAATGCCTAGGTCTATGTTCATGGTTTGGATGCGATCGAGATAAATTTTGGCGAGCTATTAAAAACCATCAAACCGCAAATACAAGTCTCTAGACCTTTTCCCATGTAGCCCTGCCTCTATCTCATACAGTTATAGATGAACCGATAGAATCACCAGCAATTTGTACCGCATTGTATGTATTTTCTATAATTTTTACACGTAAAGGAAAAGTAACACTTTCTGCATCTCTTCGTTAAATAACTGTTTCGTTTAAAGATAATTGTCTATTCTTGAGAGATGCAAAACTAACGAATGACCAGACTAAACCTCGGAGAGAATAATGGGCGACAAATCTGCTATGGAAAATGTTTGGAGCCAGTGCAGACATTAAGACGATATATAGGTTTACAGATGAAACTACCTCGCGCATGATTGGTTAATCTGGAGTACCGAGCTCACCGAGATGCTAAGAGGCGCCTCTGACTCCTCTAGAAATCCAGATTGAGCCCATCAGATGTCGCGTGCAGTTCCAATTTTTCCTTTTAGTAACGAGCTTTTATGATATGAAATTTTCCTATGAAATGCACCGCCGAAGCGTTTCCTTAAGTTAGCTCAACAATTGTCCGAATATGGCGAAAAACACCCTGCATATCATAAACCTGGAATAAACGTATTCCAATCATGACCAGAAGTAGATAACTACGATTTGTCGTTGTCCTGAGGGCAAACAAATGTCCCCGGAAAATGGGGAATGTGCAAAAAGATTCGGAATGCGCTGAGAAAAAATGCATACAATTTCTCGGGCAGGAACACCGAACAGACAATTTTCTGTTCCATTAGACGCGTCAGTCCGAAAAACAAAGGGCGTAGCGAAAACCGCCCTTAAACAGTCGAAAAATGTATTAACGAGGCGTTTAACCTCGAAATGATCTAATATGCGTCCTGCCTAAATGTTTTCTAACTTGCAACTCAATATTTGATTTTTTTTTCTGTGTTTATTAAGATATATGATTAACGAAAACTTTGGGGCACCACACTGTCCCAGTCAGCGATTTTATGAACTTCGAAGTTTATGGAGAGAAAACCCGATCGCTTAGGTGCCCTAATTAAATCGAATAGTAATTATGGGCTGTATAAATCATGGAAAAGAATGGGCGAAGTTTTGGAGGCAATGAGGCACAGGCGGAAGCCAAGAAAACACGGAAAAAAAACTTAGAAGCAGTAATTCGCTGGCAATTCTTCAGGTTTGGAGGGAAGAACTCAAATCTAAAGTAAAGTAAAAAACTCGAAACTAAAAAGAATGACAAACGGGAGAGCAGACATCCACGAGATTGTTGATGCTATCTGTAACTATCCCAATTCCAGCGGGCTTCGAGGCGCCCAAAATGGCGATACGCGACCCCCGATGTCTGCTTACTTTATCCCTCTAGTGCGAAAAAATAAACAAATTTTTATGGGAGAGTAAACGAAAAAAGTACAAAACTGTGTGTGGGCTTCTTCTTGACGCATATAAATCTCCTGCTAAAAGAACCTGATTCGACAAGATTTAAATTTGATTCTTGTATATGTTATACATATTTCTCTAGAATAGGGATAGACAAGTTATAAAAACGAATTGGCACATGAGACACAAGAGGAGGGTTGGACGGGAAATAAGACTAAAACGTAACCTTGAAACACTTTAAAATAGATCAAAATGATAAATGAGGCTTACTTTAATATCGGCCATCACATCGTAAGAGACATCGGTGAGCTGATGGCAATATTTACGTCGATTTAGGTTGGCATTACCGGACGATCTATCAACGTACGAGAGCGTTTTTGCAGCTGCCCAGCTTCCAGTGACACTTTTTTTAACCAGCGATGGCTTGTTTCAGTTTCATGTGATAGACCCGAAGCTAGTTGCCTCAATAATCTTTTTTCGTGATTGTTTATTCGGGAACAGTACGGACTTTAGCCGCTCTTTTCGAACGATTTTAGTGAATTTTTGTCTTGCGAAAACTGCCTATTAGGAAACCGACATTACGGACACTAAAAAACGGCAATATGGGATGCGATCACCATACGCGGCGGTTGATGTCAATGCAGAAATAATGACGATCATGGGTAAAGTAATTTTCCCCTTCATTTGCATAGTTAATAAAAGCAAGTATGCCGACAGCTTTTACGTGTGCATCATGATTGTCATTAGTAGCGAAGGAATTCTTTAGTTGCATATAACAATGGATACCTTACAACCGCCTATGACTGCAGTCGCTTCTGCTCAACTTAAGCCTTAAGACATCTCTGTTTGTTGGCAAATGAAGTACCCCTTCAGGGGGATCATTTTCTTTCGGGATACAGAATTTGTGAGAAACTGACTGAGGAACGTTATTCCTGACAATTGCGTTCAACGTCATCTTTCTTATGAGAGGCCAATTTTACGAATTCACTTAGATTCTAGGTAAACCATAAACACCTATACAATTTGTCCGTTCCGAAATCTGACCTCGAAACTTGGAAATTGATTGGGCGGACGTCTCTTCAAAAAGGCGTACCTTAATAAGGACGGGGATAAACTGATCCCCAATTTGTCTTTCTTTATTGAACTTTTACTACCAATAAAAGCTATCGCTTCATTATTTCATCACGTTAAAGTTAATCCATTCTACAGCTCAGAGTATCTCTTCTCTAACAGTTTCGATATTTCGAAATCTGTATGAAAAAATATGCTTCTTTCGCACTAGTACAATACAAAATTACCCCTATTACTGGATACCAAACTAATCTATAGATATTATGTAAATTTCTGTAGGTTCGTCAACGCGTTTGTACGCAAAATGCGCGAGTAATACCTCCTCGAAATTAAAAAATAAAATTTCCCCGAGAGTAAATTTGCATGGCTCGGAACGGTTCCAAAATGGAACGAGGCGTGCTAATAATCGCTGATTATTTCCATGTGAGTACGGATTACAGGTCTTATTAGAGGCCATGGTAATATTAAACCTTTGTGCCCCGCATAATCAGAAATTAATATGAAATTCATTCATGTATACGCAATTAAAAGCGGTATGTTTTCGTAGGGGGATGGACCCCCCTGGGGCATTGTATTGACCTTAACTTCAGGCTCTGTAGGCTGCAATCTTGTAAAAATGTTGTGGACGATATAACCGATTATTTCCTCCTGCAAGGCCAATTTATTATTCCACATCACACGGTCATAAATTTTTCCAATAAGGGAAACCTTTTATTGATCGTATAGGTATAATATACAGGGAAGCAATATATTTTATTTGACTATACTCTTATAACGTAATAGAGTCTCTTGGGGAGGGCAAAATATATAGATAACCATCATCGACTTCATTACCATAAGATTTTCGTGTTATGATTACTGACTTTGAGGAAAGTTTCTACAGACCCGAAAATTGCACACAGAAGACTGAAACTTTACGGCGCTTTATTTCCAAACACAAAGTTCGACCTTCTGAACTTGCGGCGCTGAAGAGGAATAACAATAGGAGAGCCAAAAGCGAAATATAATGAAAATAAATATTCCACTTATTTGCACGTTCCCATTGAATTCCACTTCCGGTCAGTTCGAACTTCTCTACTTTCCTCGTAAACCATATAAATGTAAATTATGTATTTGGACGGTGGTCGTAAGGCGAAAAATCCCAGTCGAATATATACGGTGCAAGAAGTACAATGCTGAACAACAATGGCCAGAGGCGCCATGCAACTTCAGTGGTCTTTAATTTTTTAACTCCGTTATTTTATATGCTTATTTTTGTTAGTGTCGCTATAGTACGATAATGGAAGATGGAAGAAGTCGCCACATACTGCATAATTCATAAATGCTGATCATTTCAATGGTTTTAATATGCTAACTCTGGGAACCATTCGAAAAGGACTATTACAATATTTACTGCAGCATCTCTCCATACTCTTCATTGTTACGACCAATGGTTTGGACTTTGAGCCGCTCAACCTTATGACTTCTTTCACCGGATCTGACTTCTCTCCGGTTCGACTTGAGCAGGTAACAGACTTACTTCTGCGACATCCAATAAGGTCTCTGTTCCGGAAAAATGCATTTTACGCAATTTTTTAGAATCTTTACGAAAACAAGTGTTGTGTGGGAAATGATTTTAGTAATTTCTGTTTCATAATCCCGCCAGTCCCGCGGCATACACATCCGAAACCCGAATCACATATTTCAAAGAATTACAGGCAGAAGTAACAAAGTATGAATAAAACTCTGGATAATTAGAATGATGAATGCCCTCCTCTCTATGCTCCTAATAAATCCCCCGTTTGGGAAATATAAACTCGCACCAGTTCGTCCACATGGATACTTTTACACGTAACATGTAAAACACGATCCTCTTTTAAAACGAGAATAAAGCCCCTTTTCATACAGACAGGAGGGACCAAGGAAGCTTGTTTATTAAAAACTATTCACCTTTTTGTGAGCGCTCCATTAAAAAGTAATAAACAAAATTGTACCACCCATAAATGTTTGTGTTTATGTGTTACCATAGGCGTGGCAATGGGCAAATAAAAACCGATAAGCTGAAATTTAAAAAATGGGGAAGAAGCAACTACTGGCATTCATTTGCCCGTTGTTGGCTGGATTCCAACAGGCTGTTCTGTGGATCACGACCCGAGACAATTGCATGTCGGCGAATTTGTTTCCAGAAATTGTTTATCGGTCCAGGCGGAAGATTTTTTGACTTAGTGCTCAATAAAGTGCGTTTAAGTGGGGCTTTAAATTTGCGTTATTGTGGCGGTTTGTTGTTTCATTAAAACGCCCAGTATCTCGTAGACGATGCGCTTTTATCTCGCGAAGGCGGGATTCGTACGAGTTAGCCAACAACTGTTATTGGGGGAGATAAATTTTGGGAAGTTTCCTTGATAAGAGCCAACGAGAATTAACAATAAGACATCGCCCGTATAAACAACATTAAAAACCATGCATAGTACAGTTCTGCTGGACTGTCTTTAGCAATCCATACACCTAAAACAGTACATCAGGTAAGTGTGAAGCCGGTTGATCGCTCATAGATTTAATGCTACTGTGGACCAGGCTCCGATCGTATAGAACATACGAGCTCAGATGTTTTGAAGTTGCGCCAAGCACAGAATACACAGTTACATTTTGTTTTAGATTTAAATATTCAATAATTCTATAATAAATAGAAAAATAAAACCTGCTATAATTTATTTTATTACTATTTGTTAATACGCAAAGGCGAACTTTGAAAAAAAAATATAATTTGTTTTGGCGCATTTAACTTGGCCCGAAACTGGCGTTTCGAAGATAAACATTCGGTTTTGACCCAATAATTTTTTGCTTGAAAAAATATTTATACAAAATAACTTTATAAATAAAAAATAATTGTGAACGTTTAACTCAAATATAAAATTATTTCTTTGTAAAAGTGGTACGTGGTAAGTTCATTTCACAAGATTTGCGACAAACTATCGTTTCTGCCCATAAAAATGGGATTCCGGGACACCGAATTGCTCAAAATTTAAATGTGCCTCAAATTTCAGCACGAAATGTCCTTAAATTACACAAAAAAGAGGGTAACACGAAAGAGAAGCTGAGAAAAGGGCGGATTGCAAAAATAACTGAAATAGATCATCGCACTGTAGGATTTATTATTTAAAAAATAAAAAATAAAAAAACAGGTGCGCCTCATCGAAGGAGTTAGCTTCAAAATTATCCGAAGCTATCAGGAAAAGCACATCTAAAGATCCTTGCTTGCGCCATGTAAAGGAATTGGAACACGGTTTTTACAAAGTAAATGTTACTTATTACTTAAATCAAAACTTATGTTTTTAAATTCCAAAGATAAACCATTATCAACTCAAAAACAAATTAAAAGAAGAGTGCTTTACGCTAAAAACCCAATAAACTGGACTGAAGACTAATGGAAGTCGGTCGTATGGATTAATGAATCAAAGTTTGAGTTAAATGTGGATAATCCACGGAGTAGAATTATTCGGCAAAAATGTTAAGTTTGCCGCATCAGTGATGACCCGGGGGTGTATGTCGTCTGAAGGTGTTGGATGCCTTTTCTTCATTGATGATACAGTAACACACCTGAACCAACAAACACCAAAACATTTTGGAGCAAGAAACGTCGCCACCAATCGAACAGCTACAAACGTCCGAAGGAGATTTTATATTTCAACAAGATGGCGCTTGAAGCGATCCTTTGCTAGAACGACCTTCTAGTAGTCCAGACCTGGTTCTAATTGAAATATTCAGGCATAGCGTGTTAAAAGCTTTAAGAACTGCTCCTGTCAGATTTTTACCAGAATTTAAAATAAAATTAAGTGAAATATAGGACATTTTTACACCGGAGTATTGCCAAAATCTTGTGCAAACTATGAGACATTGCATGAATGCAATTTTAGAACAAAAAGGAAGTTACACTCCATGGTAGATAATAATTTAGTTTAAATTAAAATCTGGTCCAAGTTAAGTGCGTCAAAACAAATTTAAATGTTTTTATTTTTTATACTTAAAAATAATTGTACATTTTGTGGAAATTAGCCTTAACGTGTTAAAAAATAACAACAAAATAAATTGTGCTTGGTTTTGTTTCTCTATTTGAAATAGTTTGTTGAATATTTAAATCTAAAAAAACATTACTTTGTATTTTATTTAATATCTCTGGGTTCGCCTAGCATAATCCGTAGCAATTCGTATTCCAAATGCTATCCTTTCTTGCAGAATATCCGAAACCACTTTCTTCAAAATAAGGAGTGACGACACTATATGCCGCATACATTCAGTATTTATTGCGGTAGATGGGGAACTGCAGATAAGTGAACTCAATTCGTTATTCCTCCAACACTTATAAGAAGGAGTTTCAAAAGTCTAGAAATTTTTGAAAAGTTGTACTTCTGATGTCTCATTACTTTACACGAATTAACAAGTAGCAAGAGGAAAATGAGATTAGAACCGCTTTTACAAATCCAATCAAGCTGCTTTGGACAACTCTAAAATGAATGTTATTGGAGAAAGTTCACAGAATATTTATTTCGCAAATCTAAAACTATTAGTGGAACTACGGGTCTTAATGAGGATGACCGAACATGATAAACCGAGAAATAGGAGTTCCAACGAAGGTCACACACATTACTGAATTCCTTCGACCACTTCTGAGGTACTTAATTTCCTAAACTACGCTAGAAATTCGTTAAAATTTACGTAAATAGTTAATTAAACAGTCGTTTTGATTAAAGATTCATGGGAGAGAACAGAGAGGAACTGAAGTTTAATACAAGGAGAGGCAGATAGAGATACGAATGTACCGAGCAGAGGAATATGGAAGCGACCCAGTAGCAACAAATGGGAGGTCTAAGGAATAAAGTATAGGGGACTTCTGAGATCGAAGATGTCACAAGGAAATATTTTAATTTAATTCGGGAAAATCGTTAACTCAGCCCCCTGTCAAAATCCTGTCAATGCAGTAGGAAATATTAATAATTGATCTAATTAAATTGCATGCAAAACACAGTTATAGAAAATATAGAGTAATTAAGGATCTTGAGTACAATGCGAATAAAATTATCTATTAGACAAGGCCACTTGAAACAACATTGGTCGAATGGAAATTGACTAACCTGAACTAAACGGGCTTGACTGATATGCCTATAACCACATCCTGTGGATCAACTTTGATAAATAAGAAGGTGCCTTTTGAAACGAGGGAGAAAGTCTCTAGTGTCGTATCTTGAATATATTTTAAAAAATTTGATTGTTTCAAAAATTCTACGGAAAAATCAAAGTTCTAAAGTGGAAAGTGCCATTTGTCTCTGTTGTCGAACTTCTCATATGTGCCTCGGAGCAAACTAAGTACCAATTGACCAGGTACCTCATTTAAGTCCTTACTTTGCTACCTTCAATTTCGTCTAACCCTTTCCCCCAGTGTCTGACAAAATTAGAAAAATCTAATCAATTTGTACTTGATAACCTTTTAACTTCTACTGATATATGTATAATCAAGAAGAACTGCTTTGGTACCAAAGCTGAATTTATTTTAACTGAAATATTTCGTCAAATTCACTAATCTGAATTAACCTGAAACCTAAAACGATTAACTGCTTTTAATCAATTAAAGTTATTAACCAATGCCATCAAATCAAAACACTCCCCTTCAAGGAACTTCCTCAAGGTATCATCGCGTTAAGGAAATCTCGTTGTTTATCGATGCATGAGATTTCTGGATAAAACCAAGCTCAATGACATCCTATATTGATCGATATACTCAACACACATAAGGTCGTAAAATTGGTATTATTTTTCATAAAACCGAAAAATCATCTTCTAAATCCACAAGGGAGTTGCGCGTGCGATTCGCATCCGTGATTCTATGAATAGGTAAATCGCTGTCCTTCAGGCCGAGGTAACATCCACAGTTGCCAGATTTAGGTCTGAACACTTAATGTAATAAAACTTAATGGAGAAGTAGTAGAAGTCAAGGTTTTAGTACGAATAAATTTTTCAAGCATTCCACTGCTATAGTGTGTTTCCAACCTTGTTTGAGATACACCTAGCGATGCAGAATTTCCAGAAAAAACTTTTTCGATTTTTTGTTATTTCCGGAAAATTTCTCGAAAAAATACGAAACATTATAAAAAGAGTAACAGTTTAAATCTGTTTGAGACATTTCCTTCACAAAGATAATAAAACAAGGGGCCACAACATGAATAAAAACACATAAGTGACAAGTTTGACCTACGTAATGGAAAAATGTTCGTATTGAGCAGGAAAATTTCCAAAAATAAAAAATTTCGGTTTAGATAATTCCACGTCCCAGCTTGGCAACAGTGCCAAAAGGGCAGTTTCTTAAGTCCTGAAACTGCGGTGTATAAAAATCAAATAAGGTCTCCGCATGGGACAACGTATCACCGAGATAACACGTGCGACCTCTTGGGAACACGCATGATAGATGAAGGCAGGTTAAAGAATCATATCCCCGAGACCCAGGTGACCTCCCGATAGCAGCTTCCTTATCTCGAATCTAGTTTATTATACAGAGAGATGTGTGCAGCTTACAAACCAAAGTCTACGTTATATGAATTGGATCAGGGCTATTAGTTAAAAGGGCCACAGTTTAACGACATCGAGTAACTGCCCTTAATTACTTGTAAAATTACCTTGTGGCGCAAAAGATGTTGCCAGCCAGTGCTCGTAACTTCCAGAGAGAAGGAAATAAACCCGTTCCTGGATGGAGCCGCTTCCAGGCAAGATGCGCAAAAATAAATAAGCGCGATTTGAAACGTATTATTGTTTAATTACTGGAAGGGAGTAAGAAATATAGAAAGTTGCTAATTAATTTAGGAAACTCCCAAGGAAGAAGCGTGGATTAATTTCGCCAGTATCTGGTTCGCAATACTTAGTAGTAGCTACGCGGAAATTGTGTTAAAGAAATGAAATTTCATCTTCAGGTTTCGAGAGGAAGTTAGAGCTCGACGTTCAGGTTCTTTTCCTTGAGAAATTTCCTGCTTACGCCGAAAAAAAGCATAATGGATTCCAAGCTTCCAATGCCCTTTCACATGGAAAGTGAAAGTTGGGCGTCCAGGGTAGATCCTGTATCCTGCAAAAGAGCAACGGGTGAATCACAGAGAGGATGTGGCCATTTCCTGGAAAACGTCACTGGCACCCTCATCGGCGATGCGTTACGCTGATCACTTTCCCCTTTTGTGAAATCCAGAAAAAAGAACGAGGTCATCGTTTAATAATAGATTGTGTGACTAATACGTATTGATGGACAATACGGAAACATGTTTATAGATGATGATAGATTGGTAAAAAATATTGTTTCGGAAAATATATTTAATGAAAAACCTATTTTGGTATTAACGAAGGGGTCTAGTAACTAATTAAATTCGTCTAATAAATCTATAAATTAAGAATGTTTCAGACCTGCGAAATAATTAAATCTGAGAAATATATTTTAATTAGAGGTTTTAAAGAGACATATAATTAAAAACCGATAACCTCCAAAATTTATATACATTTGTGTCTTAAAAATACTTTTATTTTTAATTGAAATTAACATGATATCATCCCACAGCGAGATGACTTATTGTCATCTGCATAAACTGTTTTCCTCAGAGTTCTTATTTTATGCCTTCTACGAATTTTTCAAACACTTCCAGAGGCCTATTTCGTGAACACTGAAGATTGTTTTAGGGTGAATTTAAAAATTCATTGTTAAAGTACATTAAACCAAATGACAAATTAGTGGCGCAAATCTATAGGTTGAGTAATCCACACGACTCTTTGACTGGTGAGAAACTGTTTTGGCAAATCTAAAACAAATTTTCACTGTACCCTGCATCCCAAATTAGGGTTGCATGACTTTATCAGTTAAGTCTATAATAAAAGATTTAGACAAATAGTCCATATAAATGCATATTCGCACCAAATTTGTTTCTAAAATACAGGATGTTAATTTTTTTTACGCTTTAAACCTCCATTTTTGGCAAATGAGACACTAATCCATGGCGGCAAAATAGGTAGAAAATAATGTCAAAGGGACAAAGCAACCTTCCGGCCACAAAATGGAGGTAACTATTATATAATTGACAGTCGTGCAGGGGCTGAAATCAGTTCACTTTACCACTCCTGAGAATTTCAAAAATTTTCCTCTCTGCGATTCACTGGACAGTTTTAAAGACATTGAAAACGCCTTTGTTTACTAGGAGATGTCTTTGCGTAAAATAAATTTCAATGTTGACAATGGACATGACAAACTGGCCGACGATCTTCCCGCAAGAACGACTCTTTTTCCAAGGCCAATTTAAAAAAATATATTTCAAAAACTCCGGGAAATGAATGGCGCCAGTCTTTCAGCAATGAACTGAATCTCCTATAAAATGGCTTCCGGGTTTAGAGAGTTAATAATCTCTAGCAAGTCGTCACAAAATTCCACAAGACGCTCAAAATGAAATTCCTGAGTTGTAAGCAAAATCACCGAGCCTTTCGAAAATTCAATTCAAAAAAATATATAGGGTGTCCCAAGATTAAGGTAAAATATTTTAGCAGAGTACTTGATAAGGTAACTAAAGAAATATCCAATAAGGGTTAAAATACCATATATCCTGGTGCTGACAATATTTTAAGATTTGTAAGTAGAACTATGCAGAATCTCCATTCAGATTTGAGAAACAAAACCAATTGATTTACAATGCAAGAAGCAGAGGTGTTACTAAAGGAATTAGTAATGGCAGATGATTGTGTGGTAGCTTAGATCGTATGTGAAAGGCAATAAAAGAATAATAAATATTCTCAACTGCTGAATGGGAGAATCTATCCATACCTTAATGGCTTTTTCTTTTAGTAAGATCTTTCCCCTAAAACCAAATCTATTTTGCTTAATGCTTCCTCATGTGTAACTAAAGTATAATGCCTCAATTTAGCTGGCTGTCGTCGGCATGCACTTTTCCAGTTACTACCTTTCAACGAGATGTCTGTTTAAAAATATAAAACTGCGGCGAAACAATTTTCCAGAGCGAAACTGGCCAACTCTTTCCAGTGGGTGCCAACTCCACAGTCAAAAAAAATCTGTTCAAGGAGCGCTTTGAGTCTCTGGGTAAGTAATTGCAGATTTTGTCCAGTCAAAAGAATAGAAACTACAGCAAATAATGTAGCTGCTGAGACTGAGAGATAAAACTCTGAATGGACGTTAGATAACGAGGAGGTGATCGTCGGAACTTGTCCCACTGGAATCTGAGGACAGGCCGGGGTAAAAACATGTCATTTTTCTAAGCGGTCTTTTTCTTATATAAACTCGACTAAAGTTATTAATACGAACTAACTGGTTATGTCAAAGCCAAGCACTGCCGTCGTTAGAGTCGGAATACTAATCAGGAAAAAGTTCCGGCTCTGCGATTCTTGATTGATATGGACGGGGAATGAGAATAAGGCCAAATTAAACTTCTTCAGGCACCAACCTCCACTTAACTTACATAATTTAGGTATAGAAAAAATTCGATCATAACGTAGGGGGAATCTGGACCTGGGGCCTGGAGGTTGGTATCTTATCACACTTTTTATGTGAGTAATTACGTCGGATGTATCTTGTTTCCCGTGGAAGTTGAATAACCGCGGTATGTCGGAACTTCACAAAATATCAGTAAAAGTCTAAAATCCGTGTGGGTGTTGAAAGATTAGTATGTAAATAGTGAACTTGTTTATGCGTATGGAGGATTTCGTTAGTTCTTCACCCACTCCTGAGTAGGAGAGAAACCTTGAGCAATGAAAAAGCAATCGCCCCGAGCCAATCGGAGGCCTTTTCACCTGTTCAATCGATAACAGGAGGAGCGTTCTAACCATTGCGCTCACCTGCTGCGCCAGGTAAGAGAACGCGCATGAAATGGTCCGCAAACGCCCCGTATAGATCCTCCTCACCTGCGATTTCACCTGCCTCAGGTGGGCGTCGCACCTTACGGCCAATAAAATGCCAGGTTCTAAGGTTATTCCTACAAATCCGGTTTTGCATATCGCCATAAGCTTGTAAGCACGAGAAAGTACTTAAAAGTCGCCAATTGAACATATTAGAACAGCTCCATGTTTGAGCATGATTTGACTGTAAGGATTATTACATAAAGAATGAGAATTGGCTCACTTTCAAGTCTTTTGTTGTTTTAAATTTTGCCCACTCCCTAGAATGTGTCCTACACAGGGGGTCCCAGAAATAATTGCACAAATTAGTGCTAGAAGTTAAAAAATTGAGCGATTTACCTAACTTGCTTCATAGAAAAGTTGCTTGTTTTATCAATTTTCATCGATTTTTCAAGTAATTTCTTTCATTGTGGAAATTGAAAATAAATCTCATAATTTGCCATTCGTTTCTCCCGGCTGCTAGGTGTGGATGTCTACACCAATGACTTAAAAAAAAAAAAAAAATGTAATGAATGTTCATGTGGAAAGTCATGGTCTCTCATTAAATAAGGATTTTCTGTGTTGTAAGAATGCTCGTTTCTTCAATTAAATATACTTCTGTTTGGATATGTTGCCTCGTCGGTGAACAATATTAAAGAATTAAGGATCATGATGTTGCTTTTGACGTAATAAATTGCAGAAATCAATTCTGGTTTGAATACCCTTTGGTAACAAATTTTAAATGGTACGGAAACAGCTTTCCTTTGCTTAGGGAGCTATGTATAAATCCGCTAATAACAATTCAATCTTCTTATTTTTTACCATGACATGTCTGTATTTATAGAGAAAATTGAAATGGCATAGTCTTTAGTTTAATTTGCAACGAAATCATGAAAATTTATACTTAAAACATTCTACTGAGGAACAAGTGAATGGCCATGGAGCCATGACTGTAAATGCAAGTACTAATACAAGTGATGATCCTACATTATACATAGTGTTTTTAATATCAGTTGAAAACCTCACCTATAGAAGATAAATCACGACGTAGAATCAATCACACATTCTTCGGTACTATCCGGTGACGGGGCCCTGTAATCTTTCGAATGTCTAAGCCAGCAGACCAACTGAATATTGCCTCTGTCTGTGTGGAGAAACGACGAATATTTGAAATGTGCAGCCACTCCGCGCAGAGACCGGTACTCGCAGGTGTAAACAAATTCAAACCAGTGGCGCCGATTAAGGGCGCTTTAAATTGAATATTTATTGTCCGTTTGTGGTGTTACATAGTTAAATTAAGTCACTCATAGTTTAATATATATACTTTTCATAAGACTAATTGGCTTTTTGCCGGCCCTTTGAAGATTATTTGGAAAATAAAGTAAATGTGAATTTTGCAGGGACTAGTAGCGATTTTAAAAACAAAGACTTACATGTGCAGTGCCCACGTCTCGTTTTGAATATTTACGGCTGTATAAACACAGAAAACAAGCATAATAATAAACGAAATGACTAAATTATCATTGTCAACGATTTATTGGGTTATTAAGGAAGAAAATGTTATAGACCATAGCTTTGAAAGGAAAGGGACTGCAAGAAAATTTAAACAAATCGATGCCGGGGACATAGATGTTATTCGAAGGGTTATCTACAATTTTTCTAAAGAAAATACGGTACCTATACTAGAAATAATTCGAGAAAAGCTAAAAGACTATTCACATTATAAGTATAATTGCTTGGCAAATTGCGAGCCATTATGATGGGTTGCAGTTTTAAATATAAAAAAAAATGATAATAGAATGGTGGTAATGGATTCACACCGAATAGTTGGTTTGCAGAGATTATATTTACATAAATTTATGGAGTATCGATAATTAGAAATATGTATAGATTATTTAGATGAACCGTGGCTCGACGTTCTTGAAGTGATTAAATATGGTTGGATAAATAATTTTAAAAATTGCTGTTTAGATACTCCATGTTCGAGAGGCAAACGAATTATTATTCTGCGTGCTGGCAGTGAAAATGGATTTGTGCCAAACGGCTTGTTGTTCTCCGCTAAAAATATAAGCCAATCTTCTGCTGATTACCACGAAGATATGACTGCTCAACTATTAGAAAAATGTACCATTGAATAGCCACTACCAAACATCCCCCGTAATTCAGTCATTGTAATGGACGGCGCCCCTTATCATTTCCGGTTTCAAAAAACACCACGAAAGATAAATAAGTCATCAACTTTAAGTGACGTAGTTTTGGAAAATATTCTGTAGTAGTAATAAGTGAATTAGACAATAATGGGGAAAAACTCTATAGCTCATGTTATACAAAAAGAAAAAAGGGTATCATGTGTCTCCTCATGTCTCAATTTCACTGATGATTATGATCTAAGCTGTATTTAAATTTAATTAAAAATTAATGTATACCTACTAAACTCATTTGTTCTAATCATTCAAAAAATATAATTTTTGTTACGTCTATGTTCTGAATTTCTTTGATGTGTATTGGTAAGAAGTTCTTTCCTGGTTTTAACTGATAATAAAAATACTATAGCTACATATGTCATACGAGGTGACACAGAATGAGGGGGTCAATGCTTAGCCACACATTCCTTGGTCATAAATATATCGATTTGTAGTGATACACTTACATGCGAAATTCTTTTTTTCTAGGTATACAGCATCCCAATGTTTCAATTTTTTGTTAAGTTTTGCAGATAGGCCGAAAACAGCTATTTTAAAAGGCGGTTTTCCAGAAATCGAAATAAAAAATTACATTTTTTTGTAACTAATTAAGGCTGGAAATTAAAATTTAATAAGAAAAAAAAAAGTTGCGTAACAAAGAGGGAAATTCACAAAAAAATATATCTTCAAGAGCGAATAAAAAGGTTCTGGAGTATTTAATATTCGATGTACTAGTAATTGACCATTATTCTTGATAATTTTAAAATAATAATCCAAGTCGGATATGCCCCGAAAAGCAGAAAAATTATACCTCCAATTTCGTTGCAATCTATATAGTCGTTTTCGACTTATCTGCAAAAGTTAAAAAAGTCAGTGAGATTTGGAGAGACTCTATCTCCAGGCAGAGACCATATCATATGTAAGTATATCAATATGAATCGATATATTTTTAACCAAGTAATAGGTGATTAAACGTCGACCTCTTCATTCTGAGACATCCTGTATATTTACTGTACGCGCGCATTGACCGGTTATATTCTTTTATTTCTTACCGTTAAAGTTCAAACCTGATATGAGTATTTAACAGCGTTAGAGTTGTGGGTTATTCCTTTGACTCATCTGCTACAATAAACTTTATTTTTGATAAAGTTTTCAAACAACTTTGTTATTTAGCCCTAATTTATGCCATCCGTCAAATGAATTGTAAAGTCCCTGGTTAAATCAATCCACCCACATTTCATGTTATATCAGTTTATGATAGACATTTCGTATGTTTTAGAAACAAATTTAATCTATTACTGTGCGTACAGGGTGATTCAGATTTTAAGCGAGAAAATTTAATAGGGCAGGCGATTGAACTTAGAGCTTCGGTGTCCAAATATAGAGTTTTAAACTTTCAAAATTCTTCCCACTTTATATTTATACTGTCTATAGTTTTAGAGCTACAGTGGTGGACAAAAGTATTGGCCCACCATTTATTTCTTGAAATAGAGCTTTATATCTCATAAATAGAAAAGATATCTGTCATACGGATAATGTTACATCATACCTTCAACCTTTAACTATATATTTGATATAAGTTTAAATTTAAAACGTTAATGTGGAAAATATTTTATTGCAAAGAAGAGTAACTCGTAATTTTACGCGGACAATAGTATTGGCACAATGACATAAAAGAATGGTACTAAAGTAGAATTAATATTTTGTCGATAGACTTTTCATTTTCATAACCTTCTGAAGTTGTCTTTGCATAGAGTAGACTAATTTTCGAGTATATTGTTCATTTATAGAATTCCATTCTTGAAGAATATCTTTAAGTCGGTTTTTATTCGAAAAATTGAGCGTTCTGATGCTTTTCTGCTAAGTCGTTCCATAAATTCTCGATCGGATTCATGTCTGGTGAGTGAGGGGGAGTAGCTAATTAATGGGGAACCCGGTTAACTATCCATTATTCAACGACATAAGCCGTGTGCTTTGGATCGTTATCCTGTTGGAAGGAGTAATCATTAAATATATTCAGCTTTTCGGTGCTCCGTCTTAAATTATTATGTAAAATGTTTAAATAAACTATTTTGTCCATTATTTCGTCGATAAACATCAAATTTCCGACACCTTCTGCAGCCCTTCGGCCCCAAATGGACACACTGCTTCCCCCATGCATAACGATTGGCCTCAAATTTTTAACATCAAGCTCAGTACTTTGATTTTTACACACTAAAGACTTTCCGTCTCAATGAAAAATGTTGAATTTGCTCTCGTCTGAAAAAATAACTTATTCCCAGAATTCGTTTGATCGATTTACATATTGATTTGCAAAATGTAACTGCTTCCTCTGATTTATTTGACTGATGTACTGTTTTCTCGTAGCAACTTTAGCTCTCTAATCGGCCCTATGCAACATTCTTCGAACAGTTTTCGCAGAAACGTCTTTATCTTCATGGCTTTTTAATGTAGACGTAATTTCCAAAGCTGAAGTATGAGGATTTATCTTAATCTGTTTAATAATTTGTCTCACTTCTCTGGCTGACAGCTTTGGTGGCCGACCAGATCGTGGCATATTTTTAAAACCACTGCAGTTTTTAAATCGTTTGATAATGTAGGTTAACTAAACGACTTTCTTCCACTACATTTGCCATTTAGGAATACGATTTTCTAAATCACTATAAATTAAGAATTATTTTTGGTCCGGACTCTGTGGTTTCTTTACCTTTACGATCCATTTTACTACTAACAACAATCTACAATGCAGACTGATATTCAAACGAAGGTCTTGTATTTGATATTTAGTGACATAAATATACAAATAACGCTTTGCAAATGTGTTTTATTTTTCAATATAGTCAAATAGATAGAAATACTTGGAAGAAAGTATCAACAGCGCCAGTACTTTTCCCCCTTAAAATTGCGAGTTACTCCTGTGTTTGCAATAAAATATTTTCCATATTTGCGCTTTAATTTGTACTTTGATCAGAATTAAAGTTAAAAGGTCAAGGTGTAATGTAACATTATCCGTGTGATACATACTCTTTTTATTTATAGATAAAAGGTTCTACTTAAAAATATATATGCTGTGCCAATACTTTTGTCCATCACTGTATACAAATCAAATTTTGAGCATATCCGTTGTTTTAGGATGTACATATATGTAATCAGACATTCCAAGTTATCAGCGCTGATAAAACAAGGAACTTAGGTAGATTTTTTTGTATCTCGGTAAGGCGTAGGGTTCAAATGGATTTTTCGTACGCGAAACCCCACCTAGTAGCAATTTTAGGTCTGTAAATTCAGAAATTGGGAGATTTATTCCCCATTTACAAAATTAAAAAAAATTCTTTGCCACCCTGTAAAATGAGAATAATTAGCTTTTGCGTAAGGTAAATTTAGTAAATCTTTTTTTTTTTACCTTCTGGTATTCATGTGTACCTTTGCGTATGGTGCACGTTGTATTTGCATCATCACCTGTAAGGAAATGTAACTTCCAAATCTACTTTATCTTCACAAATTCTCTGCGTCGAGTGATCAAATGATCAGTTCCTGCTTGTATTGATTTTATTATTTGACTCACCTACGGGAAAGCACGTGCCTGTGCACTGACATCAACAAAGTAATTATTATAAACTGCTAAACACATCAATGAGCTTATTTAAGGCACGTAAACATCTTAAAGACGGAAACAAAGCGGTACTCAGAAAGCTGTGCACACGTGGACCACACTGTTTCCTTTCAAGTTATTTAACGGACAATTAGTTCTTTTGAGTGAAACAGATTTAAACGCCTGCTCGGGAAATTACTTTGATAGATTCCTCCAACCAAGAGACGATGGCATTTCCTAGGTGATTTCTTTAAGGTTTTCCATGTTTTGAATTGTCAAGAATTCGAAGAACATGCTTCTCGAGAGTCTTCAATGGAGTCAATACAGAATCCTAGATCGCGTTCTTGAAGATCATCATATTATGTCATATCTCCTAGTGTCTTAGATTTCTTTTAGGTATTGAATTTAGTGAGTGCTGCGAAACCGTTTTTGGAGGTCTTAATTTGTGTCATTGAGGAAAAATATCAAGACTCGATTTTCTTTCGATGAGGACTTACACAGGATGTTCGGAAAGATCACGTCACAAATTTTATGGGTCATAGAGAAGGTTAAAATAATGTTAGTTCTTCATATGAAAAAATCCTATGAGGCTTCGTTATCAATTTATTCGCTCTCAAGGTAAAAAGTTCAAAATAGTTCTTTTGTTGCAAATTTTATACAAATATCATGGTGACAATGGAAGTTGGCGCCTTAAATAATTCATATTCGTGTTTATTTTCACGTGTAAACAGATGTTTCATATGTTTTCCTTCTATAGAATTCAAAATTCCTCACTTAGACTGATTCATTTTTTTTGTTGGCTTGTCGAAATCAGTATTTTTTTCATAGCTTGATTTTTTCATAATTTTCTTACAAAAAAGATGTATCCTGCTTTAACTGATATCTTGTACTGTTTTAGAGAAAATCGCATTTTATTATTAACATGCGCCCATACAATCCAACAATTTGAAATCAAATAAAATAGCAGTTTATTATAAAAAATAATATGTATTGCAGCTAAAGTTATCAAAAATATTCATATCAACATTCAAAATCATCAATATGAGTTATTTTAGTAATATTTTGGAGTTTAGCAACGAGGAGTATGCAGATATATGTACATCTCATGTTTGGACTTGCATAAGGTAATGCTGTCGGAGCTCCTCTGTTGCAGTCCAAGGTGGTCATATCAAGCATTCTTAACAAGTTTAGCTAAAATACATACCATTTTTTATAATAAACTTTCATTTTAATTGATTTCAAATTGTTGACATGTATGGTGTATGTTGATAATAAAATGCGATTTTCTCAATAGCAGTACAAGATATCGATTAAAGTAAGGCTTGCTCATTTCTAGAAAAATTATGAAAAAATCAAGTTACGAAAAAAAATATTGATTCCGTCACTTCAGTAAAAAATGAATGCGTTAAAATTATAAATTTTGACTTCTTTGTATAAGGAACGATTCTGAGTAATTAAACCTTTTAATTTCAATATGATCATTTTTTAAAAGTAATGGCAAAAATACATTTTTCAACTTCTTGGTTTAATAGCGAATAACTTGGTAACAAAGGCTGCTAGGTCTTTTTTATATATGAAGTATTAGCATTATTTTAACCGCGTCTATAACCACTTGAGTTCATGACATGATCTTTCCGAACACTCTGTATACAGGGCCTCTATCCGTATCTTGAAAACTATGACTAGAAAAAAGTTGAAATTTGAATACCACACTGAAGCGAAAGTGATCTATTGCCTGAAAATATTTTCAGGAAATACCACTTCTTGTTATACTGGAAAGGTATGTCAACTCGCTTATTTTATATGGAACACCTAATATACTATATCAAATTTATATTCTGTGCAATATTAAGAACATTCTTCATGTATAATGTTCTATGTTTAAGTTTTACGGTTTTCGAGATATTCAGAATTTTACCAGAAAAATGACAGTTGCTGCCATTAAGGTATTTCCTAATAATTCGCAAATAGTTAAGTATTTTTCAATGAAATTTTGCGGTGTTCTACAAAATAGTTTATTATCCTTGGATCAGTGAGTTAAATTTTTTCAATGAATACATATTTATCATAAAAATTAAGTAAAGTACTCTTTTAATTCAATTGTCCATACCTAAACCCAACCGTTTTTACTTTATTAAAAAAAAAAATTATTTTACTTTTGAAGTATGGCGGCGTCCGTAAATTATACAAAAGAATATTTTTTCAATATGTCTGTTATTTATGATGAATATAACAAATTATTAACCAGAACATGACATGCATTTGATATTAAATATCTAGAAAAAACGAAACCATGACGAAAAGTCCTCAAACGCTTAATGGATAATTTTACAATTAGCGGATCTGTTCAAACATCTTACAGAAAAACAAGTTTATTGTTGATGACGATATAATGGAAACTTCAATTTGTGAATTGTTAGAAAATGCATTAAAACTGCAACTGTCAATTTTGTTTGGAAAATTCTAAATATCTCAAAAACCGTTAAACTGAAGTATGGAATTTTATACATGGAAAATGTTCATGAGTTTCCCCGGAGACGAAATTTTTTATAATACACAGGGTGTCCTATTTAAAGTAAGCGAGTTAGTATTCATTTCCGGTATAACCAGAAGTGCATTTTCTTGAAAATATTTTTAAGCAATAAATCACCTCTACTTTAGTATGATACCCAAAATTCGACTTGTTCCTAGTGATAGTTTTCCAGGTGCTGATGGAGGACCGTATTCGCCGGACACCTTGTATAGCCACTTCGTTTCTTTAAAGTTGCAGCGTTTCGTGACAAAAAATGAGCTGGATAGGTCTCGAATAGTGTAATCGAATGGATCATATTCACGATCATCACCATTTCAAAGGGGTGTCAGATTAGCCAACTTCCGGTCGCCCAAGAACCTCTAAAACATTATGAATTTTTGGAGATCAATGTCATTCCGGTTGGGTGCAAGTTAACATTTGGCTGTAAATTGATAAACCAATTTCGCTCTAAATGAACAGTGAGTGAAACTAATCGAACTATAGCAGCTTTCGCATCAGGAGGAAAAAACGAGCCAACCTGTCTCAATTTCGGGGGGCGATAATCGGAATTTAATGGCGCGGTATAAAAACAATCACACCGCTCTGGAGTGTTAATTTAGGTGTTTGGGAAGTGGAGTAATGATGACGTCATTAAAACGAAATTACGCCCACATTGTGTTCGAATATGGGGTCTTCATGGCATAAGAATTGTCCTGATAAAAACTAGTAGTTTTAAGGCCTCACGATCTCTATTTATGGCACATATTTCCTAATAAATAATCATTAAAAACACGTGTGTTTCTACTCGCTGGGAGTATAATTACACAAAACGTCAACAAGTGCTCCCATTAAGGAAAAACAAAAAAAAACGACCGACTCATCGGTGCAGTTCACACGAAAGCAAATTAACGTATGAGGCCATTAATAACTTCTTGGCTTAATTAGTGATAAAGTGCTCATAAAACGCCATATATGGAGTGTATTTGCGACGTGAATGTATTACTATTCTTAATTGAAACAAACGTGGAATAGCACTAAAGGGAAATCGAAGATATTCGATCAATCGAACCCCAATTTGTCAGCATTGAAAGTAAATCAGATAGTAAATGCCCTAGTCGGGAGCCGTACTTACACATGTAACGTTAAGCGTATTCAGCTCTAATGCCAGACAAGCAGCCAGCGCGGAACACGGGTCTTGACATTAATTACCTATATCCGTGTTCCAGGGCGATTGAACACAACCTGTCAATTAGACAGCATTAGTTTGGACTGCATTGATCTCCTCCGCTTTCCAGGATTCGAGGTACACTGCAGCCGTAATTGCACCAGCTAAAATCCCCTATAGATGATTATAATTGCGTTGTCTAACCTTCGCACTGACGGCCACATTTTCCCCCGAAAAAAGGCAATTTTGGATTCAGCAAGTAACGTTGATAATAAATTACCTTTTGAAAGTTTTCAATATGCGGGAGAGCAGTTAGAGTAATTAGGATACCTATAATTAAAGCAAAAGAACATTTGAGTTGCCATTAAGGAAACCCGCTTCACCCTTTCTTTTTCGGGCCCTCTCGGTTTTCTTTTGCTCCCTCCGTTTATTTCTAATTGCCGTGGCGGAAAGTTAAAAAGAAATAATGTTTCTAATTAAAGGAGCCGGCTTGAAGAGGACTCGATATTAAAGGTCAGGAAGGATTCTTATCATCGGATCTTCAAATTTGTTTACGTCTGAAGAACAATTTTATCAAAAAAGACCATCGATTAACTAATCAAGAGTGGCCCAAATTCGCCCGTTAGTGGAGGTGAAAGATGGTTATTCCTCAGTTGGGGACAAAGAAGTTAAAACGTTTCTTCCGTGCGGAGCTGGCCAGATATAAAAGCTGTTGATGCGGGTCATTTCCCTCAAAAATAAAAAAATATAGTTTATTGAATAACTCTAATCCAACGTAAATTCACTTCAAAGAACGACATAATTGTTTTTCGGCGAATTCAGTGGGGAAAGCAGCTGCCACGTTAAAGGGCACTACTTCTTACAACACATAAATCGCAATCGATCCCCAACCCCCGATAAGCGATTAATAAATTTCTAATGTGAGGTGTAGTGGGGTAAGTCCGGACCGGCCTCTGTTAAATTTCGATTTACACTAATACGTATATTTTGTTATTTATACAAGCATCTATTCTTTTTAATCAACGGCATCCCGGGTTATTGCTATTTAATTAAAATAAGCGAAAACTTCAAATTTTCATCATAAAATTCAATATTAAAGAAAATTGTAAACAAAAGTCTATTGCTTAGCACCTACCCCGACAACGGGGCAATAGTAGACACCCCGATGTAAGATGCTTTGACGTCGTACAGCATAGGTCAATGGACAAGGGCAGAATTAGTAATAATTTAGCTGCAAATTGCTTTTTACCGCATTTAAAGGCTAGTTTAGTGTACAAGTTACACACTCTTCGACAAAACAAGAATTTTTT
Source organism: Euwallacea fornicatus (assembly GCF_040115645.1). NCBI lineage: Eukaryota > Metazoa > Arthropoda > Insecta > Coleoptera > Curculionidae > Euwallacea > Euwallacea fornicatus. Next base: position 1,777,133 of record NC_089560.1, on the reverse strand, counting down.
TTTAATTAAAAGGTAAAAAGTGTAAAAATTAGAGAAATAAGTTACAAAATGGTGTATTATATACTTAATAATTTCATTTCGTAAAAGGTTTTATGTAAAAAATTAATTATTAATTGTTGTTTTGTAGATTAATGAGCGTTACTAATCTTCGTCAACACATGTCTCGCATTCACATTGCTTCTTCCTCGAATTTCTGTTACAATTGTCACACACCCACTGTATGCAACTAACGCGTTAAATTCATTATCGATGGTCAATATAAAGTCGAAAGTCGCATTTGCAGTTGCTACACAAGTCATTGTCGTTATCAACATTATCACAATTGTGCTTGATGGGTTTCTTCATTCTGCTTTTTTATGCTTTCTGCTTTGGCTGCTTGTCTCTAATTAACCTTTCTTTAGCCTCTTCGACAGTTATTACTTCCGCTCCCGTCGCTATCTGTTTCTTTTTCTTTCCTGCATTTGACCAAATATTTGATGTTACTGCGGTCGAACATGCACTTACCCCGTGTATAAATATTTTCGGAATACGAGTAGACCACTGCTTTTCTCAAAAAAATATTGGGAAACAATCTGCGATTCTTTTTTCAAACGTAAATTTCAATCAAAAATTTGATGTTTCACTGATAAACGAGGCACTTTAATCGGGATTCCGAATTTGTGCATAGACCTTCGTTAAAGTGTAACCTAACTAATTTATTTACACAGGGAAAACCCAGAAATGATGCACTTCATATATGTCGTTGGATTGAAATCACTATTAACTAATTACATTTTTAGTTTTATTATAACAGAGGCAATGCGGTAACGCACTTACCCCACTGCACCTGTTAAGCTTTCACATCTACACTCCATACTACACTCATTTTATGATATCAGAACATTTTGTGTGGAAAAATATAATTTGATCGGTCATAGCAAATATTTGTAACTTCCATGGGGTAAAGAATTTTTTAAGCGGGCAATTACGAAGTGAATCCGAAAATTGTGATGGTAATTTTCATACCCAAAAAAAACATCTTCCATAGACGAAAAAAATGAAATTCTAGCTGAAACAAAGGTCCTCCAGGAAGCTGATTGAATTGAATCTATTAATTGCGTGTAATTTTCAACTTTGAACACTTTAGGCCACATTATTAATTTGCGCACTTCAGGCTAATTTCGATAGAAACGTTTAAATAAAGCACAGGTGAGATTTTTGGTTTCCATGGAAACTAGCTTGATATTTAAGTCAACAGCATTTTAATACTTTCGTTGTTAAGAGAGCTTTATTTTAAGGGAAATCGGATGTTCAAAAAATTGGGTGTTGAAAATTATCTTGCATCTTGACAAAAACTGAATTATTTCAAAAACTGTTAGAGTTAGACATCATAAACCTAAATACAACTTAATTTCATTTTAATGGTTGAGTTAAAAAATAATATAATATACAGGGGTTCCCATTTTAAAAAAATGCAACTTTGATCAATTACATGTGTTTGGGACACTCTGTATACTTTGAAAATAATTTTAAAATGTAGCTCTAGTTAGTCTGTATACACCTCAAAAAAGAAACAGTTAAAAAATCTCTTGGATTTGTCATGAAATTCCGAAGCGTTACTTGTGGCCCACCCTGTATATATTTACACTCACAATAATGTGGGAAATCAGGGGAAATAATTTTTTTTTTAATATCTAATTTCCCGTAATGTTGACCCGTAAAATTGGCTTCCTCCCTATTCAACGGAGATAGCAAGTCTTACTGTAAAAGAAGTTTATCAAGCACCTTGACAAGAAGCTTCCCTTAGGAACTAACAATTCGTTGGGAACCTGGTGAATTGCGCCTTGTTAAAATTCTTCTTTTTCAAAGGGGATACCTTCGTAAAAAGCATATAAAGGGTGTTTAAAAAATACACAGAATTATTTAAGGGGGTGATTTTATTAGGTAATTTTATGGAAAAAAACATTTATAAATAAAAGTTCGGAAATGAATTGTTTCTAATTTACAGAGTGTAAATTTTTTTTAATGATCGTTTTTGAAAAACGTGTCAAAAGTCTTTTGACCGATTTTTTTTAAATTTGATAGCCTTGTTTGTAGCAATAAGAGGCTGATTTGGCCTTAACCAGATTAAAATTATTAAGTCCAGTTACATCAGTCACCCTTTAATCCAAATTTATTGACAAAAAAATGTACGCCAGGGACTTTAATTAAATTTCGATATTTTGCTGACATGAAATAACTAAAAACACAAATTCCTTGTTTCTTAAATTTTCATCGTATCTTGCTTCGATTACAAGATAAAAAATAAAAACCATTTTATTGCATATCCGTTTGTCATACAAAGACATTTTCGAAAAATTGAAGGGTTTATTCCCTTATTTTCTAAGAATATTTTGTTCTTTGATGATTTAAAAAAATAACAAGAATCGGTCAAAAGATATTTGAATTATTTTACAAAAATCGATGTTTGAAAAAAAATTAACACCCTGTATCTTGTTAACAACACATTTACGAACTTAAGTTTATAAAAAGTTATTTTATAAAATGACTCGATCACTCCCTTAAATATTACCGCGTCTTTTTTAAACACCCTGTACCTAACAATAACCTTTCAGAGCTATTATAGTAATGGGTAACTGGCCGTCAAGTCCAAGACACATTAAAGCACATTCTTTCAAAGCTATGCTGAAAAACTTGTATGACGTGTAGCGTCCCTGATTTCCTACTGGCCAAACAATAAAATACCATTGGTACTGCAAGATGGCGTAAATAGATTTTGAATTACTGATCATCTTTCAACGTTATGACATAATTCTCAATATTCCTTAACGCTTCCTGATCTTGGACATCCTGTATCATTTAACGCGTACATTTAATAGATTCAAAGTTCGAATCGAAAAGTCACGATATTACATTTTTAAATCGAATTAAAACCTTTCCTGAAAATTAAAAGTTAATAATCTCTATGGTCCATAAATCAATAACCCTATAGTGTAAAGGTCACTATAATTCCAGATAAACTGTCAGAAAGGTTTGAGAGGGAGGCTCCCTTTGGTTTCAGGTTACTACTGAAAATGAATAACAGTCCACCGAAGCGTCACTGAAATTAAATTGCATTTTTTTTGGGAACGTCAAGACATATAAAATGTTTTGATTTATGACACCTCTTGAGGAGGCCCATTGTTGTCGACGGGCGAGGAATCACGGGGAGTACAATTAGGTAGATAAATGTAAAAAGTGGAATAATTAAAGAGTACAAAGCTTCAAATTTATCACATTAAAAATGGAGTTCGGACCTGTGACGAGCGAAGAAAGTAAAACAAAAGGACGCGATTGTGAAGGGTTGACGCTGGTTTCTAAATGGTGACCAAAAACAATGAGCCCCTTTTATTGTTTTTGATGAAATGCTTATTAGCACGTAAAAAAATCGAGGTTTTTGTTACTTAACTCCCTCGTAAGTAATTAAAATTAACGATATGAGATATCGGAAAAAAACTTGCAAAACAACCTCACCCTTCCTGATTTCTAGGCCTGGAACCGTAGCAAATAAACCGATTTATTTTTATGGCATTGAGCCCTGTCAGGCTTCTCTAGGGTTATTCATGTTTCTGATATGGATGTTTTAACCCCCCCACAGGAAAATAATTTACAATCAATGTTCCAACCGAAAAGAACATTTAGGCTAAAAAATTCAAAACTTTAAACATGGATACTTTATTCACAATCGAAACCACATCAATCACGTGAATAATTGTTTTGAGAGTTTTGGATGAAGTATGGCTTCCCTGTCGATGAATTGTTGATGAACAGTTATAAACCTTGAGGCATCAACGTTAATGCTTCTCAGACTTTTCGCCTTCGATAGCGCCATCGTCATGAACGACATTTCACACCTGGTCAGTAGAAAGCAATTTCACAGCATACCTGATCAGAATTTCGTTCTAATTAGTCCTAATTTAATTGAAGCTCAATTTTCATAAAAAAAACGTAAAATTTAGGCAATATGCTATAAAATCCTACTCAAAATTCAAACCTAACCGGCTCCTTAAAACGGTGAAAAATAAAGTCCTAAAATTTTATTACACGTTGCATTCGGAGGTTATGTTCCACGTTTAGTGTAGTATTACTTTTACAATTTACAGAATACGACCAGTAAAATTTATTGCTTTACCTTTACGGCCCTTGAAATTCCCTAACTGCCATCCTTCTGGAATCTGCAATCTGTACTTTTAAGGAAATTATCTTGTTTTATTGTTTGCCAAAGCCCTAACTAATTATATTAGGAGGTTTTTGAATCCCGTTTGGTTGATCTCAGTTTATTACACAATTTCATCAGTTCAAACTAATCTACCGAAAGAAGTAACTTTCTCCGCGAAACTAACAGTTCATAGATTCGATGAAATCCAAGGGAAACGGAAGGACAACAAAATACAGGGCGTTCCAGGAAAAAGTGTCCACCTTGAATATCTTTTCTGCTGTTTGTGAAAAAAAACGGTAACACACGAGAAGCTTGATGGGGAGGGGGATCGTTTGGTGAAAAAGTTGTTTTTGAAATGTCATCTCCCTATCCCTCGGACCCGCCTCTTTGAAATTTTTAAATTAAAAGAAGGGTTTCGTTGTATCTCATGTGAAAAGTAATTTTACTCTCTACACGATCGAGCTTTTATTTCTTTATTTTTTTATGTCGGTTTTGTAGAAATTGAACAAAAACCAAATAGCCTGATTTTAACCATTTTTACTGATACTCTATTTATTTTATCGTAATAAATGTTAAAAGTTACTTCCATTGACTTCCATGCACATATACAGTTGATCCTAAACTTTGTTCCTGAAACGTCCCCATAAGAAAAAATCCAGGGGATTAAGATCAAGGGATCTCGCGGGCCACGCCATTGGACTTCTGCTGCCAATTCATCTTCCAGGGAAATTTTCGTCTAGAAATTATTGGACAACTGCTGTGTACTGTGGAGGCGCTCCATCTTGTTGGAAAACAAATTCTAGTTCTAAGAGGCGGGAATCTGTTTCAAGCATTTCAGTTGTCCACGGAAATATGGCGTGTTGTTGAAATTGTAGATAGTTTTCTATATTTAAGTTTCCAGAAATGAAAAATGGTCCAGCAATGTGATCACCCAAAGTCGTTATCCAATCGTTCAATTTTTGAAATTGTTGGGTATGCAGTGTCTCGGGACAATTGAGGAATATTGCCACTCCAGTAAGGACAGTTGTGTCTGGTAACTTCACCATTAAAATAGAACGAAGATTCAATGGAAAATGTTGTATTGTGCAACAAAGGCCTGTTTTAATGTTACTAAATAATTCGCAGAATTCCAATCGACGGTCGAAATCAAGCTCATTTAATTCCTGTACTAGTTTTATGACGTAAGGATGGAATTTTAATTGTTTCAAAATTTTATGAACAATATTATAAACACCGGACTCCTCAGCAATCTGTTAAACAGATGTTCCGTCGTTCGTTTGAACATGTTCCAGGATCCCGATTTGCACTTCATTACCTTTTATTGAGCAGACAACTTCTTATTTTTTCATACTAAGGAACTAATCTTGTTCAATTTCATTAGCAACTTAGATATCAAAAACACTAAGAGCAGAGAAAAATATCAATAAATTATTCCTCCAAAAAAATTAGAGTTCTACACTTTTCAATGAAATGTTGTAAATGTCATTGTTACTGTTACATTTGAGACGTCGACACGTTTTAAATCTAATTGTATGTTTTTTGCATCCATTACAATAACATTCATGGTTAAAATCAAGGTATTTGGTTTTTGTTTAATTTCTACCAGACCGACGTGTAAAAATAAAAAATAACGGCTGCACCACATGGAGAACAAAACTACCTTACAAACGAGGTATAACAAAACCCCTTTTCCAATTTGAAAATTTCAAAGCGGTGGTGTGCAGGGGTAGAGAGGTAAAAGTTCGAAAACAACATTTTTACCAAATGATGCTTGCGTCCCTATCAAAGTTGACGAACTTTAACGGTTTTTTTTTCCAACAAACAACAAAAAACATATTAAGGGTGGACCCTTTTCCCTCAGATACCCTGTATACTCTTCCGTAAAAGATGTCTGCATTGAAAAAGGAATCACCGGAATCGCTTTAAATAGATTCCCTTGTAAAGTCGTGATTCGCCAGGCAATATAATAGCTCTTAGCCCCGAAAAGTTTGGAGTAAACCGTTTCAATGAAGGTACTCTATTGTGAATGAGGTCCTCTTTAGAAACAAAAAGATCAACATTTCCTTCCATTGAATTAGAATACACGATTAAGTGTTTTGATTCCTCACCTTTTCGGGCCAGTTCAGAGGAAGTCAAATAGTTTTCCTTGCTGTGAAACAATGTCCAGTTAGACCTAGTTACAATCTGGTACTTGAACCAATTTTCTATCGTCACCTGGCCCTTTGTCAGATTTCGCATAGTTAGAAAAATCCTGACTGTCGCTGTAGCCCCCCGTCATGTTGCCCACGCAGAGTAAAAACAAGTTGATCCTCCTGGATCGTGCTCACTCCATGATGAATATGTAAGTGGAACTCAATCGATAGAAAAGAAAATAGTTAAGGCTATGAGAAATTAAGTCGGTTGAGCATGTTCATAACACTAAGTTTTCACACAGCCTTAGTAGATCACGTAAAACTGAAAGAAAAACGAAGCGAGGACTGTGGTTTGGCGGAGTCCTCAAGATATTTTTGGAAAATGGCCTAATAAAATGGCACCGTTGAACTGTCTAGCTTTGACGATTGTGGTGCAGCCCATAACATGAAATTGTTATTGGTATGGCAGCAGCTTTTTTTTTTGTTTTTTTTTTTTTTTTTTTTTTGATTCAGAACAACCACGGCCTTAAGCCGCCCCTGGTTCTAAATCGCCACGACTATAAAACTTTTAACTACGAGGGGTGTAAAAAGATATAAATATACTTCTCACCATCAAGATTGCGCAAATTGCTAGAGGTAGTGTGCAAACGACAATTTCTTTTTCTCATTTCCTCCCGTTGCTGCGCCTTATTCCGTTTAATATTTTTAACGCTTATACACCTTTATTTAATGCCCCGGGGGTTCGTGTTTAAATTCTTTCGGCAGTCGTTTTTAAGGTGCTTATTAAATTTCACTGCTTAATAATTGCATTACGCCTTCTCGCCTGAAGGAAAATCTATTGTATAAGGATCTTTCGCTCAGATGAAAAAGGAGAATGAATGGCTGCGCGCTTCGTACCTACGCAGTTTTTCTTTATTTTTCGCCGGCACGGTTTCGCGATTAATGGCGGTAATTTACTTATAATTTGTGCCATTATTCCATAACCAAGAACGCTGTTTTGGATTTGAATTATTTACTGGGGACGCCACTGCGGTTGAAATGAATTGAGACACAGTGCATAAAGTGATTATCTCGCTTCCTTATTTGCACACTCGAAGCACTTCAAGTTGGTGCAAAAACATCATCAATCAAGACCGGGTAAACGTCCACTTGCTTGACAGGTTCTCAACAATGGACCCTTGTTTGGGCCAATCAACCTGCAACACACCGGCCTACGTACGTCCGCTTCCATCTTTGCCTCCATTGTGGGCCCCCTGCAACTTTCAGGTGGCATTTCCTGCTAAAGTGGGATCTTTTTTGTTCGTCTGTGCTGTTGTCACAGTTCAAAGCTGAACTGGAACTTCACGGGAGGTTTTATCAAAAACTTTATTCAAATTTGCGGTCTTTTAAGGACACCGGGGTCAGTCCATCTTCCGGAATAAAAGTACATGGAAGCGTACTGCTTTGACAGGAGCGTTCCATTTATCATTCGCTCGGCCGCTTGCTCATCGCTCACGTTCGACAAACTTTTGATAACGGTTAAAGTATTACAACTCAAACGTCAGTTTCACCTACGGAGCCGGTTAATAGTTTCCAGTTTGCCGTTTTATTGAACGCAATTTCGGAAATTTTGATTTGGGGATAAAGCCAGTGAGTTACGCTCCAATAGGCATTTGTTTCACGGGAAATTTGAGTTATGGCCCAAATGAAACGTTCGTAAATTAATGGAAACACTACATTAAAAAATTTTTCTCTCCATTGATGGTTTTATATACCGACCTGTCGCTTACTCTTACTCTTCTCCGAGGGCATCGGCGATGCTGGTCGATAATTAAGTGCGTAGACAAAATTCAAAGAGAGAATCTCTGAGGGGCGTCAAGACAAAAATTTCATATTCACATGGATTCGAAACGGCTAAGTTCTCGACGTACAGGGTATTCAAGTTGACAGTAATAATTGTATACTGTGTCACTGCGAAAACGAACTAGCCTCGATATTTCGATAATTATAGAAAATATGTAAATGTGTAAGGAAGATAATAAATCACTTAAACAATAGTGAATTTAGAAAATCAAGTTGACGCGGCTGGTAATAGCGTTTTGCAAGGAGATTTTCTTCATTTTCCACAAGACGAAGCTCCGTTACACTATTTTCTTTCTGTTAGGCAGTGGTTACGCGATAAGTTTCCTGGCAAATTGATAGGTCGAAGAAACCCAATTGAGTAGCCACCGCGATCGCCCGATTTAACACCTCTGGATTTTTTTCTCTGGGGCATCTTACGTTTGTTGTTTATAAAACCCAGGCAAGATTTGGAAAAATTGAAGAGAAGTGTTACACCTGCGCGTAGGGCAATTCAAGTAAAAGTTTTTTCGAATTTTAGAGGGGAATTTGAAAACTGACTTCATTGCTGTTTAGGAAATAATAGACAGCATTGTGAACACTTTAAACGTTAATAAAAAAAAATTCTACAACTTCAATTGCTACCGAAACTTGCTTATGGTTTGAACATGATTTTTCGAAAACCTCACTAAGAGAAAAAGGTGTATTTAGAACGCTAATCGATAGAGCTTTTAAATGAGATATATCTGAACCCCCCTTCCTACTTAAAATTTCAGTGGTTGTCTGCACTCCCGCTAGAAGGTGCATGCAACTCAATACAAATCTGACTTAAAGAACTTCCTCCAGGAAAATAAAATCGACGTGTTTTTGCATATTTTCGACAATCACCGAAGTATCGAGGGTAGTTCGGTTTCAAATTGACACACTGTATAAGTAGTGACTAAAGTTTGTATACCAGAAAAATTGATGGTAAGAAACTCAAGTATTCGAGTAAAAAGCAATGAATTTTTTTAGAAAACCTAATTCACATCAGGGCCGAACCAAACGTGGCTTTCAATGCCTTAAATCAGGAAAGACAAGATTTCTGAAGGATTTACGCCAATTTGTTCAGTAAACGTCTTCTCACTGACGGTCGAAGAATTCCTAGTCAAAAAATATTTCGTTTGAACCTATCTCAAAATTTTTTCACTTGACATTCATTCGGTGGAGCAATCTTTAGTTTTCGTTTATCTTACGAGATACGAAAACTTGAAAAGAAAGTAGATTTGAAACGGTTTTCCTACGGTCGCTAATAGGATTCCAGTAAAATTCAAACTACAACCCCTTCTAAACTCACATAAGCTTGTTAAATAAAAGTGTTTCACTTGCGGCTGCACCAAAGATCTATAAGCTTCTTAATTTTGGGGAGTCAAACGGAATAATTCCTTCTAGCTACCAATAAATCACAAAAGCATCATTGTTCCTCAAAATTCTATCCCCGTAGCCTGAAATCATCTCACTAATCCAATATCTGAATCATTTATCTTCATTTACCGACTCCTTCATTAACTTAAGTTTTAAAATTGCTTAAACAGGTCTGTTTGTCCCTTTCTAATCTCCCTTTCCCTTATGAAGACCTACTATATGGGCAAAACTCAAACTGAACAGGATGTTGATGGATTCAGATTTAAAATGTCCGATTTTCAGAGCTGACAAATTGACGCAATTGTGGGGAATGCTACTAAAAGTGATGTTATAGTGATACTGTTACCTTAAAGACGTCCTGGCTGAGTGAGAGCATAATGGGCCACAAAGAGCTAACGGTGAGTTGTCGTTGATACATTGATGGTGTCAGTAACAGTCAAATGTATTCAGTATTCGCTTTATACCGCATTAAATTAAACAGGGAATCCGAATAAGATGTATGTTTGCCCCAACTCAGTGATGAATGGGTCTCTAACAAGGGCGTTCACTTGGGGCATTTACCTGAAACAAAATAATTGTCTTAGATCTCACAACAATGAGAACTTAAAAATTCATTTTGGGAAATCAGAAACTTCTTTAAAAAAGCAAATCATATGCAAATTAGTAACTGAATAGTCGCTGAATATTTTCGCAGTGTTTATAATTCCCTTTTTATGTCCTAATTACCATAACTGAATAGCGAATGTTTTAAGGTTGAGGTTTATTTCCTTTTGGATGTTCTGAATTTTTTAAAACTCCGTCCGCCGTTCTTTTGGCGGTCGTTCATCGAATTATAATTTCCAAACTGAGTGCACACGGGCCCAGTCTAATTTGCTTCAGATAAACTTCCTCAAGTATATTTAATTTCAGAAAAAGAAACCGACACAAAGGACTTAGAGTCCAGAGGCTGGAAATAATATAGTTTTATAAAAGTTCTTCCCGATCGCAAAAGACGATATGGACATTTTCCACTCGAGAATGGAAACCCTCTGCATAGCCATTACGCCGCCCCTTGGGGCAACTTTATAACTAGAATTAAAAAGGTGTAAAACTTAATTAGGAAATAAACTCTCTGCGCCGATTATGAAAGCCCGGTGAAATAATGGTAGGTAGCAAGGGAAAGAATTGGTCGGAAGCGAGGAAAGTTATAAAAAGAAGTCAAACACTCCAGATGAGAATAATGGAACGGTCTTAATGACGTCTTTTGCATCGAGTTAGACGTTTTAATATACACAGGGAAGGCTTTTGCTATTTCACAGCAAGATGTGAACGAAAAACTATAATGAAGGCTAGAGGAAAACTAATTTAATATGGAACTCAAAAACTCAGAAAAATGATGTTCGTCACTATCTACTGATAGAATTCGCAAGGGGGAAACTCTTTTATCGTAGATTTAGAAGAAAAAGTCACTCTTCGTAAAAGCCACTGTTTATCTTAAAATTACGATATGAGATAACGCATTTACGACTACTCTACACGGGACATCAAAAACTACATTTTAACTGCTGTTTATTTACATACACATAAATCTGCTTCAAAGTTAAATTTTGACGTTCTGTGTAAAAGCAGGTATGTTTTTTGGTCTTTTAATTTTCATCGAATTTCACGTAGCCTGAATTTTCAGGTCTCTGTTGGGAAGTGGAGTTACTCGGGGCATTTTATAATTTTCGAAATTCGTAAGTTAACCTCACTTCACTAACAACCGCGCTTTGTACCCGCATTTCCGATGCTCTAGAAACTTTCACGGATTCCCAGGCATCAAGAAGATTTAGCATCTTGCAGACTTCTTATTCTTATCTAAAAGTTCCCTTACATCATTACTCAGTTTTTGAAAATTCTTCCATTAATCATCGAACTGAAACGGTATCAGCTTTTTCCTGTCTTTATATTACTTCCGAGTATTGAATTGGAGCCGGTCAAATACACAGATTAGTTCTGACTGCTGCACATGTCCTTTCGAACCTTGAACACAGTAGAATTGATTTTCAACCGATATTCCATCCAGGTCCATTTTGAAGTCTACTTAGTTTAAGTCGAGTAGAACTTCAACGGCAAGCTTGCGTGCAAGATTTGGAATGGTTCCAGGTCAACTTGGCTATTCCTAAGAAGCCCTTCTTGAGATATTAACCTGAACTATTTCAGGACTTAGTTCAATCCAGGCCAGGTGTTCAACTGTATTGAGAATTGGTCTAAGCGCTATAGCAGTTTTACCTGATTTCGGACTACAGTGGAACTATGCTAAAACAAACACGTGCTGTAATGAACACTCGGTTGTAACGACCCGTCGGGAGATGTTGCTGTAAACCAACTTTTGGAGGCTCAAGCGAATGGGCGAAAACAAAAACCAGAATATGTCTGATTTTGAAGAAATTAACTTGAAAGAATATGATATGATCGATGAACGCGTGGAAGTTACTGAATTCCCTAATGATGTTGACATTGTTCAAATAATTGAATTATCAATATGAAACCGGTCTAAACGATGAGGAGGAAGTTGGTAGGAATGATGAAGTTTAAATTCCTACAGATCAAGAGGCCCTTCTTGCTGTGAGGATCGTAGCGTATTTTGTACAGATCACTTATTCAAAAAATGGAAACTTTTAAAATGCTACAGGTCTTTTTCGAAAACAAAATGACTAAAGTGCTATTGAAAATCCGCAAGGTACAGACAGAAATTACAGACTTCTTTTATTGCTGAACTTAGATTTTATTTCAGATTTTTATTGTTCTGTTCGAATTTTTGTATTTTTTTTTTCTCATTTAATATATACCTCCTTTCTACAACGAAAAATTGTACAATTTGACATTTGGCCAAAACAGAAACTTTGAATCAACAAGCTTTTTTCCTCGGTGGCCTATTACGAACCTCCGCATATAGAGACAGGCAAAGTCCCTTGAAGGTTCGTTATAGCGGAGTTCTATTTTATTTGAAATTGAATCCACCATTCATAACAATCCTGCTAGAAAATTATAATGCAGTGGAGCGATAAATGCAAATGGTAGAGATTTTCTTCATTATCTTCTTGCACTATGATGATGGACAACTCTAGGCTGATACTGCTAAACAAAGGAAAATACGATCATTAATCCTGTACTTGCTACATTCTAATTCATCTCATCCTGAGCATCTCTATCTGTTCAACTAGAGACGCAAATATAACAATAGTTGTCGCGTATCTCAATCATTTTAACTCTAATTCAACAAGCGTAGATCTTAGATTTATCTTCCTTTATCTTCTTCTTAACAATTTTTTTTTAATGCTGTTAATCGCCAAAATTATTGGACCAAATGCGTCGTCTCTCTAGAAATGGATCTGCCATGGGGGTCATTCAAACAGTTTTAAAGCGTGTCGCAGTCGGTCAAAGCTGAAGCCTTACTATGTTTGGGATCGTTCTGGTTAGAGAATGAGGATGATAATGGGCCTTTCTTCTGCAAAACCTGTCACCTGCTATGTAACCTTCTCACGATGCAACAGCTAATAGTCATTAATTTATACTACGCCGCTGTGAAGACAAAGACACGTGATATTCAACTAACAGCGTGAGTACTTAAGTCGAACATGTGTGTGGATTCCTTTAATGCCTCCTGTCATAAAAAGTGGTTTAAGGTAGAATTACAGAGACAAAGCACTCGTTGTGAAACTCAGTCTTGTTTAATACGTCGGTAAATAAGAGATCAAAATAAAAAAAAAAAACCTACGAAACGTATGAGAAACAGTTAATCTTCTCTGTTTTATATTACGTGTTATTAGCTGTTAAGGGGCCATTTAAAACAGTTTTAAACACAAAGAACTCTAAATCAAGCCCAACTAGGTTTCGAAGCTATTTTCGTACTTGAAAAATTGGACTTATGGAGAATTGGATCAAGATTTTAAAAACTCGCTTTGCCTCTGCTCAGTATTGCTTGTAGCAATAACGGTTCTCCTTTTAGCAATAATGCAAATAAATTAAGCTTAATCCCCAAAGCCACAAGCAATTAAAAAAGGACAATCGGGCAGTTTAATATCTTCGGAAACACGTGTTCTGAGCTTCCAATAAGGGATTTGTTTTATAAATGTTAATTGCCTTTTGCAGCGTATGGGTGCGATATATGGCAAAGGAGTGCGGTTCCAGCTTTAGTCCACCCTACAAGGATTTTTTATTGGTTTCAAAACCGCGATTTTATTACTCCCACATATCGAGGAAAAATTAATTTGAAGATTTAATTTATTATTATGATCCAGGGCTAAGGAAATGGTGTTTTAAAACGAAAGACGCTGGAGCTGCAAGAACGGGTCCCCAGGTGGGGTATAAGTTAGGAGCTAAACTAAACATATCACACCTCCAGGAATTGCAAACATGGTCAACATCTAATCTGGCTCCAGGTCAAAGAATAACTACCTAGGGGTTTGCGAGTTAATTGAGGGAACGGTGTTACTTAGGCTAACGCTTACGTATTGCCCTCAAGGGACATCCACTTGTTATATAGAAACTTGACCAATTTATTTAGTTATATACTTTTATCTGCACCACTCTTTTCGAAACAATTAAGTAAAAGAAAAGGTTCAGGTTAAAATAACTTTCCCGAGTTGTCACAAAAACTCAACCTTTCTGTTATTACTGTTATAGACGATGACACATGTTGTGATCCGATATCATGAAAGATTCGAACTACGAAGTTGCTAATGGCTGTTGGGTGTATGTTGGACAGGGGCGTATTAGAGAAGATTTATGTATTGCAATGTCAATTAAAGCAAGAGGGCGACGATAGTTTAGGGCTACTGGATAAAAGTGTTCTTCTGGATTAATTTCACGCGCACACATCTGAAGAAATATCTCAGGTTCTATCATTTGGGCTACATCCTCACGTTCCCAGTTTCACTTTATACTACATCAAATCTGAAACGAAAATGAAGAAATAATTTCAGTGTGAAAATATTACATTTTTCAAAACTGATCATGGAGGAAAAGCCGATGTTTGCCGAAGTGTGTTATATCTACATTTGAAACAGCGATTGCTCGAATCCCCACATACATATTCATTCATATAAAACTCAATGGGAATAATAAAACTCAATAGGAATAAACCGATATTTGCTGTTTTACTTTAAACCATCCATACAGTACGTAAATAAAATTAGTTTCCTTTGATAAAGTCAACGCTCTCTCCAATCTTGGATTTCTCGATGCGATCTTCAGAACTACCATTCAAAGTTTGCTTGAAACACTGTGTTTTACGTTGTGCAAGTCCTAAAGGCTCATTCCACGGTAAATCTTCTGAGTTAAAGTGCTATAGTTTGGTGAAGATGAGCTGCGGAAATTAAATTCAATGCACTTCTGTAGCTTCAAGATCCAAAGGAATGATGGGGATAATGAATATGAGGTCACAAACTTTGAATTAATGCCTTTATGAAGCATTGGGGGCGAAATGGAGGGGAACAGTGATGGAGACTTAGTGGAAGTAACTAGAGAAAATAGAGGAAAATGACACGAAGTTAAAACGGATTTGTTGTAGGTGGTGTGTTTCGATTTTGGCGATGCTCAAACTTGTAGAGGAATTCTTTATTAATGCAGCTACGTGCGTCTTCGAATCCTCTTCTCAACAGGTTTTAATGGCTATTTATGTATTAGGAGCGCATAGTGATATATGTATTATCGTGTTGCGATGAGGAAAGGCAGACCTGCGACGCGAATTGGAGCGTGCATATTTCTCTAGAGCACATTTTCCTCTCAAATTAGGGACGTAATTTTTTCTAAAATCGTTCAAACAAATATTAGATTAACATAAGGGGTTTTCAGTAATTCTCCCAACTGAAATACATACATTGAACGCTTCCATTGTCGCGTGCTTTTCTTCAAAAAAATTTTGAAAATATCCACCGCATGCGTGTGCCGGCATAACGGTTCGCGTATTTTCCTCGAACCACCCAACGAAAAGTTCTTACTACCTACTATCTATCTAGACTTTTGTGGCCGCAAACCCGGACTCAATAAACCATCAATTTTTTCCCGGAAAAGGACTATCTATCTAAGTTAAGTACGGCAAGTTTTCCTATTTCAAAATAATATGGAATTGGAGCAAAGCCACATTGGACACAAATAAATCAAACGTCAAATATTAAATAAACGTTACGATATGCCAAAAGCAAACTAATTATAATACATTACATTCGTGGCTAGCGTTATTTAAGCGCCAAAATTCATGTTCGCGCGCTAAGCGAACAAGTAAAATTTCTCATAAAATCACTATTCGCTCCCGTTTGGAAGCACAGAAGTATGTTTTACACTTGTCTGTAGAAAAATATATTTAAGCTTCCGGCTTAAATATCTTTTTCGGCAGATATTTCTATGAGCTTGCAGAGGTTTGGACGTTTGATATATGAATATGTATGTATCGCTAGAGTTCTCGTATTTGAGATAATTTTGGCTGTGTATTCAAAAAAATATATAACAGTTTGCGCGGTATTTGTTCGTGTAACACCCGAGTCGAATTTCTCTTAACATTCCTCCATCGCCCGGAGCTTCCTAAACAAATTAATAAGTCTAGCGAGAGCCTTTCTCGGCGTCTACCCGTGAGGTATAGATAATGCATGTGTTGTGAAAATGACTGAACCCATTGATTTGGGTCACGGTCGCTCGAAGTTATTTTATGAAATTCAAAAAATAAATTGTGCAGACCCATGGCTCAGTGAAAATTTTATTTTCCTTTAGCAGAATTTCATGTGCTGGTGCAGCGGTCTGAAGACAACAATAATATCTGTCAGCACGAGCAAATTAACGCACATTGCAATTTTACTACTTCGTACTCATTGGTATATTATCCGCGTTTGAGGCGGAACACTCGTTTTTTCTTCTATTTTGTAGAGGAGAGAGTCGTTGGAGTGGTGAAATTGCACAGCATTCCCAGTTAGAACTAACTGAGAATAACATTCACCCTTTACTGAGAACTTGGAAGAAAACCGTTTGTTGAAGTTTCGGTGAGAAATTTGCCACCGTCTTGAGAACTTGGGAGGAGATGGTCATGAAACTGAAAATTGACAAAACTAAAGTGTATGGAATGTCAGTATGTAAAACATGCGAAAACCCTTCGGCGATTCCTCGTCTCAATAATTTGGGGATGATTGACATGAGTTAGGTTATCATTAAAAATAATGATTTGAGGCGATAGGTGTATTGACCATCGTACCTAATTTCGTCTACCTTTTTTAAAGAACTCGTGCTGGTAGGTACCTAAGTGCTAATCGTTTGGGTTTTGTTTCTTTTCATGTGTCCAAGATTAACCTGCCCCTCAAGCATATCAGGCTTTGTCCATGCTTACCGGACAAGAAGCCACGCATCGGTTTTTACTACATAAAATATATTGAGTGACATGGACAAGAGAACACCCCGGGAAAATAGTTTTATTTAAATAATTTTTGGTATGCATGTTTGTACATGGGAACAGAAAAAACGACTCAATTTTCATCCATATTTATCACTGTATTTACGAGTTATCAGGATTTTTTTTAACTACAAAAATTGCAATAAAATATCAATAATATGACTGCAAAATATCATTTATTGTTGTGTGGTGCGCTTATAAAGTGCTTTTAGATTAGTCAAATATTCCTACACGCAGAATGCAGCGAGATTTTCATCAATTGAGCGAGTTCGAATATAATGGGTCTAAGAGAGGCTAGTCGGTTTTTTAGAGAAAAAATGGCGACTAAATTGAATCGTAGTGTAAACACTATAATGAGATATGGTCAAGCATAGTTCCAACAAGAGCAAACAGGCAACAGGAAAGGTACTGGACGATCGCGAAGAACTACAGAAAGCTAAGATCGCCGCCTTCGAATTACGACCCTAAAAGATAGGCTCGTCTCGTCGAGGATGTTGGCGGATCAGTGGTTTGATGAGTATGAAAACCCATTGGGATTCGAAACATTTATCGCCAGATAAGAAGTTTTGGACCGATTTCCTATCGTCCCCATCTTTTGTTACCCCTCACCTTAAATCATCGTGATAATCGAGTGCATTGGTGCAAAGAACAACAGACCCACTTTGTAATCTAGTATGGGATAATATTGCGTTTAGAGACGAATCCAGATTCTGTTCGGATATGCTTGATGGTCGGACAAGAGTAAGAAGAAGACGAGGTGAAAGACGGAATTCTCAGTTTACAATACAGAGGCACGTCCATCAGACTGATGTGGTAATGGTTTGAGGTGCTATTGCATATGGTAGCAAATCACTTTTACTCTTCATTAGAGGCAGTCTGACAGCCCAACGATACATCCAAGAAGTCTTGAAACCCCATCTCATGACTTATCTGGAAATATGGTTAATTTAGTTTCCCATCAAGAGAATGAACAATCACGCATGGCTAAAGCGACTATGAATTTCTTTCAACAAAATGCAATCAATTTGCTACCTTGGCCATCTCGCCCTCCAGACCTCTCTCCGGTTGAACATGTATGGGATCTTGTAGGTAGAGGGTTGCATAATTTACCCATCTCCATAAACCCTAGTGGCGCTATGTCATGCTGTTTAGTTAGCCTGGAATGAGATCCCCCAAGAGGACATCAATCACCTCATTAGATCCATGGCTAACGTGTACAGGAATGTATAAGACTCCGCGAAGGACCAACAAATTATTAATTTTTTTTTTGTTTTTAAAAATTAAATTTATTCAATTTTTTTATGAACTATTTCTTTTAGCGTAAGAACCATGCACATCAAAATTTATTTAAATAAAACTATTTCTACGGAGTTTTCCCTCTTCTACGTCACCCAGTATACATGTACTTTTTTTAATTTCACGCTCCTTTGGCAATAGTTCCTTGGTAACCGCGAAAGGCAATTTGTGATCATTATCAACAGTGTGATCGCATATGTTTCATCTACTAAATTTTCTATGCTCAATATAAAAATTTTAAATTAGAAATAGAGAATCTCATAGGTGAAGTGCATTCTAGTAAGCCTGTGAAAATACTCACAGAAGTAAATGGAATGATGCTGCATCGCTGCCAGGGAACCATTATCAAAGAAGCGTAAAATCAAAGAAAGTGCATTTTACTTAATAAAAACTAATGTGAGGCCTCACGTTCAGTAAGCATGGACAACATTTTGTTATCTATGCTTACTTATATTGAACAAAAAGTCGACCTCGGACACAAAAAGAACTTAAGCACTAACAAACAGCACTTAGGCAATCGCCATTGCGGACAAGACAGTTTTTAAAAAGGACAGGTTAAATTAGGTACAATGATCAAACACAAATCACTTGTCGTTTTAATAACAAGTTTTTTCATAGATTCTGAGAACGCTGACGGATTAGGCACCGAAAGATTAAAAAAAGGCTTCGGTCAGAGCCGTTAGGAAAAAATTGTGGATATTCTTACTCAATTTTAACTAAAAACAGTGTGCAAAGCGTTATTCTCAAATAAAATAAAAGAGGAAATATTCATATCCATTTTACTGGCTCTCCAACAAAAAATTCCAAACTTACGCTGCATAGTGTTCGACAGTTCGAGCGTTACCTTCTGTACGTGTTATTGGGCCAGGACCCTTCGTCAGTTGGGTCCACCCATGTCAGCCATTTCGGCGACAATTAATTTGTTTGTAGTTATCTAATGTCCCAGCACGTCTTTAAAATGCTGTTCCCACTTTTCAGTTTTTCGAGCTTTTTATGACCATTAAGCTCTTGACAATTTTAAAAGCGCTGAATTCAAATGTATTTTAAGAGCTCTATCTCAATTAAGACAGTTATATTATTGTCGCTCCTGCCCCTGTAGGTATCTCCATTGTTGCTGCCACCAGATTTTTTTACTCAGGTTCCTATAGATACAATATACAGAAATCCGTCCCTGTTTCAATAGCGTTCACTTATATTACTTTCCTTAATGGATGAGTTGTTTTTGAGAAGCAGCTTCAAATTAATTATCGGCAAAGAAGGGACGTTGTGTTCGTCAGTTTTGTTTTTATACGTCTAGGTCTCTGACTACCTTGAGCCCCACTTAGAAAAATATATCACATCAACAGCTGATAAAAAAAAATCGTGTTGAGAGATCGTTGAAGGAGTTAATGTCGCACCCTATAAAAAAAATCTTCGTTATCAAAAGTGATGTCTGGACTTAGTTCCTTTAGAGAGTCTGAAGGTTCATCGACCACTTGAGCACTTTATAGGCGTAAAAAGCGGGTGCTATTGAAAGCAAGAGGCCCTGGAGTAATCGAATTAACGAAACCCGAACGTACGTTTACATGTGTCCTCGTCTATAGAAGATATATAGATCTTTTAGAGCGTTCTAACAGCAATGTATCCTCCACCTAATTGCCAGAGCTGGTTTATGCACTTCTCGAATTGGATTGCGGTAAAATACGCTCTGTGGTTTCTGGTAAACTTCGCTAGGGACCTGTCTCTCTCTGTATACAACTCTATTACTAGAGGTAATATATCGAATCCTAACGGGCTTTACATATATTTTAACCCATCGAATCTGCTTAATAGAATTATTCGAAATCCACTCGGAGGAATTGCTGTTGTTGTTCCGAAGTTGCTTTTCTAGGGATGTTCCTTGGAGGAGATTTGTTGATGAGGGTTATGAACGCAAGTCCCGTTTCACATTAACACACATGCACCTTCACAAATAGAGATCTTGAAACTGAAATATAAATGGTGTTTTTTATGAGACGTAAAAACGGCCATAATGTTTCCGTCAAGGCTTTTTTGAGAGTTAATTGTGTGTTTAAATTACATGCGTGTGTGCACGACCTCTTCGCCTTTAATTCGCCTCAAATTTCTGTCTCACGGTATGCAAAGCCCTTCGATGTTGTAGCATATGGAGAATTTTAGATCGTTTTCATAGGGAATATGATGAATAATACTTTACAATTAAACATTATCCTAAGACAACTGCATCTATTGCACACTACGGGCAATATTATTGGTGTTGATGAAATGATGAGTAGAATGAACCGTCATTTATCAATAAGCGTATTTTTCGTTAGACTTAGAGCTATATTCGTTAAGGCACCAGTTCAGAATGATGCTTTACAATTACACACTCCTAACCCAGTGAACTAAAATTAAAAGCTACTTATTTCACAATAAGTAGAAATACACGTTTAAGACTCCTCTTCAATGAGAGCGAGTCAACGCATGTCCTAACCTCAGGAACCCCAGACGGCTCTCTTAATCCTGCGTTATAATCTCTAGAAAACATGAAATCCTGATAATTCCCAGGACTAAAGTCCAATGATGATGCAATTATCTCATCATCAAGACACTAAAAAGCTTTGAAAACGGCAGAGCAGAAAGTTCTTAACTGTTTTTGTTTTATGAGTAAAAACCTCAACATCCCATTGTCCAGTCAGGTTTGGTCTCGGTCAGGTCAAGTTTTCCGACAGGTCCCAGGACACGACGGGAACAAACCAAGTAAATGAATCATTCTGCGAAAATTTTGAAGATACCAAACAGCCTTGACCAGAAGCGACGTAACAAAATTGATTTATCAAGGACTCAGAAGGAAACCGATTTGGGAAATTAGGTTCCTTAAGTGTGGCCAAAAATAGAACTGAGGTGGGGAAAATGAGAACGATGTTTCTATACTCATTGTCACTTAAATAATCTTTATGAAAAAACGTTAGGAATCGAGAAAGACGACGTCAAACCGATGAAACGCAAGAAAAAAATATCCGAAACTGACCACAACATCAAGACACCATAAGAATAGAACATAAACTACTCGGCTAGAATTTTAAACTACTGCATGATTTAATATTTTCTCAAAGGATGCTGCGAAGTTATCAACATTGTTCTATTATGTAGAGGGTAATAGTTCATTTCAGATATCTTCAGATAATTCAAGTCGACTTTGATCTTCAACACTTTAAACAACTAATTCTATGTAACAATTCGTTTCTTTTGAGTGTTCTTGAAGAGTCTCTGAGTTGCCTCAACAAGGTTGCCAGCAATTTGGTGTTATCCCTAACTTGCTTCCGACTTGCCACGCTCTTTCCGAGCCGTTTCTTTTCTAGATATGATCTACAGGCTAGAATTTCTCAAAAAGTAGTATTTTCGTAAGACTACATACGGTTTTCTACATATATCTTAACTCATCTTGCTATCGAAGCATTAAGTCAGGGAACGATTGATTCAATATAGGGTCGGTGCAATATCTTCTCATATCTCTGATCTTATCTTTCTTTAAGCTTCGTGACGAGTTTTACTGAGCAGACGCGCTGTTACTACTTCTATGATCTCGGAGAGTGGAAGATTTGCGCTTTATCTAAACAAAGAAAATGTTCAAAGAAAATATAGCAGTTCTTGTAAGAAATACTGGAACGCGATGTTACAGCACCCTTTATGAACTCACAAAGACAATAAGTCCTCAGAAGATTTCTGCCATGAAGAACATTCACAACCAAAATGTCCACATGTTTTTTCCATCCATATTCAATAGGTTACAGCAATTATTTTAGCAATAGTTAACCCAGTAAGGATTCGACTGTTCTTCTGAAAGAGGTTTTTCCAAGGTTTTAAATATGACGAAATTCCTATTTAATGAGAATTTCACTATTCATAAAATATTTCCGTAACCCTTAAAGGCATTCGCAAGTTTTCATTTGAGATGAAATGTGCTTATTTACATTTATTTCAGCATCCTCACAAAGATCCTCTTGGGCTCACAGAGTCGGATGATCAGATATTTTCAACTACAGGGTGTCCCGAAAATGCACGTCCAAAATGATATTATTAGATTGTTTGAATCGATACAATAAGATTCGGCGCAAAAATTATTTGAAAAAAGTGGCTCGTTTAGAAACTATTGTCGGTCCAAGTTCTTGAAAAAACATGCCCTGGACGTATCTGGAGAACGCTTCAATGGATTTCAATGAAACTGGTTCAGTTTTCTTCTGACCATTTTTATACGAAATGGGTAGAAGTGTTGATAGTGTGGAAGTGAAGATGGTCAAGAACTTGCATACTGCAAATAGACACGAACGTAACATGAATATAATTGCTGTACTAATGAATAAATGTTCAGCGGGTTTCATTGAAATCAACTGAAGAATTCTCCAGACGTGGCAAACACAATTTTTTTTATTTAACCGTGAATAGCGTCTAAAACAGAATCTTCTTTCGAATAATTTTTAACCTAAATCTTAATATATTGATCCAAACAGTCTCATGATACCACTTTTGATATGCATCTTTGGGGCACCCTTTATATCGTTTTCCATAAACCTCTTAAGCTTCGCTTATATTCAGCTCTGAGTAATATTACACTTATCAAAATTGAAAATGGGCGTTTTAACGCTTCTATAGCTTCTTTTATAATTGGTACTGCATTTAGCATTGATTGGTCCTAGTCCCACCAAGCCCCAGAACTGGGTTCTGAAAGGGGGTTCCGCTGGAAGCAGGAGAATTCTAAGGTTTTCTCTTGAACATCTGAACAGTGTGAAGGACACGAGGCTGGCTTATAACGTCTTTTCCATTTAACTAGACAATAAATATTGCAAAAAAAAATATGTCAGTTGGCGAAGATATAAAGAATAGATCTCGGACACACCCTGTAGAGCAATAATATTTCTAGACAAATTTCTCACAGCGTTCCGAGCGTTATGACATCGATGGCCAAAGTAATACGAGTAACATAGCCTGGGGTCAATCACACTAATTTAGCTGTTTTCATCATCATCATCAAGGAGCTGTGGTATATGGCATTTAAAGTCCAGAACACACGCTTAATTGATCTGTGTGACTCCTCTCCATCTGTTTAATTGTTATTTGAATTAAAAGTTAGCGTAAATTGTTGGGTAGATCGGGTCGGGCTTATAAAAAGGTCAACGTGGAGCAATAAAATGGAATTGGAATAAATTCTGAGTCAAGTGTTAATAATTCGTTTGTTACAATTTCAACCTTTTAGCTTTAATGTTGATTGGCCTTGGTATGCAGTTAATGGACGGCTTATTTGTTTAATTTGTGTGGTCTTCAACAACCTATAAAAGTACCTATTTTTGTAGCGAAATAATTAGACGTAGGGCTTCGGCAAAAACCACAAATGTAGGTAATTGCGAAGAATCCTTTGTAATTTACACATTTTTGCCAAATGTAAGTTCCGAAGGCTGACGCGTTGATTGTGTTGGCTTGTTCGCCTGTCAATCAGGCGATATTTTTGCTTTTTCGCACAGGAAATGACCGAGGAAACCTTACCGGTACGTCCGCCCATTTCGCCCTTTGAAACATTAACTAATCACTGTTTCGCTCCACTTGAAAGTCAAAAGACCGCTGGTCATACCCTGCATGATTGCAAATTCACTTAATATTTCCAGAGCTCAAAACCCATTTTGTGCTCTGATGAAAAAAACATTAACCTAATTTAATAGAAAGTGGTTACATTACGTGGCGCTCTCGGTGCAAAAACGTGACATTTTTATAAAAGGTTTATTTTAGGTCCAACAGATGTTTCGCAGATTCCATTTTTAAAGAGGTAATGAGTCCGTGAGAACAGGAACAAAAGCAAAACATACACATCTGGATTTCGGTGAGACGTATCGAATTCGCCTTCGGATTATTTATCTTTCGCCAACTTATACGTGAGTTATCATGGTTTGTTCTAGTAATTGATTGTAACTTGGAAATTTCGCACGGGCACATGGCTTAGGTGATGACGTCATTGTTAGTGAAACATGTGATGATGTGCCTCTTCAGTAGCTTCACCCAGCAGCGAGAACGTGTGAGAGTAATTCGCAAATCGATGAAGATGGCCTGGGACGCAAGGAGTGACCTGTTGAATCGTAGGAATTTTATTTGTGTCAACAGTCACTCCTTGTGGCTCCCCTCTGTATACAGGGTGTCCCACTGGGAACCGTCATTTTTTTGGGGAACTAGCAAAGTGACGAAAATATAGTGGGTCGATAAGGGCCTCGGGGCGATCTCGACTAAAATATTTTCAACGACGTCACACTTCCGGTTGTACCGGAAATCCACGTTCGCTTGCTTATTTTAAATGAAACTCCCTATATAGTGTTGCGTTCTTGGATCCTACGTGCAATTTTACTACAAGTTGATTAATACGTTGGCTTTACTACAATGAATAGTTTTCAAGATATACGCAATTCAGTGCTGGAAGTGAAGCAGATTTCTGCAAAATTGGAACTTCTCAAGAAACGGAAAGGTATTTCGTAACTCTTTTTTGTAACAACACTATGGAAAGTCCACATTTTAGTATGCTGGGAGCTTTGTGTGATACTTTCCATGGGGTGTCTAGAAAAATAGACCCAACTTGGACGACAAAGTATAGTCAAAACTAAAAAATTTTAAATGGAAACCTATTATTGTTTTGATGTATTATGAAACTTCATCGAAAAGGCAAGCAAGTTCTCATTTAATTTCCTAAAGTGAAGTTGCATAGTTTTTGGATAATTTCGTCTTGAAAGTTGGCGCAGGGAGAGAACAGCTCTAATTTCAAGCTATAATGTTATAATTAAATCAGTTTTTATAACTAACTTTTTTATTTAAAAGTGTATGACTTACGTCACGCAACAATGGTATTTTGCTGGTATTTCTATCTTCCATTGATGCGTCTAGCAAACTCGCATTATAGCTTAAAATTAGGGATTTGCTAACCCTGCATCCACTTATAAAACGAAATTATCCAAAAACTATGCAACTTCACTTTCAATAATTAAATGTAAACGCAGGTTGTTTTTAGACGCAGTTTCATAATACGTCAAAATAATAATAGGATTTAATTTAAATTTTAAAATTTTGTCTATTTTTGAATGTCCAAGATAATCATGTTGTTGCGGACACCCTGTAGAAAATATTACGCAAAGCTTGGCAGCCTACTAAAATATGACCCTCTAGAGTAATTTGGCAAAAAAGCTTTCCGCAATACCTTTCCGTTTGTTAACAATTTCCAGCTCTGCAGACATCTGCAGCTTTATCACCTTCAACATTGAATTCCATATATATCTTGAAAAGTGTTAAATGTAATAAAACTAACGTACTAACAGCCTTGTATTAAAATTGAACGTGTCACCCAAAAATGGAATAGTGTATAGGGCGTTCCATTTGAAACAAGCAAGTAAGCGTGACGTCATTGTAAATATGGTAGATGAGGTCGCCCCAAGACTTACCAAACCACTAAATTTTCGTAACTTTGCTATTCGCAGTTTTCCCGAAACGTGCAATGGCGACTCCCGGTGGGACACCCTGTTTACGATGATAAATTTTCAAAAATTTCATAATATCACGCTAAGTTGTGTGTCGCTTGTTGTGGATGATTGCAATTAGGTGCCACCACCGTAACAAACAAGAGGTAAACTACAACGCACTCCCATATACCCCGAACACTTTGATGTTTTATGGTCTAATAGATCTATTTCTGAGTGGATTTCATTATTCACAACGATTCTGTGAATTACTGCTTCTTTACGACTTTCGGACCGCAAACCTCTAAACGTAGAGTCCGAAACTCAAAGTGAGTGCGCTATACGTAAACAGCTCATAAAATACGAAACGGTCAATAAATATCGAGGAGGGTATATCAAAGTCGGAAATTTAGTTCTGCTACATAACCCGAGCTGTTCGAGTTTGTTTTTATTATTACATCAAGTAGGATGCAGCAACATTGGAAATTCCTAATGAAAAATCCTCGTGTTTCTAAAAGGTGGATTTACTCCAGAGCTAAAGCAAAAATAAACGGGGCAGGGGCTAAAAACAACTGCCTGTTAAAGGATTAATGCAGATTTTCATCAAATAAGCTCAAAGAGGAACGGGTGTGAGAATACGTCACCTGCAGCTTTGTACAAGATGGAATCATCTTTTAAGGCCAAGTTCTATGTCTTTCTACCTGACTTAGCGTTTATAACTTACCTCCTACAGCGGTGGTTAACATGTGTTTTACGCCATTCCTGGTAGGTCTGCATTCAAGATTTTAATGGTTTATTTTGACATATCAATGAATGCAACCAGTGGCGTAACGCTTCAATTCAACTATAAAAACATTTGGCCAATTTTAATGAATCGCACGTCTGATATGTTCGAGAGTACGGGGAGGAGACGAAAAGTTGTCGGCCTCACAATGACTGAGCGCGATTTCCTTAATAATTCAATCTGTAGATCGATGTTGTCTTTGCTGATCTCCGTCATTTGATGATGAAATTTTAGGTAGTATTAGACGTTTTCACTTTGTACGCACGTAGAAGTTTGGTACTCGCCGAAAATGGAAAAAAAAACGAAGTGCGTGCCGTCATAAAATACTCCTTGATCAAATGTTTAATGCCAACAGACGTAAAAGTTCAATTAAATTCTGCATTAATTAATTATCCCCACTATTTTCCACCATTAAGTCATGGATTCCTGACTTGAAGTGTGGCGGAATCAGTACAAAAGATGCCGTTCAGGAAGGTCAAAATCAGCTACCACTAATGAAATCATCAAAAAAGTATACCAAATTGTCTTGCGTGACTGGAAATTAAAATTGGTTGGTATTATTGACACTGTGGGAACATCTAAAGACGGACGCATCAGGTTCTGACCGAGGTTTCAGACATGAGAGAGCTTTTGTAATATTTAAATATGTTTCGAAAGAACCATGTTGATTTGCTACGTCGTGTCATTACAATGAATGAAACTTGAATTTAACATTAGTCACCGGAAACCAAGGCGCAGTCGCGACCATGGACGGCAAAGCAGGAACCCATTCCAAAAAAAGCTAAAACTGTTCGATCGCCCGGAAAAATTACGGCGAGTGCATCTGGGAATTCCAAGGGGATTCCTCTTATTAACTATCTTTCAAAAAGAAACACCATCAACGGAACATATTATAGAAACCTCCTAGAAAAACTACTTCAAAGAATTCTGGACAAATGCCCTGGTATGGCCAAAAAAAATCTGTTCATCAGCACAACGCACCACGTCACAAATATCATGCCGTGATGGACAAAACTGGACAGTTAAATTTTCAATTAGTGCCACATGCACCCTATGCACCAGATTTGACCCCTTTTGATTTCAGTTTGTTCCCGAATTAAAAAAAATTCGGCTAAAAAGTTGAGTTAGATGCTGATGTGACATCCACATCAAATAAGTATTTTGAAGGATTGAATAAATCTTATACAATGGCATAAGGGCATTGCAGCATCTTTAGGCTAAGTGCATTGAATTTCAGGGAAACTATCTGGAAAAATAGAGTGATACCACCATTAATTTTAAATTGTTTTCTTTTCGAAGCCGAACACATTTCATCTCATCCTCGTACCTGCATTCTTCGATTTAATATACTCCACAAATTTTAATATAAATCTATTAGAATAACTAAGAAGTTGTTGTAGAAACGAAAATACTTAAAACAAGAAGATCTGACACAACAAAACTTTGATTTCTTCGCTTAAGGACACCCGCCATTGATGTTATAAGTAGGTGATGTGCAGGGTATTTCTTAATGGATGGTAAAAATGAAATGGGCGAATCATGAGCTTATTTTAAGGTAAAAACTTCATATAAAGGCATGTCCTAAATTGTTTCCATTTTAATTCACAGGGTGTTGAAGTTAAACTTTTTTAATTTTCATTAATTTCTCAGTTATCTGTAAAGATAATTAATTCAAAATTAGTAACAATTATTTTAGTATTATGAACAAACTTAATCTAGAATTATTTAAAATACTACACAGTGCGTAATTTTTTTCATGGCCGCTCTCAACATTTTACATGAGGACTTTTTTTTGTGAAATTTTTAGATTTTTTTCACTAGCTTCATTTGATCCTTTACGTCTTTCATTGTCTTTTTTGCCTCTTCAGTTTTTTTTTTATTAGAAACAATAGTTTAAGAGTCATGTAGCGACGCAGAAGCGACTTATGAATTTATTTTTGTTTGTTTCAACGTCAATTCACCCATTTACCTTCTAAACCTAAACACACAGAAAACGCAGCGCATTTCAATGCTTCGATGCTTCTTGCCCTGTACTAATCAGCCGTTTGTTTGCTAAAAATCTTGAAAACAATTAGGCTTCCTCTTGAGAAAAAAATGGAAAACGGCGTCTCCTTTTATTTGCACTTACTTAAAGGTATCAAATGAAAAACATTTTTCCAAAAGAAGCAATTACGTTGACGAGCAAAGGTGGTTAAAAAACGTTTTTCAATCAAAGGGTCTTTAGCGTCTTCGGGTGACAAAAAGGAAGGAAAAATCCGGGCCGTCGTTGTAGGAACTGCGATGGTTTTATTACGTCTACGTGCTCAATTTAATGGACTTTTCTTGTTGGAAAAAGCCTGTATAGGTGAAAATCGTTTATCGAACGATTTATTATATCTTTAAGTGATTGTATTCTATCTGTTTGATTGTCCGTACTGGATACGGGACTTTTCTTTGCTTTAATTGCTTTTGGAATTGAACGCTGAGAAATGATCATTTACAGAAGCATTAACGTCATAGATCACTTTCAGTGACGAGTGCAACAGGAGTATATGATTCAATTAGGTACGTTTTATATAATCCGCACTTCAATGGACGAGTGCATTTGTCATGGAAAATTTGGGATGATTTGATGACACGGAGCGTAAACTGGATCCTACATGAATGCACAGCATGACACTGATGCCGATAAATAATTCTGATTTCGGCACCATTGCGGATTTGAGGATTAGCTTTCACACTCGTAGATAGATTCAATCGCTTCAAATAACATTTATTGAAACTATTCGAAGATGTCAGTCCTTTATAATCGAAAAATTAATACAAATACAGAATCAAACATTTTGAAATGTGTCCTTTTTGAATCATAATTTGCCTGGTCTGGCAGGGTTTCTTGGACGAGTAATAAAGGAAACACGGTGTCCCAGGGCAAAGTATCCACCACTAACCTGCACTGACCTGAATATCTCTTCTATTCTTCATTAAAAAAAACGGTAAAAAATGTCAACTTTAATAGAGAGAGGAACATCATTTGGTGAAAAAAATGTTTTTGAAATGTCATTCCATTATCCCTCGGAACTACCCATTGGAAATTTTCAAGTGGGGAGAGAGGTTGTGTTATACAGCTTCGAAAGGTGATTTAATTCCCTATATGATCAAGCTTTAATTTTTTATTTTTGTACGTTGGACTTGTAGAAATTAAACAAAAACCAAATGACTTGTTTTCAACCATTTTTACTGATATTTTATTTATTTTATCGCAAGAAATGTCGTAATTGACCTCTTTTGACTTCCATGCACGTGTACAGTTAATTCGAAAATTTACTTTTCAAATGTTCCCATAAGGAAAAATTCAGGAGATCTCGAGGGTCACGTCCCGGGATCTCTGCTGCCAAGTTATCTTCCAGGGAAATCTTCATCTAGAAATCATTGGACAGCTGCTGTGTACTGTGAAGGCTCTTCATCTTTATGAAAAACTATTTTTTTTTAAGAAGGGGAAAAACTTGTTCAAGCATTTCAGTTATCCAAGGAAATATGGCATCTTGTAGAAGTTGTAGATGGTTTGCTACATTCGAGTTTCCTGGAATGGTCCAGCAATGTGATCGCCCAAAATTCCTGTCTAAACGTTTAATTTTTAAGGTTGTTGAGTATGAGTCTCTGGGAACAAATGGGAATTGACAGCACTCCGCTAACGACCGTTATGTTTGCTAACTTGAACATTTAAATAGAATGAAGATTCATCAGAAATTACTGTATTATAGAACAAGTGTCTGTTTAAATGTAACATGTTACTAAAGAATTCGCAGAATTCTAATCGACGGTGCGAATCATCCTAGCATGATTCCTGTAATAGTATCATGATATAGGGATGGAATTTTACTTCTTTCAAAATCTATAAGCAGTACTTTGTGAAAAGCCGGATTCCACAGCATCTTTTCGTTTAACTGTACACTTTCAACGTACATTGCAATAATATTCATGGTTGAAATCAAGTTATTTAGTTTTTGTTGAACCTCTACAAGACCGAGGCACAAAAATAAGAAATAAAAGTTTAACCATAGTAATACCATAGTAGAGAATATAATTACCTTTCGAATAAGGTATAATATAACCCCTGTTCTAGCCTTAAAATTTCAAAGGGGTGGTTCCGAGGGGTTGGAGGATGACATATCGAAAAGAACCTTTTCAACAAAATGACGTCCCCCTCTCTATCAAAATTGACGTGTTTTAGCGATTTTTTTACAAACAACAGAAAATATATTCATGGTGAACACTTTTGCTAAGACACCTTGCATATATAGGTACCTACAAATCAAATTGTGAATTGGTGTCCGTGATCCGTGTAATCTGAGGAAAAACTGCAACGAAGTTCCGAAATTATTGAAACATCCTGTAGCAACGTGGGTATCGCATGGTTAAGAGTCGAAAATACATTCTTCAAAAATATACCAATACGAACCGAATCGGGTCAAAAATGTACAAAAACTAAAAAAGTTGCACCTTTTGTGGTTGATGGGGGTGTTTACTTGATAATGTTGGTAGTAGTTTAATGTACGTTTTAATGGCCTTATTCATTCACATCATCCCAATTCTTAGTAATTCTCCAGTCTGACACACGCGAGTATTCTCTTACTCTCAGTTATTGTCATAGTACAGACATTTGCGAATCTTGAGACGCAATGAAGATCTGAAGCCTGGGTTTCTGCTCCTCCGACTTCCAATTATTTGTATCGATCTTCTCAATTCAATTGCAAAGTTGCCCAATTCCAGTAAAACGCAAATTAACACTAAAATAATATTCTGCATCTCTCGATATTTCCATTACCGCCTGTTGTGGTGGCGACATATCTGCATACCCTCCTTTTGAGATATTCCGTTGAATATTAAGTTGTCTAACACAAAGTCCACGACCCATCAAGTACTGCCACGTCACGGCACCCTACATACGAGTAGTAGGTAAAATTGAGACCCATTGCGTGCAAAAACTGCTATCTTTTGAATGTAAAGCTCAAAGTGCTGGACAAATACAAGCTGCCCAGATCCTTTTGTTCCGAAAAAGAAAAATCCTTCCAACGGAAATTCATTGTAATGTTTCCAAAACCCGCTGAACGCGAACGAAAAAAGTTCCACCATTCTTAATTGTAAAGAAAAGCTACTAATTGTCTTAGTGTTGTTTTGTGTGGACCAACTCAAGTGGAAGAACGAATCGGAGATGTCCTTTTTTTAACATTTTTGCATAGGCGGGGACGCATTTTCATGTATTTTAATTCCGGGATTAAAACCGGAATTTCATTCGCAAAGAGATTTGGGACCCGTGGTGCCGACGTAGGTATATAGAAATCAAATGAAGTCGGAACGGTTTTTGAATCTCAAAAATTTGTCCCTGCCACTGATCGCCTTCTTCACACCCCCCTGCATATTCATGCCCGTGGCCAGCAAAGAAAAGAATAATATTCGGCCAGATTAGTTCGAATGCAGCATTGGAAAAGCTCCTGTCTCCCTAAATGAGCCAACTTTCGTAGCTTTCCGCCCGACCTCCAACAAATGAACTTTTTTCTTCTTCGTTACTGCGGCAGACAAAGTCCCACCTATACATCACCGGAATCGGTTACAGCTTGTTGTTCTTTTCTCTTGCGAAAAGTTTCCAGTTATTCAAGCGATACACGAATTTATTTTCCAAAATGGGAACGTCAACAAACCGTTTAAAAAGTTTACTGCAAGGAAATCTCCACGGCGCAACTGGGGTACTTTGAACTGTATAAACATCATATGTCATCAGTCCGCTTCATTTTTCCTGCTATTGATTAGTGATTGTAATGGAGAAATGGAAATGCTAGTTAGACGATGAAAGTTCTCAGGTCTGGCGCACAAATCCTATGAAATCGTTCAAGTTATCATCTGAGAGATACTCCGTTAATGTAATATTCAAAACGGCTCGATTCTTTGTAGCTATATTATATGCGGACCTGTCGGTCCGTTTATCTGCCTCTGACATCAATATTCAAATTTCTAGGAGTTTACCTTCACAAGTCCGACAGCGTAAGTTTGTGGCATTATTCCCAAACAGTGCCAATATGCAAATAGGGGTAGTTTCGCCCGTTCGATACCTGCATCGGTCAGTTGAGTCAACAATCTATTTGAGGCCTCACTGGCTTTTTGCGAATATAAATGCCTTTTTCGGCGTACGCAAAGAACCTTGGCTCCTTTTCCATTTCCATGGCATTTCCAGCAGGATCAGTATTCAATGTCCAGTTAATGAGGCTTTGAGGTAGCTAGGCAAATTAATTAACTCTATATTACAGCAGTGATACACAATCAAATAAACAATTTACCCCGTAATTGACCGGGTTGATCGGCTCTAGGTGAACGTGTATATACAATGCTTTGATGCAAGGTAATATAGAGCCTGTTTCGGCAATCCGACCATGTTCTGCGTCAATATATTACGGTTTGTTAGTATTACAGATGTGTTTTGGATGTTAGTGTTAGGTGTGTAAACAAATAAATACGTTGTGTTCCTTTTTCCTGCCAGTGCTTCTAGTATTTGCTCCAGCATTGTACCCTCTCCAGAATACTTTTTATTCTTGAATCTGGAAGATGTTGGATGGCTGGGAAGATTATCGGCACCTCTTCTTTTTGCAAGTAATCTTTATTCGGTACGTCTCGCCTAGTAGGCGCCACCGAGCACCCTCGGCGGGTGCACGAGGTGAAAATCATGCAAACATACAAATATTTCGGAAAATACACAATTTATTAAAAAAAATACTTTCTACAGGGTGGCCCATTTAAAACAGTCCGCCTGAAAAATCTTAAATGGATCTTTCTTCTTCGGAAACCCCGAGACAAGTCAATTTTACTTTTAAGGGGGACATTTTAAGATCGTAAATTCGTAGGTGCAGAGTTATCCCCCTAAACGGGGTGGGAATTTCTTCAAGAATCTTAAATGGCATGAAGGGTTAAGTGGCTCATCAAATCCAAGGTATTTCAATTCTCTTCATAAGTATGTTGAAAGTTTTTTGCTCCGCTTTTAAATATTGTAAAAATTCCGTTTTAAAACATCGGTGAAATAAGTTGGAAAAAATGATCTAAACTTAATATTAATAAACTCACCAATATTATAAAAAATAATGTTTATCGTCGAATTCTTATTATGAGATTTTGGATTTTGTTAGCAATTAACGGGTAGTTTTGCTCCAATTTTACACCGATCGGAATTGTACCGCGAAATTTGTGGATTCATCTGACGATTCAAAGCATTATGGTTTACACCACTGCAGAGCGGATTGAAATTGTCACCATTTATTTCAAAAACCATAAATTAGCCTGAGAAATTACAAGAATTTTTAATGGAGGCGTCCCGATAAGAATCTGAGCCGTCCCTATGAGACGAATTCAATATCTAAATTCATGGACTCTGGATCCTTTGCTAACACAAAATATGAAAGACGACACACCGTTATCAACGAAAACGGACAGATTGCAATTTTGGGACATATTGAACTGGATCGTGTAAATTAAGAAAAGTTCATTTCAAGCATTCGAGAATTAGAAGCAATATCAGGTATTCTACGTAGTAACATTCACAGGATCTTGAAAAAGTATCATTTCCATCCCCATAAGATGCATCTCAGTCGTGAATTCAATGAAGATGATCCAGATCACCGCATGCAATTTCGTGAGGTGACGAGTGAAAGTATTTTGATCAATCCCAATATTGTTTATTGTGTATGCAATTCCTGTATGTAACTTTTTGGATCAACATTTTCCCGAACACTGAATTGGTGGAAAAGGTTTCATTGAATGGCCCCCAAGATAGCCTGATTTAACACCATTGGCCTTTTTCTTATCAGGTCACTCGAAAACTGTTGTTAATAAAATGAAATCTACCTCTTTAGATCTTCGGCACTGAATAGTGATAGTATATGGTGAAATAACTCCCGAAATGCCACAAAATATACGGGAAAAGGTTGAACAAAGACTTTATTATTTTTTGGAAATAAATGGGTCGCAATTTGAACATTTAATTAAATAAAACTTTATTTAAAAATTAATTTTTTTCGATTCATTTCACTCATGTTTTAAAACAGTTTTTTAGAATATTTAATGGCGTAGCAAAAAATTTTAGCATACTTGTAAAGAGTATTGAAATATCTTTGATTTGATGTGCTACTTGAATTCTCGTGCCATCTAAGATTCTTGAAAGAATTGCCACCCCGTCTAGGGGGATGACACTACACCTATGAATTTATGATCTAAAAATGTTCCCTTCAAAAGTGAAATTGGCGTGTTGCAAGGTTTTCCAAAGGAAAAAATTCCGTTCGTGATGTTCCAGGTGGACTGTTTTAAATGAGCCCTCTGTATGTATAAAAATTGGAAGAGATTAAAAATTCTACGATTCTGCGGTATTCAGACATACATCAGGTGCGTCACGACGAAGCATTGAATTGAAGTTATGTTTTTGTTATAAAATTGCAAACTTTTTATGACATTTTATGACCCATCCTCACATTCTAACCACATTTCATGTGACATGTCCTATGGTTAAATCTAGCGATGCGGCAGCGATGCTGGTATGATGAAAACCAAACGAATTTATTTTTCTCGGATTAAGGGCTCAAAATGTGCGGATGTGACAAATCTGTTGACCTAGAAGGCTATCCTGAGTGTCCTTAATGAGGGTGATAATGGCTTGTCTTTTTTCTGTCTAATCTATCTAGTAATCAATTTGCTGCAGCTAATGTGCAAAGTGAGTTTGTCAGAAAGGGAACGTGTAACTATGTTTACGATAAGCGGTTTTGATGGATGACAGAAATCGTTTATTCAAAGGGTAGAGCTTTTCAATGCTACTTCTCCCAATAGAGAACCAATAGGAAAATCTACAGTTTTACAAACCATTCATAAATTCGAAGAAACGGGAAGTTGCAATGCTAAAGTTCCGTCTGGCAGACAGAAAGCAATAACCAAAAATGAAAATACTTTAAATACACCACAGCAGGGTGCCGAAGATTCATAATCATTATTAAGAAAAGCTGCTGCCCAAAGTGGTATTCCGTTTAACTCCATCAGAGCTATGTGAAAGACAAACCATTTTCACCCCTATAAAGTAATTTTAATTCAAGAACTCCGAGTTGAAGATTTTGATCGCTGAATGGGATTTTGTGATGCGATAATGCGTAAATGGGAGGAAAATATCAATTACTTCAGCCACATTATCTCTTCTTATGAGGCAACTTTTATGCTAAATGGAGTTATTAATCGACGTAACTGTCGTTACTGGACAGCAGAAATGCCCCATTGGATGTAAGAAAAATACACACAACATCCTCAGAAAATCAATGTGTAGGCCGGAATGGTCGGAAGAACATTAGAAAATTGGCAATATAGTGGAGCCACCTTTCTAGCGTAGGTGGTTCCAGGAGGATAGTGAATCTCCTCATTTTACACAAGTACGAGCATACTAGAGTAGTCTAGATGCACACGCCCATTTTGAACATTTACTTTAATAAAAATAAGTTCATTTACATAAGAATAATTTTTTTAAATCCTACAATAACTGTTGAACCGCTAGAGTTAGCCATAGGATATGCTACATGAAATGTGTTCAGAATGCGAGAGTGAATTAGAAAATGTCATAAAAATCAGAAAATGCCCTTAAAATAAACATAGCTCCAATTCACTGCCACTTTGTGACGCACCATGTATATTTCTACAGAATGGTAGAATTTCTGAACTCTTTTAATTTTTATATGGGGTATTTTTTGATCATTTCTATATTTTTCGAGACATTTCAGGTTTGCCGAAGTTTTCGTACACAGTGTATATGTAAGCACGATCAAACAAATAGAGGAACATAGAGCCCCCAGTATCTAGAAGTGGGAGAAGCATACCTACAAAATTTATTTGGTGCTTTTTGCTTATTTTTTGTTGGTTTTAGAACACTACCGAAGACGTTGTTTTCATTATTCAGTTTTTCGTACAGTATATTCCAACCTCCGCACTCATGCGAAGCAAAGCTTCCGCGCTTTCCATGTGTTGACCCTTTCTCCTTTCGGTTTAGTAATTTGTCACACTTTCCTTGCCTTGATACCAAAAGGACGTCGGCGAAATTCCACAAGAAACTCGCTATTGTCCCTCTGCTGAATTTCAAAAGAAAATGGACAATGTATGGTGGCAATCAAGAATTTTAAGGAAAATCAAGTTCTATGGAAACAATGTTATAGTTGATGATTATAGATTACGAGCCTAACGAGAACTGCAACAACACCTCTATCTTATATCCTTTAATTCCCTATTGTCGCCTAATTTACAAAGGATTTATGTTGTGAGTCAAAACAAACAATGTTTTTCATATCGTGACTAATGAAATATTTTTCTGCATTTATCATTCTGACGCACTCGAATGGTACTAGGTTTTTATCGAATCCTAGCAGTGTAAAATGAATTTGCAATCTTACTAGTCTCATTTCAATAATAATAATAATAATAATAACAGTTTTCGAGGCGAAGTTTATTTGAAGTTCTAGATATCGTTAATGCAGGGTGTTACGAATCAAAAAGCCGGACCTGGGTGACCGGGGAATCCCGGCCGGACTTGGGCTGACGAGGTTGTCCGGGGTAGTGGTGAAACGAGTGGAGAAAAATGGACGGGAGAATTTTTTTGTCTGAGTCCCGAATAAAGAGTGAATATGCTGCTTAATTATTATCAACTGAGGATAATGTGCAATTGCGCCGCTCCTGCTTGTTTGTGAGACGTGCACAATACGAGCCCAGACGCTTTGAAGTTGGACCAAGTACAAAATACAAAGTTACGTTTGTTTCAAATTTAAATATTAAACAAAGTATAACAAATAGAAAAACAATAGCATCCATAATTTATTCTGTTGTTATTTGTTAGCCGGTTGAGGCTAACTTTGAAAAAATATACAATTATTTTGGAGCATTAAAAAATATAAATAATTTATTCTGGCGCATTTGACTTGGACCTAAAGTGGCAGTTTAGAGATTTCATTTTGATCCAAACAATTTTTTGCTTGAAGACATTTTTATACCGAACGAGTTTGTGAACGAACAATAATTGTAATCGTTTAACTCAAATATCAAATTATTTCTATACTAAAATGGCTCGTGGTAAGTCCATTTCACGAGATTTGCGACAAGCCATAGTCTTGGCCCGTAAACATGGAATTTCAGGATACAAAATTGCTGAAAATTTAAATGTGCCTCAAAGTTCAGTGCCAAATATTATTAAATTGGACAAAAAAGACGGTAACGTGGAAGAGAAGCTGAGAAAAGGGCGGATTAAATAAATTAGTGAAACAGATCATCGTAATCTACGATATATTATTAAAAAAAACAAACAAAAAAACAAAAAAAACAGGCGTGCTTCGTCAAGGGAGTTAGCATCAAAAGGTTAGAAGGTATCAGAAAAACGATGTATAAAGATACTTGCTTCCGCCATATAAAGAAATTGGAATACGGTTTTTATAAGGTAAATGTCAATTTAACGCAACATTACTTGTTAATTAAATTAATGCTTATGTTTTTACACGCTTAACAAAAACCATTATTAACTCAACAACAAATTAAAAGAAGATTGCCTTTGGTTAAAAACCCAATAAACTGGATTGAACGCCAATGGACTTCGATCGCATGGAGGGATGAATCAAAGCTTGAGTTAAATGTGGATAATCCACGGAGTAAAATTATTCGGCAAAAACTTCAGTCTGTCGACTCAATGATGGTCTGGGCGCGTATGTCGCCCCAAGGTGTTGGGTGTCGTCTCTTCATTGATAATGTAGCACGTCCTAACAAGTACCAAAACATTTTGGAGCAAGAAACGTCGCCACCAATCGAACAACTGCAAACGTCCGAAGGAGATTTTATATTTCATCAAGAAGGCGCTTGGAGCTATGCTTCGCTAGTATGACCTTCTAGTAGTCCAGACCTGGTTCCAATTGAAATGTTCAGGCATAGCGTGAAAAAAGCTTTAGGAGTCGCTCCTGTCAGGTCTTCGCCAGAATCAGTAACAAAATTGGGGAAAATACGGAACAGTTTTACACCGGGGTATTGCCGAAATCTTGTGCAAACTATGGGACGTCGCATTAATGCGGTTTTAAAACAACAAGGAAATGACACTCAGTGGTAGATAATAATTTAATTTAAATTAAAATCTGGTCCAAATTATACGCGTCAAAATAAATTTTATGTTTTTGTTTTTTATTCTTAAAAATAATTGTATACACTACCGCTCAAAAGTATTTGGGCACCTATTGTTTTATAAATGTGAACACCAACATTCATGAAATAGACATAATTTTTTATTCCTTAATTTTATATAAACATTAATGAACTTAAAACATATTATAAAAGCAGAAAAATACTGGATATTTTTAAATGGATGCTTCATCTATATGTCCTCCACGCGATTGAATAATTGCAGCGCATAATCGGGGCATCCTTGCTATGATTTTTTTCAAAAATTCAGGTGCAATTTCGTCCCAAGCTGCTTCGAAATTCTTGAACAAGTCATTGGTTGATGTGAAGGCCAATTGCCGAACTTTTCTGTCTAATTCATCGCACAATAATTCTATTGGATTCAAATCTGGGCTCTGAGGAGGCCAAGTCATTAATTTAACAATACCTTCCATTTCTAAATTGTATAAATATTCCTTGCATAATTTAGATGTGTGTTTCGGATCATTGTCTTGCTGTAACACAAAATTCTGACCAAAAAGCATTAGTCCGGAAGGTATTGCATGAGCTTAAAAAATATCGCGGTATCCTTCTTTTTTCAAAATCCCTTCGATTCTCACGATGCCACCCACGGTTGTGCCAGCAAAACAACCCCAAACCATGACCGAACCACCTCCATGTTTAACAGTAGGCAGGAGACACTCCTCTCTTGCACGTTCACCCACCGATCTACGAACAAACACACGTCTTCGTGAACCAAACAATTCAAATTTCGACTCATCTGTCCATAGCACTTCGTTCCAGCCTTCTATTGTCCAATGTTGGTGTTCCCGGGCCCATTGAAGTCGTTTTTGTTTATTTTGTTTACGTAAGAAAGGTTTTTTCATAGCTAATCGTCCATGAAGACCATATTCCTGTAGACGACGTTTTACAGAAGAAACACTAATTGCCCTTGACCGCGCAATATTTATTTCTGCAGAAATCTCTGGAGCAGTTTTGCGCCTGTTTCTTTTACTAATCAGTGATATTGCACGATCATGTGAAGATGTAGTCGCTCTTGGTCTTCCAGTCCGTTTTTTGTTTACAAAACTATCAGTTTGTTTGTACTTTTTTACAATGTAGTTTACGGTGGAGTGAACTAAATGCAATTCTTTGGCAATTTGTCGATTGCTTTTGCCACTTTTGTGGTAAGCCACTATAAGCGCACGTATTTCGATGTTCAATTCTCCTGTTTTAGGCATTATTTTCCATTTTTTTTGCACTTTATTTCCCACACGGCCTTTTCACTGTAAAATCTTAAGCATACTAATTTTAATTTCGATGTTTTATGCCAAATCGTCAACAACGCAAAATTATTATCACTAGGTATAATAACAATAACAAAAACAAACATAATTTTCCCTACGGATCATTTTAAGTTATTGCTACAGTTGCTTTTCTTGAATGTTCCATAAAGGTTTTATTTAAATTTATGGCTTCGTAGCTAATAACGTCTTCAAACTAATATTAATTGTTATGGTTTTATGTAAAAATATTAGGGGTACAAATAAGTTTCCGCCGTTTTCTATAAAAAAATTGGAATTAATTGTGAAAGAACGGGATATTACGTTTTATTCAAAGTATTGCCCATCAACGGCCACTACTTTTTCCCATCTTTCTGGCAGCATTCGGATACCACGGCGAAAAAACTCTTCATCTTTTGAAGCTATCCATGAATCGACCCAATTTTTGGTATCTTCATATGATGTAAAGCGCTGCTCAGACAGACCGTGTGCCATTGATCGAAACAAGTGGTAGTCGGATGGGGCAAGGTCTGGTGAATATGGCGGGTGGGGTAGGACTTCCCAATTAAGTGTTTCCAAATAGGTTTTAACCGGTGCCGCAACATGCGGACGAGCATTATCATGTAGGAGAATAAGCTTGTCATGTCTAGAGTAGTAATGAGCGCGTTTTTCCTTGAGTGCTCGGCTCAATCTCATTAATTGTGTTCGGTAGAGAGTTCCAGTAATAGTTTCGTTCGATTTGAGCAACTCATAATATACAACACCAAGTTGATCCCACCAAATACACAACATGAGTTTTTTTCCATGAATATTTGATTTGGCTACTGATGTTGAAACATGGCCAGGTGGACCCCATGATTTCTTCTTCTTTGGGTTATCATAATGGATCCATTTTTCATCCCCAGTGACTACACGATGCAAAAAACCCTTTGTTTTATGCCTGGCAAGCAGCATTTCACTCATGCAAAATCGGCGTTCGACGTCTCTGGGTTTCAGTTCATAAGGAACCCAATTTCCTTGTTTTTGAATCATTCCCAACATTTTTAAACGATGTGAAATTGCTTGTTGCGTCACTTCTAATGTAAGTGCAAGTTCTTTTTGTGTTTGAGACGAATCTTCCTCCAATAACACTTCCAATTCCGTATCTTCGTACGTTTTCGGCCTTCCACTGCGTCCTTTGTCTTCCACGTTAAACTCACCATTTTTAAACTTGTGAAACCACTCACGACAACTTCTCTCACTCAAAGCAGCCTCACCATATGCTTCTACAAGCAATCGATGCGCCTCAGCTGCAGATTTCTTCAAATTAAAGAAGTAAATCAAAAGTTCCCGCAAATGACGCTTATTCGGCACAAAACTTGACATTTTTGCAAGAAAAAAAAATGTGATGCTGATACGAAACCACTAATACTTCTAGGTTATGTTGTTACTAGTTGATCAAACTTGCGATAGTAAGATTTACATCTAGCAATTTCAGCATAACCTTCTGGTGGGACCATGCTTTGTTAAACGGCGGAAACTTATTTGTACCCCTAATACTATTCTAAAGAAAAGTAATTAAATGTATTCAATGAGTATACTTATACTACCTTTTTATTTAAATAATACGATAAAATAAGCATGCCCAAATGCTTTTGAGTAGTGTATTTCGTCAAAATCGGCCTTGTACTAGGAAATAATAACCAAATAAATAGTGGTTCGTTTATTATAGTTTGTTTAATACTTAAACCTGAAAAACAGACATAACTTTGTATTTCGCGCTCGGTCCAGCTTCGATGGGTCCGGACTCGGAGATTTCGGGACCATGAGATCGCTAATTTAGGGGCATTTTTGTGTCTTCCAGCTTCCGTTCGAGCTCAAATGCACGAAAATTTATTTCGTTGTTCAATTTATCTGAGATCCATCCTAATGCAGCACAAAAGACAAAAAAAGGAGTCCTCAGTGTTGCCACTTACCACCTCGCCGGGTTGTTTTCTGTTTCATGTTTACTTCCTGCTATAAATCGCTGCCATTCCGATATAATCTCACAGCTGGTAGTAGCGTCTAAATCAGCCATGTAAGGCAGTTTCGCAACAGCAGCACTCGATTCTTTCGGCGCCTTAATAAAAACTCTCACATGCATACTTTGACAAACATGAAAAAATTTATTATACGTAATTTAAATTCAACTGCCGGAATTAGAGGAATGGAATAGGTGGAATGCGAACGGTCCCGCTCTGGAAAACTAATTTTCCCCCTACCGTGTCACATATATCACGTATCGGAGCCAGCTCGCACAAAACTGTCGATTGTTATTGCTTTTACAAAGAAGACTTTACTCTGACATATTTAAAGTCAGATTACTTTTATTATTTTCGTTGGGTCACGCCGATACCTTTGGCGAAGACGACGCGAGCAGGACATTATTGGATAAGGGAATTCTTTCTACGATTCCTGCTGCCGTTCAGAATTTAATCAAACGGCCAATGTGTTAGGGAAACAAAACGGGAATGGGAAATCGTGTATAATTCAATCTGGAAATTCGTATATGTGTCGCCTTCGATTCCGAGTCGACATAAAAGGAAACAACCGACTAGGTCCCGTCAAAAGAATAACAATTAAGGTTCCATTTTGTGACTCTAATCCATTTTAGAATCTCGGCTGTATAAATTTTGCCATCCGGACCCTCCACTATTGGCACTGGCACTTAAGTGAGTCTGCCAAAAACAGCGAAGGTTGGATTACGCCTAGGAAGGTAACAATGTAACATGCCATTAGCAAGAAATTTGAATTGGCATTGTTGAGGCCACGGCGATTTACTAAGGGGATAGGCCAGAAACAGGGGCGTTGCGCCCCCCTAAAATCTAAGGGAGACATCATTTCTCAAACATCGCTCAATTTACAAGCAGGAAGTGACAATTATAGATGATTAAAGCTC
Organism: Euwallacea fornicatus; assembly: GCF_040115645.1. Classification (NCBI taxonomy): domain Eukaryota; kingdom Metazoa; phylum Arthropoda; class Insecta; order Coleoptera; family Curculionidae; genus Euwallacea; species Euwallacea fornicatus. The sequence goes on along the minus strand of NC_089560.1, from coordinate 1,734,289 downwards.
ACGGCGAGATTAGTAACTCGTTTCGTTTTCGTGTAAAATACTTCGCGAACGGTAATTTTTTTGGTCATGTGATAATTAATTCGTTAGGAACGCCTCTGATATTCCGTGAAATGTCCCTGACACCGCAATCTTCTTCAGCGACCTACAATCACTCACAGACACATTGTTACACCTACGAAAGCCGAGATTGTATAATAATTCACTTTATTCTCTTTACATTCTGCTCATGTTGGATTGGAGTGTGCCTATGGAGAAAGTAGCTCCATAAAAATTGAACCTTCATATCATTTGTGGTAATTACCTATCTAGCGCCTCGCTCCCATGTAGCTGTTCATCTCTTTTTCCTAGACGAAATCGAGACAGTTTTGTTTAAGAAGACAAATACTTTTTTAAATGACTCAAACGATTAACGACGAACAAACAAAAATATATTTTTTTTAAAGCCAAAACACTAACCGCACACTTCGATTAAGTAGCCACTGGCCGTTTGTAATTACGATTTTATAAAATTCTAACGCAAAATAACAATAAAAACTCTGTTTTAAAGTTAAGTTTTCATTCGAAACATTACCAAACGGCTATTGACAAAGTATACTGCTCAAACAAATGTTTAAAATATATTTTTCTGAATCGCAAATTCCGCAACGCATACCGCGACGGTTTGAAACGGTCATCGACAATGATTTTGTGGTCATTCTTAGACGGACAAAACAAGTTATACTCTGTTTCTGCAAAGGTCCCTCGGCACTTTCAAATAAAGCTGCATCAATTATTTGACTGATGAGGGCGTTCAGACATTATTGTAATGTATCCATTTTAAGCCTTTGTTGCAGCCATGCTTGTGAAAGGTGTTCTCGAATGGTATTCAAAAATCTTCTCCTACTTACTGGCTGTTTTCTTAAACTTCTTAAACGGATTACGGCTTTATGTTATCCACGCATTAATACAGGCCACGTTAATCATACTAAAAAAATACACGGTGGCCATCTTCGGGATTTTCTGGAACAGCCTCGATGTCCTCATATTTGATCAAATATATCAACTCCGCCCTTTGTCTGATTGTAGTGTAAAATCATTTCTGGCTTCTTACTTTCTTGGCAAATAACAGCACCTTCATGCATTGTTGAGAGAACTGATTTATATCGTTTTATCTTGTAAAACAGCAAAGTTTCCTCCTCATTAAAACGAAATTTTGAACTTCCAACAGTCTATTTTTTTTAATTCAGCCTTTCCGGAGGTATTTCTCCCTTGTTTTGCCTCCAATGTACCAAGAATTGTCGAGTTATACAGTGATAGTAGCAGTTTATCACCTAGACTAACTGATGTGAACTAGTTGTGATATTGCGGTTGCTGCCACACAGGTTTCTGATCAATTTTTTCACATAATATTGCCCTAAAGGCTCACCATCTGTCTGGATACATTTTCCTAAGTAAGGTTTAGCGTTTAACGCTTACAGGGTGTTGCAAATTAGCAGATTTATCCGCGAACTACAGATTTCTTGAGGGAAAATAACTAGACTTTCCTTTCCTTTCTTAATTCTTTTCCTTTGACACTTTGACACACTTTCTTTGACACAAATATATCCTCACTATACAGAGTATTAAAGTTGTTGAAAAAAAGTTTATTAATAACTTCGGTGTTTAATGTAATTTTGCAGTAATGCATAGATTGATGAAACATACTTTTCCTACAATTTGGCAAAATGGGGGTCGTGGATGTATTTCCCCCCTTAACTTTCTTGTGCACGCCAATGGTGAACGTGATAATTTTTTAAACTATATGTTTCATTGTCTTAATTTTTTATTCTTGTAAAATTTCTATTTGCAGCTTACTTTAGAAGATATTTCAGCATATTGTCTATCAATACATGGTACCCATATTTCGTTTATTTCGGGAACGTATCTATCATTTATTTCTATACAAAAATAATTCTCTTTAAACTTAAATTTTTTCTCAAATTACACTACAAATTATATTCCACTGCAAAATTTCATTGAAAAATGTCAAGAAACACTCAAGTTATTAACAAAATAATTTTTTTTAACAGCGCCCACCCTCGGCATACAGAGCACCAAGTGCCAAAGAACAAAGTCGCATAAAGAAAGTACAATTATTTTCGCTCAATGACTATGTGCTTAAAGGATACTAATTCGCAACACCCTGTATTTCGTACCAAAATCGCAAATTATCACGATTTTTATTCCCTTCTTGACAGGCTCGTTCGAAATATACATTCTACGAGGAGACAGTTCATGAACTACTCATCAATTGTTATTTAGCCATCCAGCTTGATGACAAGTTACAATTGGAGATAAATTCATCCATATTTTTCTGGAAGGTGTAAAGTTATCTGCAGCTTTTCTTTTGTCCCTTGAGAATTCATCATCAAATATCATATTTGGCAAAAGAAAATCAAACTTTTTACTGCTCATTTTAGCCCGTTATACAGATCCAGAAATCTTTGAATTAAACATATTTGCAGTATGCAAAAGATTATCCCTCTAAATTCCTGAGATCATTAAGAGGTCAATAAGTCAATTTAATTCATTTCTAGTAGCAAATTAATTAGTGAACTTGGAAACTTTGCATTTTTGTGCTTTCACAGTTGCATTTTGATATTCGTATAAAGCAACTCTTTCTAAAGTATGGTTTCGTTTATTAGGCATTTGAAAGCTTCTATTGATATTTCAGCGTTCTTAGGTTGTCCTGAGGTCCTCACATAACATGTAAAGTGTTTCGTTCACGAATACTAAGAACCGTATACCTGCGGTGACTGTTTTTTCCCTTGAAACCGGGCGGTACATTAGTTTCTGATATCTCTTGTTTATTAGCATTGTCGATCCCATCAACATCGTCAACTTCAGAACCACCAAACATATCAAGGCAGTATCTCTTTGAACAACTCCTCCTTTTAGGATCTGTTGGATCGAAGTCGTTTTCTTAATCTGACGAGTTTGGAAAGTATCCTGGTCTGGATGGATTAAAATATTCCTCTGGATTGGCTTTAACTTCTGAGCAATTTGGCTAATTCTCCATATGTAGTTTTAATTCCTTCTGAGTGAGCCACCGAATAGCCTCCAAATTTTTAACGTTGCAGCTTCTACAACAACTCAAAAAACGAAAAAGAAACGATAAGAAAAGTTACGAAATTGCAACCCATTTGTAAAAAATGCGAATGTACGTGTATATGAGCTATGCAGAATGAACTTTGAGCTTACGTAACATGAGAGATGTCCAAAACGCATTAAATGCGGAAGTCACTGAAGAACTGACATTTTTCTGGCTGAGTGGTCTTGCTATCTGGAGAAAAATAAAACTGACCTCGTATATTTTACGACTGGTTAGTATTCCAGGGTTAAAACCTCAATTCAGAAAGTTTCTCACTAGTTTTCCTCGCTGACAAAAAGCTCACATCGAATCCTTCATGATCATTTGCTTTATGAAGAACAACCTACCTTCTTCAAATGGTTAACATTCTACAGAATATTTTTGTCGCGATTAAAACGCATTCAAATCAATAAAATCTAACGAGGGGTTCTCGGCTACATAGCAAAAGGCCTAGAGGGAAACCATTAAACACGGCCTTCTTATAATTTTCCCCGTTTGCGTATACCCGGAGGACGCTTGTAGGTAGGTTGCTGGGTTAGAAGAAGAAAATGCTCTGTTCAAATTATCCAAATAAATAAATTTAAAAACATTTAGGGCTAACAATGTAGAGAGAACTTTGGTGAACCCTTTTATTAGTTTCCATTGCAGATAAATCGTTTATGTTCAGCTCATGAACTTCTTCTCCCGTAGAATATTCTTCTATGTGTCTGACAAGGGAAATGGTAAATGTCATGGCGCGCAAAGCGGTACATTAAATCTTGCGTGAAAATTGGCCAGTTGGAGGTAAGTTATGATTCATACTAGGGGTAGAATTCCACTACCTAATTTCAAGAAAAAACGGTTGTTGGTCTTCCTCGTTGCTAACCAATTTGGACGGGTTTTCACGAAACTTTCAGCGACATCTTCCATTTAGTTCCACGGCAAAAAAAATCAAAAACAGTGCTAATACATCGGAATTCTTCAGAGGGCCAAAATTTTCTTTCTAAATATCCAATAAACGAGACCAATCATCCCACGGCGAATTTCTATGAAGCGGAAAAACAACCGGGCTGGCGCTCCATTTGAGTGCATTGTTGCCTTTATGTTATAAATACCTCCTTTATCCCTCGGGACCCGGTCTTAGACGAGACTTTGAAGAAGAGCAGACCGGACGATTTAAATTAATTGAAAATGAAATTCTTTCGGGCAGATATTAGATTAAAGTCATATAAGACTGGGATAATAATCCCTTAAAAAGGTCGTCCTGGGCGCAGTTTTCCGCATCAACTGACCGTTAGGGATTATTAGATGGGGGTCTTTTTTGATTATATTGAAATTAGTTGGACGTTTCAATGCCTAAAAGTTTAAGGTTTAATATCCATCGTCCAATATACCCAGTATTTATTACCGAGGTGTCAAAAGAGATTTGCCTATATGAGAAAAGTTTCATTATATCACTAGCAATAATAATTTTATTAAACTCATCATCTCCAACTCATAAGGTGATTCATTAACCTCCAGCCAGACTGTTTGTTTGGGCACAATAAAGTTTAATATAAAGCAATTGTGTTTCTGCGGGCATTCAATTTATAAAAGTACCCACCGGTGTTTATTACTACTCCTCTCCGCTCTGAACAGCAATAAAGACCTGGGACAGTTTTAATTGTTCGTAAGTGAAGGTAATGGGCCACACCTGCAGCTAACCCGCATGACACCGAAAGAGACAAAGTGTGCTTGAAATATATGAACTCTCATTAAATTTCTATATGTTAAACTTTTAGGCGGGTCCGAACGCACCATCAATCAGCAACCTAACAAAGAAGACCTATTTTTATATTAAAATTCCAAGTTTCTTTGTCTCAAATTGGTTCATTAATATGCAGTGACTTGAGGCTTTGATCTTTGGACTAGATTTTTGTAGCTCCATATAAAATTTTGATGTATTTTTTTTTTCAAACTTAGCAGCGCGTCACGGGGGAGGGGGGGAGCTTTGCCTGGGTCAAACGAAATTTCAATGGAAATTTTAACAAATTATATGTGCTCTAACAAACATTGTTTACGGATATCAGGAAAGCCATAACAAGTAAATTATCGGGTATATACAATGCCGTAAAGTGGCCTAGAAAAGAAATATAGCTTGTTTCCTTGCGAGAGAGAGGATAATAAAAAGATAATTCATCAACTATAGTCGCTACGGGTTTGTTTACAATAAGACTCAATATCAAATTAATGTTTTACGATTAGTCCTCAAAGAGGATAATTTCAGGGTTTCACGACCAATCGATAAGTTCACATTACTAAATGGTTGCGCATGCAAGGGCTATGTACACACGCTCAAGATCTCAGGATATTCTAGATTTTGTCAACAAACAATTCTTTTGCCTTAAACCGAGCCGTGAATTTACCCATGACAGTCATTTTAGTCTCAATTCGGCGGATGCCAAACCTAGAAATCTGCACAAAAGACCGATTTAGAAGTGTGCAAAAAATAAATTGTAGTGGAGGGAATTACTGAAAACTCTTAAAAAAAAAATAAAGGTTAATGTGCCCCCCCCCCCCCCCCCCCCCCCCCGTGCATTTATGGGTGTCCTGCAACGCCTTTCCATGCTCAAGATCAGGTTGTCCAAATCTCACCGATTAATATTATTCAATGCCCGTTGGAAAGCTTGAAAACAGTAATTTCGATTTTGAAATTCGTTCCGATGTGGAAGGACCCCTCTCCGAAGCACGTCCCAAGCATGCTCAATCGGGTTGAGATCGGGAGATTGTACGGGCTGGTCGGAAACTGAAATACTCTGCTCTTCCAGGAACTTTCTAGTAACTCTGGCAGTATGTGCAGGGGCATTAAAATAAGATCTGGAGCAAGGATGTTCATGTATGGAACAACAACAGGTTCTAGAACACTCCTAACATGAACGTATGCTGATAAAAAATGATTTAGGAAAACCAGATTGGTTCTACGACCAGCTGCCAATACCGTGATTGTGTCTCCCCCGTAGCTGTGAACTTCCTGTATGTGTTAAGGTCGACTTCGTGTACCAGGTGCCCTTCATACACGTACTCCTCGAGAATATGGATACAAATCGAATTGAAAGTAAATTAAATGCTTTTCCACTGATCGGGTAGTGGCGCCATTCCCACGGTTTAGAAGTCGGCGCCTCCAAGGCTTTTTAGAGACCAAATCCCTTCTCTCAATCACCTCGAGATGGTATGTCTTGAAACAGCTACACAATGAGCCCCGTGTAAATGATTAATTAACTGGGCTGCAGTCACAGAATAATTCGTCGAGCTTCTAATTTGGCGTAAGGGTCCATACGAGGAGTTGCCATCCTTGGCCCTTTACCGAAAAGTCTTTTTTGTAGGCTGCCAGTTTCGCGACCATTGGTCCAGAGACCAGAGATAACGTTCTGAGTGGTGCTCACGGCATCAGTGAAAGTAACTTGCAATAGTACAGCTTCAAGCGCTCCTAGAGCTTGTAACATTTCATTTTCATTTAAATGTTGTCTAGACACCTTTACAATAATAAACACTAAAACGATTGAAGAGTAATGATTGATCGGCACCTAACAAAGCAACTGCAGTACAATAGTGTTATATACCAAACTAAATGTTGTTTTTCCACATACTGCATTTTTTTAAATACAGGACTGTTTACAAATATATACGTCCTATTTGTATGTTTACATTAATAACCATTGCATATGTATGTACATCATGATACGCTGCATACATAATTGTATAGCAGATGCAGAAAAATTTGTTAATAAAAATATTTACTATTTTTAGATTTTGTGCACGTGGAAGATATTTTGCGTCTGGGAATTTCAACAAATCTTGGAGAGAAGTTAAACTGGTTAAGTGCCTCTTGATGACGAAGAAGAAACAATCTAAGAGAAGATAAATTGAAACTTCTGGAGACTAAGAAAATATTGATTATGCAGGGACATCAGATGATTGATCCTGAAGATGCCATTCGAACCATCCCTTATTCAAATGGCATGATCCTCACACTATCACGAATTCTTTAATCTTCGTCACTGCGAACGTGAGATGTAATAGAGTTGAAATCGGCCATTTTAAAGTGAAATTCAGGGTAAGGCAAAAAATTAACTGCAGGCAAGGTTGCGATGCAGATGATGAAATACAAAAAGGATTAGAAAAAAATCAGAAATGAAGCGTTGTTGACAAGAAGTTCGAGCAACTTGTGGACTGATCCAGTTCCAACTGGGTAGCCACGACAAATCAAATAACTCCTGAGCGACGAGAACTGAGTGACAGCTTTATTGATAAATTACAGAAAATTGAGTCAAACATCTTATTGTCTATGCCGCTGCTTTTTAACCTATCCGTTGATTTAAGCAAGCAATGTAACATATCCGAGTTTTATTACCTCCCTGGGTTGCCCTGCGGGCCACGAAGGACGCGATATTAGATAATATCCAGAAAAAACATGCAGGGGACGTTCTTATATCCGCCGGCCACTGGCCATATAATAAAACGGTCCAATATCCGCAGACATACCACCTTGTACGTTCGCACAAATGGAATAACATAAAAGTGTGTCCAGGTCACCTCGGGGATATTCTTTACAATGTCGACCGGAGTCAGGCAGCAGGAAATTTAAAAATATAAAAGTTGGAAATGATGCTGACCGCTAGGGGAATTTCTTGCTCCTTATCAAATTATGTTAGACCAGAGTGACAGAGCAAATAAGCGTTCCCTTTTGAAACTATACGAAAAGGGATATATTCTGCCCGCTAAGGCCTAGTGGGATGATCAGGAAATTGAGCTTAATGTCATTGAACAGATTCCAATTAACGATATTAACATCTAATGAAATAATGTCATAAATTAGGCGGTTATAAAAAGTTTGGATTTAGTATCACCATCAGGCGCTCTTTCCTGGATCGGTCGAGCCGGGAATCTGACCGTCATCAGCAGGAGCATCACGAATGCAGGAATCCACAAAACTGATTCCAAAGGCGAGAACTTGCGCTATTCGGCTTAGTTCGATGGCCAAAGGGTGTCGCCACTATTGGAATTTCTATATTGGTGTCTGAGTCAGTCGGGATTGCAGGATGAGTGTCATAGAGGACATAGGCGCCTCGTCAAGGCTTTGATAACGATATAGGGGGGAGACATTTATTATACTGCTAAACTCTATGTATACACTCAGCAGCACAGTTTCACAACTATATTGAGAACACAATTAGCGCACCACCTATAAATTTTTTAACATACAGGGTGTCCTTTGATGGAATTGCCTATAGAGGGCGGTCCACTTTTTGTAGCAAAATTTGAAGAGGCGACAGAAAACTTAATTTAAGAAGAAACTTTCAAATCAACATAGTCCCATAAACGCTTCGTATTAAAGATACCGGGCGTTGAAAACTTTATAAACATTTCGATTATTTTTTACAATACTCCGTCCTCTGGAGATCTTTAAACCGAATTTGGGACACAGTATCGCACTGTATGCTGCTGTATTCAGTAATAATATCACGGCTCACGAGAAGCCAGTGCCGGAGTTGTCGGGTTTTACTGCCATAAAATTCAATATACTACTAATACGGCCTGTCTAAAATCAAATTTCAATTTTTTTCGTAAATGAGCATGTCGTTCTCTATAAAAAAATGTCTCTTGATGTTTTTTCGCATCTGGCTTCGTTGCGTAACGAAGTTGTATTTTTTAATTAGACAGAACATAATTTGATTCCACAAACACTTGGTTGCTGTAAACTCCAATTCAGACTTCCACACCAAATTCTACCTGAAAATTTCTTGGTCGAATTGCATGCAGATTTTCATATGCCTACACATGCTGACTATGAACATTTACGGCACCTCGACGAGTAAGGCACAATTAGTCAGTCCACAATATGTTATTTAATAAATTCCCATTTTGTTCAATATCGTTATGAATCCGTCGGTAAAAAACTAACTAATGTTCTTGATCTTTTTCACGCGAACCTTGTACATATTGCAACTGGTAAGAATGCCTGTGATCCTTTTTCAAACTTTATATCTAGCAATACCAAGACAGATACTTTCGGCTACTTGTTGGATCTCTATCAAATTCACGAAGAATCTCATTGTTATTTTTTTTCTTGCCCGATATTAATTCTGTTTTGTCGTGTCTAATTTTCAGTCCGTAAGCTGTAAATTGTCGGTGAATGTTCACAAACACTGAGGGACGCGGATGACGCCTGTGAGGAAATCGCCATCTGTACTCCTTTGCTGCTTCAGTGGAGTCCCCATTTCCAACTCCATAGCAGACATGGATATAGGCTTGTTCCTGATTTGAAAATTGAAAAGGCATTCTTTTACTTTTAATTAAAGAAAACTATGCACCACTGAACCACTTCGTGTAAATTATGACAGTTGCCAAGTTAATGTTTATTTTCCATGACGGTCTGCTTATTTATTACATCTTACATAGAAATGTGAGTAACTAGACCATAACTTTTCGGAAAGACGGATTGAACGAAGGAGACCTGTCGCTTGGCCTTCACGTTCCTCCGATCTAACCCCGTTGGACTTTTTTATTTGGGGATTTTTAAAAGAGCAATTGTATGCAACTCCTGTGAAAACAAGGGAAGAATTTATTGGCCGCATTAGAGATGCGTGCACTGAATTGAGTAATCATAATGAAATTAGTGCTCTCCGATCTATTAGACATTTTTTGTAGACAATTAATTACACAGTTAGGATAAAAATTGAAATTTGATTTTAGACAGGTCCGTACCAGTGATTCATTGAATTTTATGACAATAAAATCCCATAACGTCGGCACTGGGTGCTCGTGGGCCGTGATATTATCGTCGAGTATGGCAACATACAATGTGATGCTGTACACTAAATTTGTTTTAAATATTTCCAAATGATAAAGCATTATGAGAAATTATCGAAATTTCTTTAAAGTTTTCAACGCCTAGTATTTTTAAAACGAAGCATTTATGAGCCTATGGTGATATGAAACTTTCTTTGTTAAATAAATGTTTCTATCGACCGTTAAAGTTCTGCTGCAAAAAGTGGACCAAAAGTGTACTGCAAATGGACGAAATTCTGCGTTTTTGGACAAAGAGTCAAAACGGTAAGAAGGAAGCTCATTGAATGGGGATTGAGTGCAAAACATATTTTCGTAACCATAGCCCATAAGCAAGCTACGCTTGAGTTTGTCCAAGAACACGTCGATTGATGTTTGGGTTAGTGGAACAGAGTCTTGGTCATTGATGAAGTCACAGTAGACTTAAATTATTCCGATGAAAGCATTTTTATCTAGAGAAGGCCAGGTGAAAAATACTGCTAAGCATATATGGTTCCCCCAAGTGGCTTTTCATAGTGGCTCAATAATGTTTTGGGGTGGCATGTCTTTGGAGACCGGTATAAACCTGTTAGTGACCCGAGGAAGAACATTATCCTCTCGGAGGTATATCCAAGACATTTTAGAAGGACATATCATACTTTTTGCACCTCAAATTGGCGACATTATTCCGTTTATGGACGATAATGCCAGATCGCAACGAGCTCTGATCATGCGCGAACATCTAAATGATATTGGCATGTAACGCGTGGCCAGCGCGCAGTTCTGACTTTAACGTGACTGAACGTGTTTGGAATTATCTCAAACGACTTATTCGATGACGAGAACCTGCTCCTGACAACTTGGCTTAGCTGGATATTGGGGTTATTCCAGAATGGCACAACATGCCCCAAGAATCTATCAAAAACCTATTTAATTGGAATCCAAGACGTTTGAGGGAAGTTGTTCGAGCTAGAAGGAGCAATACACGATACTGATGCCGTTAAAAATGAGATATTCAGTTTATTTTGAAGTTTTGTTATTTTTACCAGTTTGTTGAGTTTTCTTAATTTTTACGAAAAAATCTGAAAAACTAAAGAAAAACTGAACTAACCTAAAATTACCCAATTTAATGTGTGTGGTCGAAGATATTTAATTCCTTTATTTATTTCTTCAAATAAATAAAATTATTTTCTGTTTGGTATTTAACTTTAATTAAAACTTCTTTGAAATTTATAGACGGTGCGCTAATTTTGTCCATCAGTGAACTTAGAAGTGGTATTCGGAATTCGAACAAAATAAGAGAAAAAATACGAAGAGAAGTAAAGGTTAAGTAAGAAGTAAAGGATTGGTACTTGGTAGATACCAGGTGGAGAAAAAATCGTTACGTCTTTCAAAGCGAATTTGGTAAAACATCGAGACATTTTTTTACCTTTATAGAAGTGAAAGCTTTAGTTACACTCAAAAAAGTAGAATAAAACATTCTTGACGTTGGTGATCTGATAAAAGTGAATTATTAAATTGTTCGAACGGAGAAAAAAGATCTGAACGAATCGGATTCATTTACTGATTCTATGGGTCGAGTCTGACTAAAAAGTCATAATTTTTTGATGATATTTCTGTCGAATTTGAAGCTTCAATCAGGCTCAAAAGAGCAAACTAAGAGACCCAGACGTTTCTAGTACCATTTAAATATAGTGCTTTGAAATAGAAAATAAAAGAATAAAACTAAATGAGACGTAGATAAGGAAAGTTACCTCGAGCAGGGATGGAAAACTTGTTAATTAAATTTTTGGTGCTTCAAAATGAATGCGAAGCTTGGATTAGGCCCGAAAGAAGAAAACAAAGTAATCTTGATTTTACAATCCCATGAAGTTACAAATAGATCATTTCTAACAATTCTAGTCGTATAAGAGCATATAGGTTTCTCCAAGTTAAATCAAATCTGAGCAGATGCATGGCACTATAAAGTAGAATGCTCCTCGGTAATGGAATCCAGTAATATTGACCTCATTCTCCAGGGAAAATTCTACACTCTACAGTACATAATTGTACCCTTGGCAATTTTGGTCTTTTAGGCAGAGACAAAATTGGACAGTTAGGACTTGAAGAGTTCTTTAGGGGAAAAAGACATGAAGATAAATCGGACCTATTTATATATTCTATGGGGCGATTACTCCCATGAAATTATATTTCTTCTTGTTAGATATGGTAAATTTGCCCATTTACCGTAAATCTATCAGGCAAAAAGGTCATAAATCTTGTATCGTTTTAAAGAGGATCCGAAGTACTTCTCCGTCTCCCTTGAAGGAGGTCTTCCTCGCCATGGGCCTGTAGGTAGCAGATTCGATAGCAAAAACATTCTCTTCGCAAAAAACAAAATCGAAGAGTTTCTTCGATTTTATTTCTTAAGTTAAAAATATTAGGAGCAAAAAACTCTCAGTGAGTCATCCACTATATGCACTAAACTGGGGCTTCACGAAGAATTTAATTTTAAATTTGACCTGAGGCAAAGAAAGCAATATTGTATAGATGAAATCAGATTTCGAGAAACGAATTTCTGGAAATTCAATATTTCCATCACATGCGAAGACAAAAAATATAGAAGAGGGAAAACAGTAAAGTAATGTTTTCCGAAAAATAAGAAATGAAGATAAATCGGTATAATTTTTTTGATTCTACAAATTGAATTCGAAGCTGCGGCAAAGCAAGATTCACGGGAAATTGGGTTTGGAATTTGACATACAGTAAATTAGAAAAAATCTCAGATGAACATATGACTAAGAGAGGGACATCGGGATGGTAATTTCGAGTTCAAAAGCAAATAAAGATAAATGAGTACAATATTTTGGTCCTCCGAGTCTAATTGGAAGCTCGACTCAAGCTCAATGAGGAATCAATATACCCCACACATTGCAATTATCAAACCAGGCGAGATTCATGACGAAATTTGATTTTGAATTAAACCCGACGTTTCCTCATTATCCATTAGGAATTGTGGAATTCTGTACGAAAGTAAATATAACGTGAGTCCTCATAACTCAAAAAACTTGGCAAAGAGGAATTAATTAATATTACAAAATCATATAGATTTAACATGTGAACCTGCTTCCCGGAGAATTCATAAGAGTTTAGTTTCACCTCAAGCGATTAATTGTTTGCAACCTCCCCGGAGCGTGCGGAAAGCAAACAAATGAGAACGTATTATGTATAACTCTCCGGAACAGGAAAATTTCAATTGAGGCAAAAAGGTACATTATTAAACCCTCCATGTGTATCTTTGTTCGGGAGGTAAATGTTTGTCGTACTTATAGGAACGGCAATAACAATAAAATTCAAATTTCGATTCCTGCCAAGTAATTGGAAAATATGTATATTTGAGCTCATGAATGTTGGACGTGCATTGCGAAATCCTGGATGCAAAAATAAATGAAATACCAAAGGGTCTCGGAGGCCCTTGAGGGGGAGAGCATCTGATAAATTAGAAATTTAAATTCCAAATTAACTCGCTGTGTAAACAATTGTATAAATCTGGAAAACAAAGCTAAGACGGCGCTAAATGAAGAGGAAGGTAGTTCGTCGCCGAATTATGCCCGGATTATACATCACCCAGACAAACTCACTTCTCCATCTACCTTGCCTTATAAAGATAACCATAATAATTAAATTTCCCCTTTTAAGTGGCAGTCAAGCAATTCTAAATCTGCTGCCGGAGTTTGTTACCTATATATAACAATGACAAACTCAGATTGCTATTTAACCACGTATAAGGAATCCCCCACACACGGGTTACACAATCTTTTCAGTGGCGTCCCTCTGGAAAAGCTTCTCTGGACCCCGCTCCCAAAACGAAAATTGAACTTTGAACGATTCTCGAACGTTCTGGAAAGTGGAAGTTTACATTTTAAAAATTGAGTGATGTACTATAGGTTAACGCAATGTTATGTGCAGTAAAGATGGATAATTTCTAGACGAGCCACCACTGTTAATACGTTCCAGGCAAAATTGTTTTGCGGAATTTAAACTTAGCTTCCGCAGATGTAAGTCTCTCCTGTATAAACCTCTGTCTGAAATGAAACTTGTGTCACTTTTGTCTCGACGTTCTTAAGTAAATATTAAATATGTCATACACGTACCGAGGATCCGATCCAGATGAATGATAAGGTGGTAAATTCACTGGAATACTTTGGGGTATTTTGAGTGGGAAATAATCCTTTAGGCAATCCCCGACGTACGGAAACAGTTGAAACGAGTGGATGGATTATAATGGGTTTAAAATCTGTATTTAGATAAATAGATTATTCTATGAGGTGATAGTATGGCAATGGCAGGCCGATACAGATAGAAGGAAAAAGATTCACAATCGAACCGAGATATCTCAGGTGGTAAGCAAAGGAGAAAATATGCCGTTCATGGTCAGGTAAACTCAGAAACAAATATTCCAGTTACTACTAGGAAACTTACTCAAGTAAGCGTTGAGATATCATAAGGCATCTCTTGTATAAATTCATTTCTCGTGTGTTGTTGGTCATATATTGAATTTATCATAATGAATTGATTAGTCAACGCCCTACTTTTGTGATTCTCCACGAATTACGAAGCTTTTTCCAATAACTATCAATTAGTACTGAGGATGATGCAAACACAGGTCATACATGGTGTTCAGTTATATAGCGCACAATATAAAAACATAGGTGTTGCTGGGATTTGAAAATAGCATAGGACGTGCTGTGAAACATCGAAAAAACTTGAACTCATTGATATGAATATCAAGGACCAGTACCTCCCCGATTATTTACATATTTCCTAAAAACCTGGATTCGTACAGTCAGGATGAGAGGAATCCATTTCGTAATGACCTAGAAACACAGGGTCCGTCATATATGTATATGAGATAACGGCAATAACTCTTTAAATAATTTTCCTATCAAAAAATGTTTCAACTAAAAGTTAGAAAACTAATTTGTTGTCTCTTTTTGATGACCTTGAACTTTATTTTCTTGTCCCATAACTCGTGGAAATATGATCCTCTATTTATAACTTGTTTTATGGGATCTGCACTTTTTACACATAGACATATCAAATTTTCTTGGTTTTTGATAGGAAAAATTTCGAGGAAAAACAATTATTTTTCTTGTTTTATTAGAGAAATTAAATTTCCAGAGAAAAGCAAAAGAACAAAAACACCCTGTATAACATCAACTAAACAGCATTCTGGAAATTCCAATTTTTAATTTAAAGAAAAATAGGACCAACTTTTTGCTTGGCGAAATAGAGCGGCCAGCCTGATAACCTGATTTAGATCTACGCGACTTTTTCCTTTAGGATTATTTAAAAGATCAATTTTATGAAGGTCGGCCAAATAACGTACATGACATGTATCGTTGGTGTAATACAATCGATCTGGCAAGAGACGTATGTTCAGATAAGAAGATCATTCAAGTAAAGAAAAGTACTGTGTTCAGATAATCATGGCAGACATTTTGAGCAAATGCTGTAAACATTGAATAATCATTGATTCTTGTAAACAGTTATTTAATATTTTGATTTTCTCTTTCCTATAATTGAATCTTTTTAATACAACGAGCAAAATTTTTTTTTCGAAATTTTTCTTATCAAACCCCAATAAAATTCGATATGTCAGAAATAGAAGGTTCCATTTGAAAAACAAAACTTGACTTCGTGGAATTTTTATGGAGAAGGAAAAAAGTTCAAGGTCACCAAGAAGCGACAACAAATTAGCCTTGAAAATTTTTGCTAGGAAAATTATATAACAAGCTGCTGCCATTACTGCATATATGGATATGACGGATTTTGTGTATGACAAACACGTACCGGGCAGCTTACCAGTGTCTTATCGGAAATCACTATTGGCGAGAAGGTGTTTATTTGAGGCGAAGACCTCATTACCAAAGAAGATCAGCAGAAGGGCGCAGAGAAGTTTCTTTGGTTTATTGAGTCTATTTGATATTAAAAAGAACAAAAAACATTATAAAGAAAACTACGAAGTGCCTATTCGAACACTTGCCAAGGGCAAGAACGGTGGTATGAATGTTGGTTGAAGTTTAAACTTATTTTGACTGATTTCTCTGCTTTAAAAGCTCAAATTCGGCAAATGGGCCGTTCACGAAATTAGACCTTCATTTATCCTTTAAAGAAGTTCCTACTTAAATCCATCATAAAACCCTGAATTTCCATAAACCCTGAAGTTTAAACTCCCGAAATAAACATGACAGCCAATTAAGATGCAGATTGAAGAAACTGCGCGGCATTTACATGTTGTAGAGGTGTGTTAGTATTTGCTTTGGATCCTTGTGTTTGGAATAAACTCCGGAAAAGGCAGAGTAAATCCTCGGAAATTTATGTTAATTTGTCTTGTTCGTTTTGTTGTTTACCCCTGTTTAGGTAAACTGGGGGCGCAACCCACCTCGACAAGGAAACTCTTGATGACGTCTCTGGTGAGTAATTACTCCGAAAATTGGTAGCTCATTAAGGAGATCTACGTGTTTTCATGATGGAATGTTTTTCTTAATAAATTCTAATCTATTCTTCGGCAAACTTTCCACTAATATTGTACTTGTTGGCATTTATTAATTAAAGATAGAGTAAATATTTGCGAGTCGTTTATGGATTCGCTCGGGAAATTATAAAGAAGGATTATTAAGGAAGGTTAAATTGTGCGAAACCGTGAACGTCTTCTAAGTTTGTGTTTATTTTCTATGGCACACTTGTTGACAAATTGCGAAGTTTTGGTGAAGAATTATCCAAGGGGATGGAGATGAGGAACCATTATTGAATAATCAAGCTCGTTTCTAATCAAAAGGCGATTTATCGCAAGAAGCACTGCAAGACAATATGGGTAATCAGGCTTCAACTGTGACGCGGTTTTACAGGGGTCTTTCCTTATAACGTAATTAACCTCCAAGAAGATTTCTAAAGCAGGGGAGTTTTCGATATTTGCATCCCTGATGGAAGACTCCCTTTTGCCGAAAATCAAAAGATGAAGAATTGTGTAAATCCCTCCTCGACTCTGCCTGAAGCTCAACGCCGAAAATGTTTCCAGCCACTAGTCACTAACGTAGCTTTGTCCGAGTCTCTTTTGACACGTTCTTCTGCAATCTATAACGCGATTTGACATTAAATGGCAGTTTCCCATAATTTCGCTGATAAGCATGTGAGATGCGTCTCCAGAACCATGCCAAAACTCCTTGTTATTGCAGGAAACCAAAGGGAAGAAATAAGATGATAAAGTTAGGAACTCGGAACAGAAGGTAACATTGAACTTTCGACAGAATTAATTGGAAGTGGATTATTCCAATTAGTGCTCTGCGAGCACCGTCTTGCCTTTATAAATATTCCTCCGAGTTGTTTAAATTCGGAACTTGCATAATATTGAATTTTCTCTCAGAGTCAATTAAGCGACAACGCAAAGAATGACTTTCGGACCACCTGGTTGCAGAAAACACAACATTAATTTACACTTTATAGACGAAATTGCGAAGGCGCCAAGACTTGTCCTAGTTAAATTGTAGCAAATTAAGTTGACTAATGACACCAGCAGGACGCCAGATTCCCGGAAAATGACAGAATTTAACTTATTACGTCTCGTCATTCACGAGGCACCTTTTCAGCTTTCTGCAGACCTGTGACCAATCGTTATTCTCAGTTAATTTCACAATTTCATGGGAGTTTTCCATGATTTGTCAGCAACAACTTCCTAGAAATTTGCTTACACACAAATTTATGCCAACGATTCAATTAAATTCAATTGAAATTTGGAACGAGTGTTGCATGCAGGGAGCAAAACTAATTTTTCCAGGACAGAAAACAGGTGTAAAGCAAGGACGTTACAACGCTCAGGTTGGGTTGATACACTTTACACCCCGAATTTCTCGTTTGCATTTACCAAATATACGCCAGATTGAAACCATGTGTGCCCTACTCGCCTTTGTTCTCTTCTCTGTTTTGGGGAAGTATTTTTGGCTCGTTCCAGGATTTTATTTTATTCAAGGTCTGCAGGTAAAGCTGAAATTGTGTGTGTGATTCCACTTTTGATTTTTATGAACCGTTTGTATTTCGACGATTTCAAAAGAAAGTTTTTTTTAAATAAAAAATTTAAAGGATGTTCGGTATAGACCTCGCTGATCCACATATTAAAATATGCATCTCTGAATTTCTGGGAAAACATTTGGGCCCCGACATATCGGAAAGGTTAATTCAAGTTAGAGGGAACTCTGGAAATCCGAAAAGGAAGGTTATAACCCGTGACATCGATAATGGTTTGTCATAAATTTCCTCTTTATCGGCTCCTTGAAATTGCCTGATTTAAATATGACATGTATCCAAGTCTTACCGCATAAGGTAAGCTCTACAAAACGCCGCAAACCGCCCGTGAATATCTTTTAAAGTTTCCGAGATACGACATCATTTTGGTCGTCAATTTTAACAATTTTTTGGTGCCGAAAATGACGATTCGAAAAAAGCGCCTTTTCAAAGCTTCACGAAAACAATTGAGGAATCCACGGTCAATGTCAGACCCATATGCGCCCATTGGACCGATAACCTGCACATCGAAAAATTGATTTTTTCTCCGAAAAATGTCATCCCAAGATGATTTGAAATCTATTTTATTTTTTTTATAAGAAAATTCCAAAAATTTCTATGGAAATTCTCATCGCTTCCGACGCGCTTCTGTCCAATCCTTCTCGGAATGTTAATCATTCATCGAATTTAATGGCATAAAATCTGTCGAAATACCTTTTTTTAGGAAACTGAGGAAATTCTTTATTTTTTCGAGATTTTAAGAATTAGGAAATCTCTTTAAATTGAGTCACTAATTTGCGGAAACTCTCATAGAATCGAATTAAATAGGCACAAAAAGATCCTCAGACAAGAGCACTAACACTGATTCTGTGTTGATAAATCGCACTGGTATGGCTTTTCCAATTTTTAATTTGTGGCTCTTCTGTATATATCTTGTTTGCTCTCTATTCGTTTCTTATTCAGGGACGAGTTGCCGATGATCAAGTTCATATGCTCACCATCAGAATAAAAATAGGAATATTACTCTAGGAGCATACTAGATGGAAATATTGAAAGATACATTTTATCGAATTAGGTCTGACGTCGAAAATTTAGGTAAACATCTCTTAAGCTGTCATAGTCCTCTGTATACTACAATACAAAAGTATGATGTTAGAATTTTTTTTAGTAGTTATTATATATATACAGGGTGTTAAAATCGAAAACTTTGGATCGTCTATAACTCTGAAGATTGAAATTTTTTTTAGACCATTCAACAATTGTTTTAGCAGAATGCATGGGGAACCAGTTTAATAGTGGCTGCAAGTTTCTACCTCTACCTCTCAGGAAATAAGTACCCAAACTCTAAAATTTTAAGTGGCAATACCTCCCATGTGATATCTCATTTTAAAGGTCTCTGCAAACTGCATATAAAAACTAGTTTAGAAAAGAAATTAATTTTTGAGAATTTACAACATTTTTAATAAAGAAATATCATATTAAAATATTCACAAAAACTGTTAAAATGTTTTTATAAAAATAAGTTTTTTGTGCTTTCCTTCTTATCTTTTATAGTCAAGGAAGTTTTTGGTTCAAATTAATTTATTTATTGCTAGTTTGAGTATTGGTATTGACGAATATTGCGCATATATTCGAATATTGTTGAAAACAAATGTCGCGTTGAAATAATTCATGATTTCAACCGAAAAAACTGTTGTGCCTTAAGGGCGGCTACTGCGTTTAACGCAAAGTACCCGGGTACAAAAGTCAGCGCGATTTCTAATGCACAAATTTGAAGCCACCGAGTCAGTACAAAATATTAAAGCAAGACAGTTCAGAATTTTGAATAAAGGAACTCAACTTGAAGTTTTAGGTCAAGTCACAATGTATCCAACATCGCTTTGAAAAGTTTCAGAACTAACTGGGGCCTCTCATGAATCGTTTCGGAAAGTTTTCAAATCAAACATATGTTTTCCTTACAAAATGCATATTCTTCAAGAACTAGATGATGATCTCGATAGACGAATTTAGTTTTGTGAAAAAACGTTTGAGAAGATTCGGAGACATCATAAAACTCATTTGTTTTATTAACGAATGCATATTTCATTTAAACGGAAATGTTAATGAGCAAAATTGTCGCTATTCGGATAATGAAAATCGTCATGTTGTACGAGAGGATCATTCTAAATATCCTCAAAAAGCCAATGTTTGGACAGGCATTTTAGGGAATAAAATTGTTCGTTCATTGTTTTATTACGAACACTTGACGGGTGATATTTTGGTTGATTTGCCTGAAAACACAATCGAGCCGCAAATCGTTCAACCTTTGGAAAATCAAATCAATAACAACCTACAATTAGATGAAAAACTTTTAGGCTTCAACTGGATGGTGCTCCACCGCATTGCGCCCTACAAACAAGACAGTGGCTAGATCGACATTATCCAGAAACGTGAATTGGTCGCTGGGGAGCCATAGTGTGGCCACCGCGATCACCGGATCTAACACTCCTCGATATTTTTTATGAGGCCACATCAAATCGGTCGTTTACAACACCGAGCTAGCTAATTTGCAAGATTTACAGCATGGAATTACTGAAGTCTGTTAATCTATTATCCCTGAAACACTTGAAAAAGTGAGAAAAGAAGTTGAGTTTCGAGTATTTCTTTGTTTGGGAAGAAGTGGTGAGCATTTTGAATGATTTTTGTGAATATTTTAATATGATATTTGTGATGGTTTCTCTTCAAAACTAATTGTTATACGCAGCTTACAAAGACCTTTCAAATGACGTATCACATGATAGATGTTGGGATTTGAAATGTCAGAGTTGAGGTAGTTCTCTCCCTAGGGGTACGCGCAGAAACTTGCAATCACTCTTAAACTGTTTCCCTCTCCATTCAGCTGAAACGGTTCTTGAATGTTTTAAAAGAAGTAAAACGCACTGTAGAAGGCATTTTACTCAAAAATATAGAATTTTTACAGATTCAGTATCAGTGTTCTTGCGCAACGTATAGAAGCGTAAATACTTTCATACGATGGTACAAAGAGCCCCCCCAGGATCCTCGAGGACCATCTTTGTATTTTCCTGAAGTCCACCATCTTCCTGAAAGATAAGCGACAACTTGGAACGCGGCTTTACAGGTACGCAAACTTCGTAAATGGAGACGAGCCAATTTTACTAATGTATTCATACCTATAGCAATAAAAGCACCCCCTGAAACAGATGCCGCAAAAAATGGGGGGCAAATTTTATCGGTAAGGTGCCTTAGATTTATTGTTACGACAATTTTGGTTTAGATGCCGAAGCGACGAGCAGCCTCCCCACCTCCCTCCCGTTTTTAGCTTAAGTAGAATGGTATTAAAAAAGGAGGACTATTTTGGCGAGAGTGTATGCTAATTTATAAAGAAGGTATTTTCTAGGTTAAATCCGCAAAGCTATAAAGGGAGAATCTTTCAAACAGAAGGCTGTTTATACGGAGGGCTTTTTATCCCACCTAGAGTCGGTGGCAAATTGAATCTGCACGTCTCCTTTGTTATTTCCTCATTTCATTCCATTTGCGGCTTAATCTCCAAGTGGAATGCGTCCATCTAATCTGCACAGGTTTTATTCCATTGGATCCTTTTCAATTTACGGGAACGAATGAACGGTCACACTTTAAACCATTTTCGCTGCAATCAAAAAAAAAAAAAAAAAAAAGTTGTCCAATATTTAAGAGGGCATTTGATATGGCTAAAAGCCCGGTAATCCAAAGGAAAGAATACAAAGCGGGGGATCAGATAAAAAGTTAATAAACCAAAGCAATTTGCATTCGGAGGGAGGACTGGAAGATAAAAACGTACCTTTACCCTGAAAAGACAATAATCACTGGGCAAAGAAGTTCGGAATACGGAAAAGCAATTAAAACCGGTTTACTTCTATCTTGGGCCTCGATTAATTCATTATCATGATTGGCGATTAGGATCACAATTTATAAAATACACAGAGTTATAATTAGCAATTAGAAAGATTTCGTGGCTGCTTCAATGTTGATGATGTATTTTAATTAGGCTCTATGAGGATCCGATTAGAAGGGTTGTTCTTTGACACAGAGGCGTGACACTCCGTATCTCCTTAAGGGAGATACTTTTACAAACAATTTGATAATCCAAAATCCTTTCTTAGGACCTTGTGAGTTGAAACCGATTCTGCCACACGATACGCCAATGGATGAACCTAAAAGCATCAAAAGTAGCTTGATCTTTGTATTCCGAGAGTGGCTCGAGAGCTGTTTGACTTATTAGGTAAACGGTTGCTACTTTGGATGTTGTTTTAGGTCTTATATTTAGCGGCAGACAAACAAGGTGAATCTTGCCGAAATTTAATTTAATTTTGAGCAAATAAGCTAGGAGTAAGCGCCACATTTCGGTGTAGAACAGACTACAAATTAAACGTATTTTTTTTTTGTCTTGAGTATTGGGAATAAGCAAACCATTCGAAGCCAGAATACCTAATTGCAGCCTGCAAGTTGAACCGGGGGCTACTTCAGGGAACGCTCTTTCCGAAAAGGAGAGTCGAATAGTTTCCAAAAATATTGTTAAAAAAATTATTTAATGATCAATTTGGTCCGGAGTGTTGTGCCTGCGATTATTTGGCGTAAAAGTAATTGAAAACGGCAAAAGAAATAAACCCTGTTACGCCCTTGATTATTATTAAGTGTGTCGAAATCCAAGTGATTTCTTTTCACGAAAATGGGCACTTGAAAACTACCTCAAAATCAGTGGCGTATCAAGTTAGCTCGGTTCGCCGAAAATGAACATCACATTTTCATTTCATCAAACAGGACATTTCATATTTTTCACGGACACAGAGCGTTGCCAGCCTTTGGTTGCTTCGTAGAGCAGCATTAGAGTCACGGATTCCTGGGAAATTTTTACTATCCAATTGCCTGAAAATAGAGGCGTGAGTAATAGTACTTGAAGGGTTCGTTACTTTAGGGAAACTGACACGTCATTTGTTTTAAAAGTATAAACGTACTCAGGTTTGCAGCATATTTACATAACATTTCGTTTTATAAAACAATGTCTTCGGAATTTTATACACATAGAAGAGAGCGTGTTCTGCGTCTATTTATTGAGTCGTATAAGAAGTTGTATAAGTATCCTTTGAGTCTAATAATAGTCATATTACGGGTCGGTCCTTTTCAGGAATAAATTATGCTTCAGCCGACTTGAAGAATATTGCCATGAAGCTTAATTTTATATTATAAAATTTCCAGAGACGTAGCATGTTTTCAGCTTTTTTACACGTTTGAAGTAAAGTTGGCTGCTATCAGGGGAGATTTGCAAAATAATCCCATCATATTTTGTGAAAACCTTGAATTTCAAATCAATTAAGTTTGACTAAGGTCTGATTTATGGGCGTGAGAGTAGCGTAAAGAATCAGTGATTCAGAAAGGAGTTTTTTCAAAATAATTTCGTCCCAAGAGATATGTTACGCATCTGATTATTTAGCTCAAAACTATCGTTAAAAGCTGTGATTATTCCTGAGAAAATTACTAGTTCGCCTGAGTAGAAATCAGGAGCGTGTGAACCTATATTTCGAAATTGTTAATATAATATTTTTGTCAACATTGCCGCGTCCATGAATGGAATTTTTGAAAAAGAGTACGTAAGCCCTCGCTCGGTATTTTAGGTGTCATTTGCGAGTTTCCCCCCGGGGGGCATCATCAGACGCACAACATACCTATAGTTAAAATACGCACACTTAAGCTCCATATTAGAATAACGTCATATCCTGCTAATGGATTTCTAATCATTAAAAATTACGTCTGGCAGCAATCCAAGTAAGTTAAATTTCACATCGAATCGAGAGGTACTCTACACAAAATACTGCATAGCAAACGCACTCCAACTCTATTAGCTCATTCACCAGAAACATTTCCTTGGCGCCTTCAAATAAAAATATAAATTTTAACGAAAATGACATTCATCACTGCAACCGACAGCAGGAAATGGCCTGCTGACACGTCGGTGCTCACTAATAAAAAAAAGACGGACAAGCTGCCTACCTTTGGTTTTTTTTAATACTTTATTCACACTTTCTAAAAATAATATACATTATGACGTGCGAAACGGACGAGAGTATTTTGATCGTGTATCGTGTGAAAAATCATTGATGCTAAAATCAACCATTTCTAAAGGATAAAAATGCGTGAATGTTCGTAGTGTTTGATTGGGAGTGCGAAATCGACGAGAGCACATCCAGAATTTACTTTTGGCAACCAAATATCCGACCAACAGTCCAGATTTTAGTGGCTTCAATTCAGATTTATCGGGGGTATTTGAAAAGACAACTCAATCATATTAGCCCGAGCAAAGGGGATACACCATCAGACTTTATCTTTGATAATGAAACGTTCAATCAAGATAGAAAGACAATGGTCAATTTTGACAGAAAAGTATCTTAAACTGCAATAGAGTGGCCGGAAGGGCGTACGTGGGAATACGAATCAACCATATTACTATGGGTGAAAAGGGCGGAAACTTGACGATTGATGACCAAAATGTGGCCTCTTGACGATAAACTGTCTGTTTTAGCAATGAACTGGTTCCACACAAAAAATAAAACGTCACTGTTATCTTTTACTGACACCGGAGAACTATCATCACAATATTATCTACTTCTTGGTTTAAAATTACGTAAGAACCATTTTAATCGGGCAGTCAAATAGATTCGATTTTCGACTCTGAATAATTTAACACCAAATGTTTAATGAACTGTGGCGGTTTAGTTACGACTAGGCAGGAGCCCGTGGGAATGCGACTCAATCCTTTTAACGACCAAAGATCAAATTAAGATGGCACGACCAGGCTTAAGCCTAGACACCCAAATATCTCGTCAAGGCTGACCGGTTGCTACGGTCAAAATGGCTTCAGCTGCACACGAGTGGACAGGCGTTGGAGTACGACTCAATCACATTAGTACAAAAGAAAAGGGCGGTGCCATCTTTAACCGTAAATTTTGGCACCTCTCAGCTTTCAGACTGAATTGAAGAAGAATTCGCGAGCTGAGGAAAAATTTGTGCCTCTCGCGACCAATCCTCCATGTGCTGCCTTATAGGGAGTAAATTCACCTTGTATCACGCATTTGATCTAACACTTCCCGACCCAGTCTACAGTTTATTTTAATACCCACATATGAAGATAGTCGTAGTAGTGCTCAACTTGACATACATATGGCGATTTTTTTGTTAAAAATTCACCTTTATTATAAAAACTTAAGCTTAACCAACTTAAGTCTGGAGTTTGAGGATGCTACGTTGATTTTTGTTTGTTTTGTAGCCGTTTTTAGTCAACACGTTCGGAGGTTTCGTGAACATGAAAAAAACAGGTCCTCGGTTCGTCATTCAATACTTTCATTTGAAAGGTCTTGGACCATTGAACACCAAAGTGGAGTTAGATTCTGCTCTAGGAGAGTCTGGTCCTTTGTTAAGAACTTTAAAATATTGGGCGGCAGAGGTTAAACTTCGCTCGTACGAGCTATCAGGAGGAACTCCACATTGGTCGACCCAACGACACTCCAGATTTGACCGCTCCAGAAATTCTGGTGAAATTCCACAGAACTGCAGAAGGTAGACATTTCAAGAAGTAGGGTGTTCAAGTGTTCAAGAACAAGTGTACATCGCATTTTGGTCCAACAACTGGATATGAGAAAAATGAGCGCAGGATAGGTGCTAGGATTACTCACAATTGAACAGAAACATCACATGTGAGGATGTTTCAAGGGAGTGTTTCGCAAAGTTTCGCAGCAATAAAGTCGAGCTTTTGCGTCAATCCGAAACCATGGAAGAAATATGGGTTTATCATTTGACACCTGAGACGAAAAAGTTGTCAAGAAAATGGACCCAAAGAGAGGAATCGGTATTAAAGAAGGCGAAAACCGTGCTATCTGCAAAAAAGATCACAGAGTCAATTTTTTGTGGGATAACTTCTTTCGATTACTTCCCTAAAGGAAAATAATAAGTTTAAGCGAAGAAATTAGGAAAAAGCGATCGCGATTTGCCAAAAAGAAAGTCTTATTTTATCAAAACAACGCATCAGGTCACATTTCCGTCACAAAGATGACCAAAATCGATCAACATGGTTTCGACCTTTTTCCTCACCCGCCCCATTCTCCAGATTTAGCCCCTTCAGATTATTTTCTATTTCCTTGCGAAAATGGCATGCTTTAAAGAGATTTGCCAATAATCAAGAGATGGAGTCCGAGGTCGTTGTGTATTTTGAAACATTCGTGGCAGCTTTTTGCCACAAGTATGGTATAGAAACCACTGCACATCACCGGGAAAAGTGTGTCAATCTCATAGGAGTTTGTGTTGAGCAATAATGATACATTTTCTATTTTTCTTATTTAAGCGATGGATCTGGTACTTTTAGGATTAGCCTCGTATTTACTCGAAAGGGAGACTGGTCGCTTCATTTATGGCCGGGAAACGTACGTGGGAACACAACTGAACCGCATTAATATAAGCTTGAAGGGTAAATGCGTGACAATACTTAAATGTTGATAACCAAATATGTAGTCCCTAAGGTTCGACAGCTTGACCCAAGCGGCTTATAGCAGACCAGAGATTCTCTCAATGCTTAAACTTGCTTTAGGCAAACAGGATCGTTTTTTGGGGGCAATGATTAACTATTAATTTGTAACTTATCGGCATAAGCAGTTGCTACATGGGGAGGGGGTTGAGGAGTTAGGGGGATGATGCGCGAACTAGCAGAGCTAAAAAACGATGGTGCTTGGCACCATTTTACCATAACCGAGTTTAACAATGATGTTCCGGTCCTAATGCTTCAACTAAGTACCTTGACGATAAAAAATAAAATGGTCTACTAAATAAATTCTATTTTTGTAGGTAGAGAGCTCTGCTGGCATTCAACAAACAGCGTTTGGCCCGTAAATTCAATTCCAGCCCCCTCGTTAACAATGCTAATTAACAAAATTTATTAATTGATAAATTTCAACTTCAATGATTACTATCTGCAAATTTTAGTGGGTTTGTTTTATCGTCGAAATCAAGAGCGGGGCCATTTAATGACGTCAATAAATTCACCCCGTTATTGTCCGAGATTCGAATTGATTGTTTTCAGTTCTGCATTACGTGGAAGTCATAAATGGATTTATTAGGATTTAGTACGTGTTATCAGGTTTAAAATAAATTAAAATTGATTCTAAATGTCGAAACTCCGCGGTTTGCTGCCAGAGCTTTCTTCGGCTCCGAGAGCGGCTGGCTCATGTGTTCAGGTATAAAAGTAGACTGCCAAAATATTTTTAATTTTTATTTTCAGTCTACCTCAACTGAGGTGTTAGTGTCAGCTTTATTAATGAGTTTTGCTTTTTACAAATGGTTTGCAGAGAATGTTTCCTTAGAACATTAAGGCTGCTGCATAAGCGGCATCGCTCGTAAAATACTTGCTTATATGAGAAAGTAATTTTGGACTTTGACTTACCCGCATTCTTACACTTTTTCTTGGCCGAGACTGTGTTACCTACCTAGGATAAAAATACGCGCATTGTGATTGTGCAACGCGGTGTGGGACATCAAAAGAAGCAGAATCAATAAAGCAAAAGCAATAATATCCAATTTATATTTGCAGAATCTAATTTGTCTCTGGAAATTGTGCTGTCCCATTTATTCACGTCGTATAATTATAAATGGGTACAGTCCGAACACCTTTTTGTTAATCATATTTATTATTCGTGCAAATGTTGAAACATACGTGATGTTTCTGTAAATACGACCCAAAATTGTTATATTTAGGTTATTTCCACAATATGTTCCGATCCGTGTTTTGAATTTACGCTTACACAAAAATGCGCACCTACATTGTTTATGGGGGTTTATTGTGGCTTAAATTATTATGGCTTAAGGAATGTTGCCACGTAGTTACGAGAATGCGTATACATGTAGGTGTTGCACAAACATTAAATGGAAGGAAATTAAAATAGAATTTGCGTTTTTTTTTTTTTTTTTTAATGTTTTCGAGGGGTGCAACAGTGTATTTCCTGTGATGGTTGCTAAGCTGCACGAGAACTTTATTTGGATACACAGTAGATGATTACGAAAAAATAAGTGTTAAACCGGCACATGCATTCGTCCTCAGAAAAGTTAGACTTTCATCCAATCAGGTCAGCCTACTTCGGAATAAAGTGTTCTTGACATCGATAAAAAAAAAACGCTTTATATCGCTGTAACAATTTCAATTTTTATCAGCACCGTTAAGGAAATGTGAGCAGTTTGTTTATTACCCCCCACCGACCCCAATCTGATGCGAACTTAATCTCACGCAAATATGTAGTTTGAAGTAAAAATCTAAAAGAGTATCAAGTTCGAAATTAGTTTAAATAAATTTGGTAGAAAATCCAAAGGAGAAATACGGCATTTATTCATTTTAGAGGTGCCAACCAGTGCCGAATGTTGGAAGAGAAATCTTTTCGTTTACTAGGTCTGCCGGTATGAAATGAGCGCTATTTTGTGAAAATAAAACACCAATTTTGACAAGGAAAGCAAAAAAAAATTATTCAAATTAGTGACCATTGCTTCCTACAAATTTGGACCACCTTTCTGGCAATTTATGGACACCACGCCAATAGAAATGTGCCTCTTTGGCATCAAACCAATTAGACACCCAATTTTCTACTTCTTCGTAGGAATCGAAGTGCTGCTCAGCCAACGCGTGTCCCATCGATGAAGACAAATGGTAGGCCGAAGGAGCCAAGTTTGGTGAATATGGCGGATGGGGTAGCAACTCCCAGCCAAGAGTTTTGATGGTATCCTGAACCGGTAGTTGCTTTGTGTGCAGGTGTGTTGTCATGGAGCAAAATTACCTTCCCGTGTCTTCTGGCCCATTCTGATCGTTTTTCGATCAATGCATTGTTTAAATTAATCAATTGTTGTCGGTAGCGACCAGTATTAACGGTTTCACCAGGTTTTAAAAGCTCGTGGTGCACCACACCTTTCTGATCCCACCAAACACACAGCATTGCCTTCTTGCCGAATCGATCAGGTTTTGCAGTCGATGTTGATGGTTGTCCCGAATCGACCCATGATTTTTTTCATTTAGGATTTTGAAAATCAATCCATTTTTCATCTCCAGTAACAATTCGATGCAAAACTGATTTTCTTTCGTGCCTTTGAAGCAAAATTTCACAGGTGTTTTTCGGTTCTCCATCTGTCTTTCCTTCAATTCATGCGGCACCCATTTTCCACACTTTCGGATCTTTCCCATAGCTTTTAAACAATCAGAAATTGTTTGTCGTGCAACATTTAACATTTCTGCCATTTGCTTTTGACTTAAAGTGTCATCTTCATCCAATGTTGATTGCAGTTCGGCGTCTTCAAACTTTTTTGGTGGTCTGCCACGTTCTTCATTTTGCACATCGAAATTGTTATTTCTGAATCGTTGAAACCATTTTTTGCACGTTGGTTCTGGTAAAACATAATCACCATATGCCTCGACAAGCATTCGATGCGATTCTGTAGCACTTTCGTTCAAATGGAAGCAAAAATTAATGCTTTCCGCAAATCATCATTTTGTAGTACAAAATTCGACATTTTTGGCACAATGAAATAATATATTGTTGTTTGTTCAAGGACTTGACTTGTACTAAATATGTTTGCCAGTTTGCATACCAACCAAGCAAACAAAAAAAATGGTTTGTTTACAACAAATACCCTATGTCCGGACATTTATATCCTGACTCTCACTTCATACCGGTATACCTGGTATTAAAAAAAAAACAGTAAAATCCAATTTTGGGGTTACTTTCCTTATCGCCTTTGCGTACATTGAAAATCGTTAGTATCTCATGGATATCAACAGAACAGTGGACCAGAAACTTCCTATATGTACAATAGAGAACACATATACAGTGCTTGTTAAAAAAAAAACGGAAATTCCTGCGTAGCCTCGTTTGGATTTTTTATAGTTATGGTGCGCTATGTTAACTATAAAGTACTTTTTTTGAAAAACTTAATCATAGTGACACAACGACGCTTTAAATAAATGATGTCAAAAATTTATG
The DNA here is from genome assembly GCF_040115645.1 of Euwallacea fornicatus. NCBI lineage: Eukaryota > Metazoa > Arthropoda > Insecta > Coleoptera > Curculionidae > Euwallacea > Euwallacea fornicatus. The sequence goes on along the minus strand of NC_089560.1, from coordinate 1,704,322 downwards.
GTATACTATGGAGGTCGGTAAAATCGCGTGTAAGGGAAGCACCAAAAAATTTCATTAATTTATGGAAACACGCTTTGCACGAACCTAAAAAGTTATGAAAACTCCTAAAATTCCAAAAGGGCAACATTCAAAAGAAGTCATGAGTTCTTTCGAAATTATTGTTGTTATTTTCTTTACATCGTTAAAGGAGAAATATTCGAGAGGTTCATGCAAAGGCCAAGCAGTTAAGGAACATTCTCTCAAAATTTGAGCGAAGTCGGTCGAGTAGTTTCAGAGTTATCATGTGCCGTGTGCGAAACTTCGCATTTCGAGAAAGACGCTTTTAAAGTTTTAGAGAGAGAAACGGCTGGAAAAACGTGGTGTATGTAAACTTACAGCGTTATTTTTTTTTTGTTAATCTGCCATACCAGGACCCTATAGCGGTCCTTCTTCCTCAAGGAAATCCTGTAATTCAGCAGTTTTCTGTAATCTTTGCGCTATTCGATCCTCCTTTGAGCTCGCCAAGCTGCGTCGGTTTCGACGCTTGATGCGATGGTCGTCCAACATCTCAGCCATCGTGCAGTTTTCACGTCCAATGACAATTTCCATGTTCTGCAAGGTTTCCAGAGCAAAATAATATCTTTTATTGAATAATCCTGAAGCCAGATATGTGGATAATTCGACTATTTTCACGCAGCAGTTTAACTGTTTAGAGGCCAAGTGCCAAATATAACCGTTCAAACTTTCATTGACGTTCTGTGAATGACCTCCTACACACCTTTCAAGCAGGTCTTGCCTTGATAAGTCCTCATATACCGGCAAAATATCAATTTGCACATCTTGGTGAAGAGGAGGTGGGTGGTTATATTTTTGCGGTCCGAGCGTCTCCACTACCTACACGCTCCGGCCGATCTGACGCCATCGTACTTTTTCCAAGAAATAATACAAAAGGAAACCCGAAATCAGTTTCACAAGTTTCATAGAATATTCTAGATATTTCTGCCGTTCATTTTGAGGGGAAAGAAGCTCAAAATTTTTTCTTCTACGTGTATTTCCCCTTAAAGGCGACTACCGAGCGGGCAAGTCTATAGGATGAGATTGAAGATTCGAACTGACTGCCAGCCACAGAATAAAATATCTACTTCCACACGTAAAATTTATATTTATCGAAGTTCTCAGGTCTCTGTTTATGGTATTGTGTTGTATTTGTAATAGCAGTCATGGTTCATGACTGCTACCGTAAATGATGATGACTCTAGTCCTTCTCGGTTTAATAACCGCTTTGCAGCGAAAAAAGCATATATTGTGGTGAATGACTGTGATTAACAAAAGTAACGCCTATTCATATGTAAATTTGCTAACTGAGTGAAAATTGGGTCCGAAAGATGAAAGACTGACACAGTTATTTACATACGGATGAATATGTATATTTGCAGCTCCAGTCATTTATCACATTTAAGAAAAAGTTTCTCGTTCATCGGCGAAGAGACTCAAAAGTTCAAACAGAAAACGAAAGCGGATGTTGGGCCACTCGGAGATACGTGCGTCTACTTATTATTGACCTCACCAGGTATGTGTGCGTTCAAAATGGTTACGCACATACCATGGGAACATCTATCCGAAGACGTACGCACATGCGGAGGCAGACTGGGATAGATGGAAGAAAAAATGTAAACCCCAAGCAGGCATTAGCTCAGACTTTTGTGGAAACACCCAAAGTTTCCGCAATTTCGAGGATAAGTTTGGGATATCCAGGGCAACTTCGCCATGCATACCTGCTCTGATTTACTGCACAAAACTTTCCATGTTTTTGACATGGAAAGTTTCGTGCGGATGAACATAACTGGAAGGAAAAGTTCATGGCGTATACTCGCAAAAAATATTCAAAATAGAACGTTCAAGTACAAATGAAAATAGGATATCGGGCAACCCGGAGACGCACGCTTTTGCACGATCTGCAGAAATGCGCAGCTCGCGCAGACCCAGGCCTGATGAAGGCAATCGGCAGAAACATGTGCCGTCTGACTGTCATTTCTACCAGAAAGAAAAAATAAAGTTTGAAATGAGAGCTCAAACCGACGACTGCGGTACTTTTAAAACGGTTTAATTGGACGGAAATCCAAATTGTCATGAAAATGTCCGAACCAAAATGATGTTAAAATTCTTTTTAACTGGAATTTGTTTTTTTTTAATCATTTATGAGAAAATGTCAACCATGTTAACATTTTTATGCAATATTATCAAAAAATAATACTCGACAAAATTTCAATGTTCTTCTCAAATTCTTAATGTATATTCGAAAGAATTGTTCGACTTCAGTGTAGTAATTGCCGGGAACAATGGGAGCTGAATCAAGCTTATTTTAAAGAAATAGTTCTAAAGGCAAAATGTGTCAATAATCTTTAATGCACTCCCTGTGCCAAATTTAATTGTTCACTCTTAAGAATCCGGACACCCGTATAACTCGTGCCAGGTCAAAGCACAGACATAAAATCACAAAACGTCAACCATGCTTGAAAGTTTCACAAATTTATGTGGATTTTACTAAAACAATATTAAAAGTTTTATATGACTTGGATGTTTCTTGATAGCTCTCCGTAATAGCATCTTATTTTATTTTCTCCTGGCTTTTAGTAGGCACGCACTGTCTAAATGTACCATTTAAAATCATTATAGGTATGTGATGCCAAATTTTATTTTATCTACAGCCTGTAAATACAAAACTTGAAGTAAATTATCTTTTCCCAGTTCCTGAAGGTTATTTTTATAACTTCTTGTGGATGGTAAACATCATTCAACCGGCTCCGGTATAAACCAGAGGGGGTTCCGCGACATTTTAACATCGAACAATTTATCTTCTCACCTTGCCAAGTTTATAGTTAAACCAGTAATTTACACGTAATGATGCTTATGGGGATTAATAACATATAGTTTGTCAGTATTTGTACGCTTTATGCTACCGGGTAATGTATGCCCGACGTTACGAGAAGACCAGGTTGACAGGTGACAAATGGTCCGGCGGACGCATTCTTTCCTATATATTCGTGTTTGTCTAATGGGCCTCAGTCAATAAATCAATAAGTTGACTGCAATTTTTCAAAATGACATACCATTCGCCCGTGTCCTGAAATTACCTTTTTGTCTTCCCAAGCAAAAAATTACCTTACACCAAGCATTTAAATTTAGATCGTTGTACATTGGTCCCAAACCACCAAAGTCATCTACTAAGGCCGCAATTGCACAGATTTAAACCAAACTATTTGCATTTTAAACTCAAATATTGTTTGCGAATAGATTTAGAGTTTCCCTTTAGGGGACCCTGTATATTTATACGCGCAGAAGAGATTTATTAATTGTGACTCCACCTGGAAAATTTATTTTTGGTACCGGAAATCTGTTGTTTGTATTTAACCGTTTGACTGATGGGTGTTTTGAATATGTTGCTCTTGGGACTATCGCTAATTCCTGCCTTTTAGTGCGATTAAATTGATCAGTAAAATTGAATCAGTCTGAGAAATGATCCAGTCAAAACATTCCAAATCGCATGCGAATCTACTTAATAGATGGCGTGCTATATGTGAAATCATCATGTTTGTCTTCCTCTTTCGGATAATTTATAAACAGCAAACGTGAATGTGACGTTACGTATTAACTTCCAGAAAAAAAAAAACAGTACCTGCTGGGAGTATCCTGCGCGTATTCTGCTGCTTGAACCTCATCTTTAAGGGCACTTTTCACTGCTCACAGTCACTTAATCCCAGAAAGTCATCACCATCAGAATCCGCGACAACAACAGGTCAACAACACGAGAAGAACTACAATCAATAACGAACCAATGGAGACAAAACGCAGTAAAACTTGATAACCAATGTTACTTCTTTAATATCTCTTATCAGCTGCTTTAAATTAATGGCTCCTTATGGATCTATTTGTAACCTAATTTGTGTATGTGTGATGATGTGATGAACGTGTGTGTTTTTATCAAATTACAAATTAACACATATCATATGTCTATTTTGCGAGTGTAAGGATTTTTAGGTCATAACGTGTGGCCTTTTTTGGACCTTTGTTTAAGTTTATCGATTGAGACCAACTTTTGATCTGATAAGTATGAATCTTCCACCTTAACGCTGTAGGGCAGAGACTGCCGATTTAGCTTGAGCGTCAGAATAGTTCTACTGTCAATGTGGGGTCTTTTATGGAATTTGGTTTTTCAAGGTTCCTACGCAAATTTACATTTTTTTTGCAGAGGAGAAAAACTCCAAATATCTCAAAAATTCCCTAATAACTACTTAACCAGGGCGTGTTGCATGCTCAAGGTAAAAAGCTTTTCGGTGCTTATAGAGAACGTCTTTGGAAGCCGGGAAGTACGTGCGTCTCTCTTCAATCTCAAGAAATCTCAAACAGTTCACGACTCAAAATTTTCAGGAGGTTGAAAATCAATTTCCAAACTTCGAGCTTTTGTTTTCGGGAACCCATGGAGCGATCCTTTCGTATTTCGTTGGACGTGTGTTCCCTGCTGCGTCTCCTTTTTCTCCCAAGGGCTTGGAGGTTTGTTAGACGCCTCGTTCGGGAACGCGAGCGAAACTTTCTTGAAAATTTTCAAAAGACGTAGGTACCCAATTTTTACTATTTTTCAAAACTGTAAGCGCCGGAACCCTTGCGGGCAAGTGCATTGGAAAGGTCTAATTAATCCTCTTGATGTGATCTGCCATTCTGCATTCAGAGCGTTGCTCCATTTCAGTTCTGGACATGCGGCCCCACCTTCAGTACTAATTTTCGCGGTTTTGAACGAAATGGCTCCGAAATGGATAGTTTTCAAACTGACCAGAAGGTCTTCAGGGCAATGCGTTTTGTCTCGAAAATGACGGTTATTCCGTGTTGAGGATGGTTCACAAGTGAAAATAGGTAATCGGGCCTCTTTCGACCGTTAACTAAAAGGGAGAGTTTTTTTATGGGAAGGGACTAGGCGGCGGATGTTGGACATGTAGAGTAATCAAACGCAGTAATGGCATTCAAAATTAAAAAGTTCTGTTCCGCATTGTCCGTTCCCTCTAAATTCTGGGTGCATTTAATTTCGCCCTGTCTCAGCAGAACGTGATCTCGCCTGTAAACCTGCAAGCCTTTCCCGAACCTCCGTAAAGCCCTTATCGGCCACCAAAGGTGGAACTTCGATCTTTCGGCGACACTTCACCTAACCACTAATCCTGCTTGCGTCCACCGTTCAGGAACGGGATGTAATTCCTGCTATCTTGGATTGCAGGAGCTGCCTCGCTTCGCACTTGACTGCCCCTGTATCCTTAAGGGATTTCACGTTTCGAATGGCGCGGACGATTGACCAAATAGACTTTCTATCGTGCCGCTTAGTTTACTAAATTGGTTACCTTCCAAGTCGTTTAAAACTTGAACTTTTCTCTTGCTTTGTCACCTGCGAATTTATTACTGGAAAAGTTTGCTGAGATAAATTGACCCCTTTGTCAAGGGGCGGGGGAGGGCTACACCTTGTCAACCGCGTGATTAAATCCGGCCGAAGGGTGACACCTGAGTACATTGGCTGCAGGCAAAATGGGCAGTAAAACTAAATGGAATTACCAGGGGAATGGTAAAGCCGAATAGTTTAATCAGAAAGGGGGTGAAATAAACTGTCCCTATTTTATTTCAAGACCGACGGAACGGCGATAAGTCTTAATATGGACATATCTCCTCGGTGACTTCGAAAGCGGATTATTTTCCTGGAGAAATGTTGTGTGTGAGAATGGCAGAGGGAACACAAAACAGCAGGTACGTGATGTGCTAATAAGGGGCGGTCGGACAAGTCGACTGACGCCTTGTGGCGGTGGCTGAAAGTGTGGAAATTACCCCATTTATTAGGTAAGGGTGCGCCACCCCTGGCTCTGACACTTACCTCTCCTTCGCACCTGCTGCCGACGTCGGGTTATTATCGAGAAACCCCCAAAGCAGAACCGGATTCTGGTGATTCGAAGTCAATTAACACCTACTTCCTTTACCTTGTATTCAATTCCCGGGACGTGGGGAAAAATTCGGCCCACGGGGAGATCTGCTCCAATTATTATTATACGGTCGGTGATAACGAATGTCGCCGATATTCTCTAATTAAACGATAAACAGCGAAGCACCTAATTTGAGACAACGTAATAGGTTTATCGGAATATTAGAATAACAAGTGCATCAATAACTTCTTAGAATGATGAAATAAGGTAATGGATAAACAGAATAAATGAGCGCGTACAAGGAAAGGTTATCTCCAGAGGTTTACAACTGGGTGATATTTTTTACTTTCTTGTTTATAATCATAGGCAGATACAAGGTCTCCGGTAACCAATTTACTTACAACGAAATATATTTTTCTTGCCAAGCTATCGGTGAAATGGTTCCGTATTTCTTGATGTTGACGAAACACTTGATAAGGAAACTCCTATGAATGGATTTATTTTTTTAATTCCAAATTCTAACAAATCGCTAAATATTTATCTTCGTCCAACCCTTGACCTTTACGTAACGACATCGTTACTTCCAAGTACCTCGGAGGGAAGATGTCGATTTGGAGAATTTTCGCTGAGAGTTCGCCAGGATCAGAGCGAAACTCGCCATTACAAAAACATCGAAGCTTGGTCTTCCTCGAATTGCATCTCGTTCTCCTATAATTTCGAACTCAAACTTCAGTCCAATCCATGTGAGTTCGATACTATAGAAATTATTCGTGTACAAAGCCTTTCGAACTCAAACTCGACTATCCTGAACCTATAAAGGTGTGTGTCCATGATTCGCGAATCCTGAAACGCTGATTGACGGAATTGATTGGAAGATTGGTACGTCACACTACGGCTATTTATGCAACCAATTGGGGGAGGGTACTACTCGTATTTCAACTAGTGAGTTTTTGTGGAAAGAGCGACGCAACGTGCCACTTGATGACGCGGGTTTCATCAAAAAGGATTTTTTTTTTAATTTTGCTGCACAGTAAAGAAATATTGAGTGAGAAACTGGCACACACCGCAACATATTCAAGTTGAGTTCTGCCAGTGTAGAACCATAGCAACCGTTGTTATGCTGAGCTCAACTGAATTATGAAAGAAGGTAGCTGCTTTCATTATGTAACTAGTTGCGAAATGACTCCAATTTAGTGACTTGTTTCGATTTTAATAACTTTCAGTTTACTCGCCAAAAAAATATATTTTTTTGTTATTTGTCCTCAGAGTTTTTCTTCTTCGACTTACCTGATGGACCTACTACGATAGCATCCAAGAGATTTAAATGAAATCATGATGAGTCACAGCTAAAACACGCACTCACACCAACAATGTTGGTACCATTCGGTAAAAGCAAGGCTTGAACCATTCGCAATTATTTCCATTTCTATACGTTGTAGGTACCAAATAATAACATTTGCCGTGGGTCGTTCACCTAAATTCAAATAAAACCCCTGGGATATGATTTTTATGATTGTTCCGAAAGGTCCTCTTTATATACGTTGATGCAAATCTATACCTTTATGAAATATTTTATAGAGAAATGTAATTTGCACCACTTGTTTCAATGTGCAAATTTATGGAAAACTATGCAAGTGCTTTATAGTGGTGTCATGCCTTAATGCTTGCCCGCAATAGTATTGAGGATTTGAAGAGTTTAAATTAAAAACGAAAGACGCGCGGACCGCCATGAGGCCTACAAAGCGGACGGTGGTGAAAGAATCCTTCGTCCAATGTCCATTTTATAAGGCCCCTAGTTTACTTTTATCCCTGCACATACATACCTATTGTGTGTTTTTATTCTTTTCTTCCATTCACGGTTCACCTATACCTTTCTTTTATGGATATTGTTTCGTATTTACGTATAAATCATCCAGAAAACCGCCCGGAGGATATTTTGCGTACGATTTCTACCGGTGCATATGGCCATAAAATGTTTACTGATCGCCTCCTTTTGAGATCATAAAATTGGCCAATTTTTGTCTTTTTGGTATAAACCTACTAGTAAGGCCATATAAGTCATTAATAATAATAATTTTATTTTCAGTGGAAAACGCGCTGGAATAACAAGGCAATAAATCGAAATAACTATGTGGCGTTAATATTTTCTGTTGAAATTTGTACTGCTCAATTTTCTTCAATTTTCCGCACTAATTGGTCCACTACTATATATTTCGAGAAAACAGCCTGCAATTTGCTTCGCACTTAGTAGGTATAAATAGCCCACTAAGTTAGCCAAGGCAATTATTTAAAGCTTCGAAAGTTGCACCTCGGAAGTGCAAAGTTTCACCTACCCTAAGGTGGGCCTAACAGAAGTTTAATCCCAAAGATTGCGGCATTGATTCAATGTGACCAGAGCAAAGTTCCGAGAAGAGGCTTAAAGTTAAACTATTAGGACTGATTCCAGCTAAGCCCGAATCCGGTGTTGTTTCAGTTAGACTCCTTTGGGAGAGCATGATCTCCTGACATCCCTTTTAGAGTTTTCGACCTCACATTGGCGTGCAAATTCACCCTCCGACCAAAATTTGTCAGGGAAAACTCCCTTTTTATGCGGTTTCAGATTTTCATCACGGCCCATGAATGGAAATTATTTGATGATTGATTGCAGAGGTAAGCATCGAGGGATAACGGTGGTATTCATAATCTCTACCTTTATATTCGGGGCCCCTCTTGGAATTTAGAGCAACCGTCTTTTCAGGGTAATGTAGTCGTTAAACATCAGCCTTATAAATTGGGTGCCATGTTTACATGTTTATTGTGCCTATGGATCAAAATAAATGAAGCGTTTTATATTTACAGGGGAAACGTCATGTTAGAATTCGGCAAATTTACATAGTTTCTCAGCTAAACTGAGCCTATACGGATAATATGCTTACTCACTGTTTTCTATCTTAGTACTTAATCTCCCCTAAGCCCTGGCTCGTCTTATTATACAGGTTGAAGAATCTAATTTTTCGATAAAGCAGCAACAATGCCCTTTTGTGTCTTATTTACGGATAAGATCAAATTGGAGGACGATTTATGCTCGAACAACAAATTGTAAATCCCGGCACCTAATTGAATTTAGATGGTCCCTATTCAGGGAAACACTCGCCGTACTGAGCCATATTTGATAAAAGTGAACAGTTTAATTCGAGAATCGATTTTCGGGATGCTGTGGGGGACTTATCAGGTACCGGTGACTGGCAGATGGCAAAGAGGGTGACTTGAGGTGGAATACAATACATCTGCATTCAGACAAAAGGGTATTTAATTCCTGTCCGCCACCCCTACTTGTGTAACGCATTTACCTCGCCAGATGTGGCACGAGCTTAAAAAATTTAATTCTCCAGGCGAAAAGCTGTTCCAGCATATATTCGTTTCATCCAAGTCATAATCTTAGTTTTAAGTACTATCTGGAGCCGGTCTTACCTTAATAATCCCTCTGGAAATTAATTGAAAAACTGGAATTCAGACTCTGACCCAGGGATCGTAAAACGGTCTTAACCCGATATCTCCTTCTCACTGGAAAGCACACACTTTCCACTCCGCTGACTATCTTATTACCTTGGAATTTCCTGGGAGATGTTTACCTGCAGACTAAGTTAGAGGCTGGATCTGAGCCGAATAATATGTGTTTAAGAAAGAAACTGATACAACCTTCTAAAACCTACTTTTCTCTGGATGAGCTTGGAGCAAGCATTATATTGTCGGTTTTTGGTGATTTAAAAATATTTTTGTTATTTATTTATTTTTCAGAATTTGCTTTCCTCAAGGGGAAAAGTTCAAGGTTGGAGAGCATTTCTCTTGACACATTACAAAATTCCCCTTTCCTCTTCACACTATTAAGTCACTCCGCTGTTCTTTTTTTGTTGACTCAAAGCTAATCTCACCAAATCACCGTTTAGCAAGGTCAATAGTTGCGCAATTGTTGAAATTTCTGCTGAATACCTCTTCAAATAGAATTAAATGGGAGCGCGCGTCATTTTTGCTTCGAACTTCAAACAGTAGCAAAACTGTTGCACAACTGTTACCTCTGCTGAATGAGGGCAATCCAATTTACTCATGGCTGAAAATTAGATGCCATAGAATACTATGTGATGTGTTAAAAAATTTTAAAAAATATGCAGTGGCTTCAAAATACAGATTGATATTGAGGAATAGTTGGAACCTTTCACATGTAGTTTGGCAAAGTTCAAAGGATGTTTACACATGGATCATTACAGAAACCTGATCTAGAAATTGCACTTCCTGGATTTTCATAGAACACCTCGAGCGACTTCTTTTGACTTTCGTATGAATTTCAAAATGTTTAAAAGGGAATTTCCTTGATTTTTCCCGAATGTGAGTCACGGTATTGAAGGTCTGCAGTCACTACCCTGCACCAACAACTGCCAGAGGTAAGGTCAAATCTCTCTTTGTATTTAATCGCGACACTGTTTGGAAAATACATTTAATTTTACTTTATATTTTGATATTGGAGGTATTGCCAGAAATTTAGAGTCAGTGCCGTGCAAATAGCGAAAAAACATATATATAAAAAACTAACCAATTTTGTAGAGGTCGCAACATGCATTGATGTGACTCTATCTCAGTTTATAGATTTATTGTGATAGTTAACCACATCTTTGATCGATCATTTCGTCATTTCACACTCAAGTGGGTTTACGGCAAGTAACTGTAATTTCTCTTGGCTTGGAGTAGGACGAAGATATTTGCACCCCTGTATGATTTATTGTACTATTTGCTTGGTATTATGCGATTATATGAGTCGTTGGTGAAACGAATAAATTGATTAAACGTCCATCCATCTTTTCGGACCGTTGAGTTCACACACAGTTTTTAAAATTTTTTTCATTTTGGAGGCCGTTTTGAAAATCTGCACCTTTTTAAAGCATACGTAAAATTTTTGACAGATTGACCTTTGGCAAATGTAACGTCCCCACAACGTCCAAATTAGTCCTTCCACATCAATCCAATCCAATCCCGAAATCCGGTAAATTCGGGTGAATGAAACAGCCTTTGGGGCCTGTAAAATATGAAAAAATTCCCGAATAATAACTGTGGGAAATCGGTTATAACACTCGGTAAATCCTGACTTATTTTCTGATTAACATTAATATTTCGATAGTCTAGCTATTCATATATTACCGAGTCTACATATTCGGCTTCGCGTCCTGCTGTCCTCAAATAAAACAGGGCCAAATAGAATAAAACCGCCCTCGCGTAATGAATGTATTCGCCGGTTTCGCAATTACATAGTTTAATTTGAATGTAATTTATAATTCCGCATTGTCATGCACGTGATGTTCGTCCAGTTTGCTAAATGCACGGGCATTTCGTTCGTTACACGGCAGAGGTAAAATTTAGATACGGCTGGAAGCTTTCGAGCACGAAATACTGCGCATTTGCCACGGGGATAGAATAAATTTACGCATAAATAAATCAAATCATCCAATGCCTGATAAGACAAAGAGAGACGTGATCTGGCCATTTAGTGACCCAATTTTCAAAAACGAATACATTCGATCGGGGTAAAAACGCTTTTTCTTAATGTCAAGTGAGCTAAAATCGGGCGAGCGGGTAGGCCGTGGAGTAGATTTCCGAATAACCCAAAAGGCTCTCCATGATTTTCACTTCGCACGTTGGAGAGTGCCCATAAACCGTTTGTTTCTGCTTGAGAATTCCTTTTGTTTATTAGTATTCTTTTATTACCTGAGAAGTGAATTTCTCCGAAACCGAGAAAATACGGTGAGGGGGCAATAATAGGACCCCGGAGCAAATAGGATCCGCGTCGCCACTTAACTGTAATATAATAATTACCTCTGCTTTTCCCCTTTTTCTCTGCCGAACATTTTTAATATTCCTGGAAAGAAGAATGTAAATAAATTGTTTATCCTGGAAATTAGTTTCGCGCCTTGGCGTTGATGTTGCTGTCTGGATATTCGACGGTCTATTAATTTCAGTCACGTATCTTAACGTCGCCCACCTTGATATATTAGAGATGACAGCGAAATTGACAACGCTTTAGAAAAAGAAGATGAATTGTGTCGGTGGAAATTAAAAGTTTTTTCCACAGAGGAGGATATTCAAGGGCTTTTAACAACGTCTCGCTTGTTTCTCCTTTGGTTACTGTCATACGCCGCTTTCGTCCTCGTTTCGCCATCAATTTCTCAACATGGCGACGAGAAAATTGCCCAGGAACAAGTCGAGGCGATCGTTCATTGAAATCAAATTGGAAATTCGATATTGGTAGCGAACAAGGGTGGAAAACCCTGTGTATCCAACGCACAGTGTATACGCTAAACAAGTGCATCTTGATTGCTTTGATCTGCACGCAGATGCTGCAGTATCCGGTGAACGTTAATAGCAATAGGTGAAGACCCCTCGGATACGGTGACTCATTCGGCAATCAAGGGGTCCATGTGTAAAGACTGAAGGTGCTGGAGGCTTACGATGGATAAATACAAACCGGAGATTTCGTCTGAAAGTGTCCTCTGCGTTTAGGTAAAGGTTTATGTGAGTGCGATTAAGAGGATACAGGGCGAACACCACACATTGGGACTTTGTAAATTACAAGAGTTAGAAAAGGGTTAAATGGGGAAAGTTTTAGACAGTCTTGTGTCAGAAACTTGCAGAATTAAAAACTCTCGCCTGATTCAACCACCCTTCCAACTTTGATTGATTGGGAGCTAGCGATGCAACAAACTATAAAAATGTCCTGTGTGTCCTCCTCCTGTGTTTGCGTTTCCGAAATTTGTTGAATAAAATCTGAAATTTCTACTCGTCTTATCAACTCACTCTTAGATTGCGTTGGGGCACCGCAAGTTTTGAACTGTTGATGTGAGCTGAGCGCAAAAGGAGATTTACAATGTCGACGATACGCACTTGACACACTGTATCATCTGCTCAAGAACCCGCCAGCCTGCGTCAACGTCCTGTAAAGCACCATAGTAGGTTCTAATATGGACCTTGTATCTGATCACCTCCTAATGGCTGCTGGCTACCCCCGGTATGACAAGTGGATTTCGATTAAACGAAAAGTGGTTATAAATGAGCGCATATACATCATACAGGATTAAGGTAGAGTTTTCCATTTGCAATGCAAACACTATTTTGCCTTAAAGGGTTCTACTCCAATTACACGTATCAATTCAGGCATCCAATTTAAATATACATGATACAGTGCAGACTGAGCTGAGAGGAGAGCAGATGCTAGATTATAGGGTCAGATTTAAGACTTGAAAAATTTAATTGAGTATAAAAACCTGTAAAGTTTTCAAGAGGATCAATCAAAATTAGCGATTGGCTATTGCAAATGGCGATTTTAATCTGGTTTTTATTTATAGGAAAAAACGAATTAAAAACTTAAAAATAAAACCTGTTTGATGTGTGAAATTTATTTCGAATGTGTGACCCATTTACCCGATCCGCGCACTCAAAATTAATCTCGAATAAAAGGATTTCCAGACTAATAAACATCAAAAAATAAAATCCAGGTTAGCTTTCTTGGCTTAAGGTAAACATTTTTGCGGTGCCGTAAAATTGAAAGCTAATTTATTGTTCGCCACCGTAACCTGTATTTTATATTAGCGGCTGTCCATTTGGACATAAAAATAGAAAAAGACGTACTTCCCGGCTGGGTTGGCCAATTCCCAAACACCTTTGTGTTCAGGAGAATTATAAAAATCAGCGACGTAAAACAGGTGACATTAATAACATCATTAGAGCTATTTCTAATTTTCCCGAAAATTCTACGGATCTACAGAATGAACATCAATTATGCCGAGTTCCCCGCCTATCAGCGACAACATAATGTAATGTTTAAATAAATAAATAGAGCTGGATCACTTGACGCTGGTAAATAGAAATACATCGGTTATGTCCTTTTGGGGGCAGTTACCATTATCTATAACATCAGGCTGTTTTCAAATGCAACCTCCACCATTTTAGCCTTTGGTTTCTCTTCATTACTTGAGCAATTTCGACATGGACGTACACACATATAGGCACCATCGTCATATCGAAATCGTACAATAAAATCATGGTTCGCACCCCTTTTCTGATTGAAACCCCTTAGATGCTCGAAATTCCTTAACAGTACTCGAAGGTGAACAAAACACTTCTGACCCAAATTATACTGGGTCAGGTTAATACAGGGTGATTCATTGGGAACGGGACATGGCAAACCCGAGATAGGGGACACCAAAATGTGACGATTGGACCCAACGTGCTTTATACCAATGTTGCGTGCTTCAAAATTGCGGAGCGTTAAACGTTGAAATTTTTGTTTTCGCATTTTTAATTAAATCTTTGGATTTTCATAGTGTCAGCAGCCAAACTGGTATACTAAGGTTTTATAAGATGCCAAGTAGGGATTTTGATCTTATTTTTACGTAATTCTTGGAGGGTGCTAGTCATAACCCACCACTTCGGTGTAGTTGGTCGTATTTTTTTATGAGTGCAGCTGAAGTCAAATTCTATTCAGTATGATGAAAGAGTGTCGATTTTTATTCAAAAAAGGTATTCTCGATTGATCCTGATATCTCTCTTTGTTTGCGAGATTTTTACCCATAACGCAGTTCGCGTTGTACCGTTTCAAATACTGAAATCGTTAAAAAAATATTTATAAAAAAATTGAATCTTTTGAAAAAATGAAGGGTCATTAACAGATGAAAAATAAGTCTTATTAATACAAAATCATTTGAGCAAAATCAAAAATCGGAGCGCGCATCTTAGCAGAGGACAAATTTTCGTGCGTTGGCATTGTTACTTTCAAATTGCAATTTTTTATTTAAAGACAGCAACTAATAAGAAAATAGTCTAATTACTTTGAAAAACTAAGGTAACAATAGCTAAGTAATGCGTTGCAATGCGAGTGAACCATAACCACGACCGTTTTCGAGTATTTCAAATGGTACGACTTTAATCAGCTTGTGGGTGAAAAAAACATATTTTTTGACTAAAAATAGGTGCTCTCTCGTTATATTATATAAACTTTGACCTTAGTTGCACTTATACAGAAATATCACCAAATACACCGAAGCGGTAGGTTGTAACTAGCGCCCTCTAGGAACTACGTAAAGATTAGATCAAAATTCTCACTTCTTACAAAACCTAAGTATACCAGTTTTGGTGCTGATACTATGAATACAAAAAAACTAATTAAGGAATTTTAAAATAAAATTTTAACCTTTGACACCCTGTAATTCTGATACTCGTAACGGCGGCATAAAATACGCTGCTTCCCATCGTCATATTTTAGTGTGCCCTCTCTCGGGTTTCGCTTGTCCCATTCCCAATGAATCACCCTGTATTCAAACACGTTTCTGATGTACTGAACGCTATAATCTGTATATCGCAGATTGCAGACAAATTATTCGCATCATTTCGAATCTTGCGAATTCGGTATTTATCGGAAGAAATGAGAAATGGATCATACACGATATCAAGATTATTCGGTATAGACAACGCCAAGCTTTTGACACGAGGTCGCTCACGTGCTGCTGGGAAAAATGGCTTGTATTTATGATTTTAATTTTAAATATGCTGTTTGACGTATGGCATTTACGTAACTTTTAAATGTGAGTTGGTCACCCGTAAGTAAACCTAACTCTTCACCCTTTCGATCGATTTCTTTTTTATTTATTACAATATAAAAGTAAGAACCTAAAGAACGGCTGAAGAATAAAATTACTTATTATTTTTTTAAGGATTAATATTCAATGGTCAATAATAATCCATTCAGTTCCATCGACTCATTACCGCCTTAAAGCCACGATCTCTTCATTTAATTCGAGTGGGCACTGAAAGAAGAGTAATACAAGATTAGCCCGCCAATATTTAAAAGAGGGGGGAATCTTATTAAAACTTTTTCTTCTTTAAGCGGGTGCAAATTGCCTTTGACATAACCCATAAAAAGCCCCCGTTTCGCCAAGGTGTTAATGTTTTAAGTTGGCGTTTGTGCTTCGAGGAAAATTCATTCAGGAAATTAAATTTTTCCGTAAAGAAATAAGGTGAGAGGTACGTTCTTTCTGTCTGTGACGGTTCTGAGTGACGTCTCTAATGGAAGAGCAGATGGTGTGAATGAGCAATTTGGTTTTAATTTTCGCAGGTGCCACACAACAACGGATCTCGCCGCCGACGGTCTTGTCAAAGCCATTCAAAGGGAAGTTCCCTTTTTAATGTTATTTACAATTCCAGGGGCTTTCTGTGTCGGGATCCGCAATGTATGAAATTAAAAGGAAATTTGAAATTATTTCCTAAACGTCAATCATTCTTATGCAAAGTTGGTTGATTTAAATTGCGCGTACGAATCGTACGTACAATTGCCTCTACCTAAACATTACAAATAATAAGTTCATTAAGGGCAGGGGGAAAAATCATTCCCACAGGACTCGATCTGAAAACGTTCATTACGCACGTCGCCCGTGGCTTCAAAGAGAAAAATGCCACGTGGGATCTTCAGGGGTCACGTGACCCATTCATCGGTAAGTATCGGTGCTGATTGACCGGCGGTTACCGCCTGAGGTAAGACACAATGGCCGGTAATAATGAGAAAGGGGACTTTTATTTTGTTTAGCTCAAAGCTGATCGGTCCCTTATGCCCAATGTATACAGCGTGTCCAAAAAAGGGAACACTGTATTATGCCGCGGTAGGTTCTTAACTTTGCTAGTTAATCAAGCCTTCAGTTGATTGTAACGACTTTGAATTTTTTTTTATACGGCGAAACAGAGAATATTTTAGGAAACGCGAAAAACAGGAAAGGTAAATGCAAAATCTTCGTAATATACGTTAAAGTTAATGAAACAAATTAGAACTGATCTCAAACATTGGGAAAGAACGATCTTCACGAGGAAAACTTATCTATGACATCATATACAGTGATTGGCAGAAAGTACGCACCATATGGGATTTTTTTTTTTATTGAATTTATCAGAAAATTTTGTCCGTAAAAGTTTGTGCATTTTTGCAAATTCAAAACGTAGTTTACAAAATTTGTGTATCTCATTTCATATGGAGCAAATTTGAAAATTCTGAAAATAGCTCACGAGTAAAGTACTTTTATTTTTAACTTTAGAGGAAACGTGTATTATGGAAAGTTCTTTAGAATTAACACATAAACCCAACAGTGAAGATTCAAATTTCTATTCTATAAAACACTGTTTCGATATTTTTTATGATTTACCCCGCTTTAAAATATGAAACAAATTTGTTTAAAATGTCGGGTTTGTTACAGAGAGAAAAAATGTAAAAATACATATATTGTGTCTAAAAATTATTTTAATTTAAAATGCAAATATTATTATATTTTTTTATCTAGGGTAGACATTTTCCCAAGAACACCCTATATATTAATTATAGACCTGGCCAATTTTTTTCTATAATCTTATAATTTCAAAAATGAAACCATTCTATCTTTGTAGGTTTGAGATAATTGCTGTTACATAAATTCATAAATTATAAATTATATACCTACAAAAACATACATAAAAGATAAATAAGATTACTTGTATATTTTAATCCTCTCTGAAACGAAACTGGCATATTAAATAAATTTGCTTTATTGTTTTTATATGGAATAAATCATAAAAAAATCCGTAAACTTCTTTTTTAAGAATAAAAATTTGAAACTTCATCATTCGATTTATCTCTTAATTCTAAACATTTTTTCACAACAAATGTTTCCTCTAACATTAAAATTAAAGGTACTATATTTATGAGCCATTTTCAAAATTTTCGAATCGCCCCCATATGAAATGAGATATACAAATTTTGTAAACTGCGTTTTGAGTTTGCAGGAATGCACAATCTTTTACCAGGAATAACATTTTCTGATAAATTCAAATTTAAAAAATCCCATATGGTGCGTACTTTCTGCCGGTCACTGTATAATATCGAGGGGAACAAAAATGACGTGCTAACCAATCCATTCACACTTACCGCCCCAATTAAATGATGCTAAATGGCCACCTCCTACTTATACCTTATCTTTAAGCTCCCAAAAAATACTGTTCAATGATATCCTATAAAACTACATTTCATTAATTAGTTTTTAGTTGATTAAGGGAAAACTAATCTAAACACTATAAAAACATTCGAAAAAGAAAAAGCCATTTAATCATTTAATATTTAATGCTATAAACAAATAATATTTAAAAACTCGATAGAACTCTTAGTAAATTCTGATATTTGTTTGCTTTGGCTTATTGCTATACTCTACTACGTACTATATCGGTATGAAGCATTGGGAAATGAACTTATTTCCTTATCGTTCCGCACGTAACCAGTGGGAATTGAAAGTATACGGAAATCATGGGTCCTTCGATAAAATTATGTAGATTCCGTAACAATGCGATATTCCGACTATTTCTACTTAAGATATAATGACTAGCTGTCCTTAATTCAACTGTTAGTTAAGTTTTATTTTAGGATTGATAATTTCCGCATACGCCAGCCAGTCGTTATCCGACACAGGTCACTGCCTAACTGGATATTGCAGAGTGGGTCTTTAGAGAAAAAATATCAGACTGAATTTTAAAAGTTTATAACTACGCCCCAACAAGATCACCAAAATTTAAAGGTGATGACCGAACTTTTCGGTAAGGTCAATCTCTACCCAGCTTAATAATATCACACTATCTTTCACGGCCAGACTTGTGGGAAGTAAAACGACATTTTCCTCCTGCGAATGAGGGAAGAAAATTCAATTAATTATATAAGAGGCAAAGAAATATATTGTTGTATGCGAGATAGTTCCACCTGTAAGTTTCTGCTAAACTTTAGATGTGTGGATCCAATTCTTCAACAACCTCGAGGTTTTTACACCTTTAATAAAATAGAACATGTGCTCAGATTATTGAGTTCTTAGACTACTTAAGCTTAAAGACAGCCAATTTAAGTATTATGCAATACCAAAATTTATAGAGTGGTACTTTCTCAGGGCGGCGATCCCTTTGGATCATGGTTCCCAAGCAAGCAGAGCATGAAAGAAAGATCGTGTGGTAAACGTACCACATCGTTCTGTTTTGGTGCACATTATTTACCACATGTTTTCCCTGTTTAACGTTACTGGTCGATTTGTCGGTTGGTTGGCTGGATGGTTGGTTGGAATGGTTGGTGTTGATTGGAATGTTTGGCTCTATCGCATTATTTCCATATTTCTCCCCGTTATTCAGTTATACAATTCCAGTAGAACAAATCTCCAAAATGTTGTACACACGATGAAGTACATTAATCAACATTTTCAACAACATGATCGTATGTTATTTTTAATCGGCTCCCTTTTTGTGAGATATTCGTGGCCTTCTCAAGCGGATTAAGCACACTCCTCCCATGTCATTCTAGTCGAGGACCCCATTTTGCTAGCATAGAAACCTCCTTTTTTGAAATTAAAACCTTGCCCCCATTCGGACATTGAATAAGTAAATTTAAAATTTCTATGAGACAATCTGCATCCAGAGTCCAGGTATGTACAACATAAGTCTCCACGTATGTTACGGCATATTTATATTTTTTTCTTCTAGTTTTTAACATGTGTCCTCCATTTTATAAGTTAAGCTAGCAATTAGAGAAGCAATTTGTGCTGAAAGAAATTTTAAAATAATTAAAACTCTTGCAAGGAACAATCGAAGACAAACGCCCCGAAATGACAATAAACCTTCACTGCGGTGCCCTTTGACTTTTTATGTCCTTCTTTCAGCTTACGTCGTTTGCTTTTACCAACTGGAGACTAATGGATGCCCTAACGACTTTCTACCTTTGTGCGAGGTGAACAGAAAACCTGCTACCTAGCGCCATTATTCTTTGTCTAATCGATTTGCCTCAATATGGAGCATGAGGGCGCCGCTTTTTTGTGCTCAAACCTATTCACTTTCAAGTCAAAGATATATCTTGTCTTGGACGGCCGCAACACAAGGAAGAATAAAAGTCTAAAAGTATTTAATCAAATATCGCCAAGAAGCGACTTTCAGGAGATCCAGACTGGTTGCCAAAGATATGCACTTAATCCATTAAAGTCCATAGGTCTAATGCAACCTGCTTTGATGTTTCACTTAGCGTTCTCGTCCCTTTATTGCCCGCCTCATCTCTAGCATCTTCAACTTACTTTGAATAGTTTAGAGGCTGGAGGCCGGCCCTGTGACGTACTGATCAAGCACACAGGTTTTTTTGCAGTATAATTTTTTTTCATGTCCAAAAAATAGCTGGGTCCTCAAAAGGCCAGGACTTTCCATAGACGGTATTACCGAGGTCCCAAGCAGGAATTGCCACGAAGGGGGGGCCCTTTAATCCTATCATCAATCCCGAAGGTGCACACACCTCAAGCACATTGTTGTCGGGCAGTCCGCCGTGCATAGGCAGATTACAGGCTCTGATTAAGGTACACAATGGTTTCCGGGGAACAAAGGGCCCCTTTTTGGCTAGGGTGGCCATTTAAATTGGACTCAAATTGGTTCCAGGATTGACAGTTGGCGATGGGCGCTAGAGCGTGCCAAATTCCCGTCTCTTAGTCGGGATCGCTGTTTTTACCGCACCGGGATTATTGGTTTTAGATAATACGTCACGCTGTGGAGGGTGTTTTTATAGCGGACAATGTGCTCGGATTTTTGGGATGACTTTTATCGACTGTCATAAGCCGTGTGATTTGGACTGCAGTCGATACTGCAACCAGGAGGAAAAATTAAACAGTTCTTATTTGTGCCGAAGAGCACAGAAAGATAAATGATGGCATCAATACTTACATACAGCGTTTGTAAAAAGTATTGCAACACATTTATAACTTTCATAAATCCGATGTTTAGAAAAAATTCTTATAACACATATAATTTTATTTTAAAAAACGGTGTTTAATGCATTACTATCGATGTTCAAATTCTTCGCCCCTCATCCAGATGCTCGTACAAACATTTTATTTTCAAATGGAAAGGTAGCTAGTGTAATATATCAAATGAAGGATAATTCAATAAGGGATACAACGGTGTCCTCAGAACTAAAAATGGAACTGCAGTTTCCATAAAAAATAAAATTATTAGCTATAAAATAACGTCGCTCACTATTACGTGAAACAAAATTGAAATTCCCACAATAAATACTCAAATTGGGCTCTAGTGACAGTTTAGCAATGGCTCAGTTGTTCCTTGAACATTTTTACACAATTATCTAGTGTCCCTTCTGTTATTAATTCTAATACGTAAATCATCTAAATGTTCTGGCTTATTTTTGTAAACGCACATTTTTAAGTGGCCTCATAAAAAACTCAAGGTATGTCAGATCTGGAGATCGTGGCGGCCATTCTATCGCGGCTCTTCTACCGACCCATCTTCTAATTCAGAAAATTTTGTCTAAATACTCTGCCACAACCGCTTCATAACATAATGCGGTGGCGCACCATCTTGTTGGTAGGTACTAAAAATGATTAAACTATTTGTTCCCCATTTTCTCTAGAAAAAATTGTGACATTTGGTGGAACTAGTTCGTTTTGCAACAACTACAAGTATGATGCATCGTTTAAGTTTCCCTCTATAGAAAATGGACCAAGGAACTGATGGCTGGTCATATCCACCCACACATTGATTTTTTGCGGATTTTGTGCAAGCAGAATTTGCGGCCGATCAAGATTGTCTGTAGATCAATAGCGACAAGTGTGTCGATGAACAGATTCATTTAAGCAAAACTTTGGTTCATCCAAAAATGAAATTCTAGAAAAAAAATGTTCTTAATGCCTTTTTCTTGTATCAATTCACAAAATTCCATCCTGCGATCAAAATTTTCAGGCGTCAATTCTAAGGTAAGAGAAATTTTTCGCGTTTTAAAAGGTTTCTTACTGATTCTGCAGATATATCAAATTCATCGGCTAGTTTGCTGGTAGACTATATGGGGCTTTCATTGACAGATAAAAGAATGTCTAGTGCTTTATCGCCACCAGTTACTGTTCGAGGTCTTCCACATTTTGGAGCAGCTTTCACACTTGCAGTTTGTTAAATTTTTTTGTCGATCCGATAAACTACACTTCAATCCATAGATCGGTCGGGATATTTCTCAATAAATATGCAACACACCTTTTTGCAATTTTTTTCTGTAATCTCCACAGCAAAAAAATATTAAAATTTCAATTTTTGAGTTCTCGGATGAATTATCTACATTTTTAACATTCTAACTGTGGTAGATGCCTAACAACTGAATTCACATGAATTCTATGAAAACTAAAATATTTTGTACCTAAAAAATTATTTATGTTTTATTTCCGTTTTGTCACAGTTTTTCAAAGTGAAATAACGCTAGATTGTCTATCTAGGAAGTAAAGATTAAAATTAAATTTTTTTTTTGGATATGGACATTTTTCAATATTTTTTTAAGGCAACTGTAGATCCAATTTGAGTTCTGAGTACATCGTTGTATCCCTTATTGAATTACCTTTCATTTGCTATGTTACACTGAGTACCTTCCTATTTGAAAAAAAAACTTTTTAAGGGTAGCTGGATAGGGGTGAAAAATTTAAGCATGACATATAACGCATTAAATGAATTTTTGAAATAAAATTATACATGTTTAAGCATTTTTGTAATGTATCGAGTTCATGAAAGTTATAAACCTGTTGTAATACTTTTTACAAGCGCTGTATATGCTATACGTGTACAACTTCCTGCTAGCTGGCTTTCTACAATATAACACGGGTTGAAGCTTCAGAACTTCTTCGCATTTTTCATCCAAACCAGTATTAATGATTACTGTCATATGGCCTGAGATTGTCACATCCCTTAAATATACACTGACTTAGATTTAACGTTAAAAAAAACTGACCCCAATAAAAACACAAATATCTCATAAAGACAAACAGAAAATAACAGAGTGCGGCCAAAAATAACAGACCAGAAGGTCCAGTAAATCATCAATATTCTCTTGTGACAACTGGAGTGTACACAAAGTATTAAAACAGAGGTGACTCCTTCTAATTAGGTCTGAGGAGATTAGTTCTATTTAAAAACAAATGAGCTCAACTATAAAGGTGAAGCTGATTTATTTGTCACACAAAAATCTCTTTGTATCTGCTATATGGGTCAGCGGCAACTCTGAAAATCCGCTTTCTAAAGTCAAGGTTAAATCTAACCTCTAGCCAATTCCGAGGAAAGAAAACTAGCTTTAACTTTAATCACACGGTATTTAATGAACGATATCAGCGAACAGTGATGTTGACGACGTCAAACGGCGTATGTTTTGGCTTAGTTGAATAGCTTAATTAAGCACAACCTAAGACGGAATATAAGCGAGTAATTTGAAGCGGCGGTTATCTTATAGAGGTGAATTACTTACTGGATTAAAGGTAATGAGTCTGTACTGTATAAGTTAAGTACACCTTACATGCGGGAGAATCTGAGGTGAATGCGGAGTTGATTGGTAATTATAGGGGTCTCTTACAGTTCCTGAGGGTAGATTAGGCTGTTTTTCCTTTCTGGACTTTGTGGCAGTTGAGGGCTGGATGGGAGAGTACATTGCCTTCGGTATTACATTATAGCTGAATCTTTTTACTCCAGAGTCCTATGTCCAGATTTTACTTCAAAACTGGCAAAAAACGCTAAAGTTGTATCGAACGTATCCGCATCTGCTCTAAATGGTATAAACGTCCAACGTAAGCCTATTTTTGGCGTCAGCTCTATTCGAAATAACTGTTCCGTTCCAACGTACCAATGATCTGCCTTCATTTAGAGCAGACAGGTACGTTCATCTTTGGGATGCGCCTTAGGCACCTGTAAACTGTTACGTAACTGTTCCTGGCGTAAGTTTTTAAAAATTCATGCTGAAGCATAACAACAAAGACAGGTTCCAACCGTCCCTCCTATTAGAAACTTATCAATTTTTCAATAGCGAGTTACCTCTAGGAGGGAGCACGAGTGTTGACTCAGCTCCATAGGAAATCTTCGTCTGGAAAACAATCATGCTCTCGTCTATGATTTCGGAGGTGCGTTAAATATCGGATATGAGAATCATAAGTAGTGGATGTCTGATTGCCTTTCCTGGTTTAAGTCAACACTTCCTTGCATGACCATCCGAGTTGCTCGAACCCAGCAGTTTTTGCTTACTACCGGTTATTACCAGCTTGTATAGTTCTTCACATCTTTGAACTTCCACGGCGCGCTCAAACTTCAGGACTTTTACTTCCCTCACAGGAGTAGTGATAAACTCCCTCCCCACCGTACAATATATCCTGCGCTCTATCGTTTAGGAAATAATTTAGCATCTCTTGTGTAAATATTAAGAGTATACAAAGGTACTTTATATTAATTAAGAAACTTCTCCAGCCTTGACAATGCCAGGGAATAATTATTATTTACCGAAAATTTCATAACTCATCTACTCTCTCGTCTAAAATCAGACATTTCATTTCGTCTGATATTAACTTAAGGACTTAATTGCCGAAATACGAAATCGTCTCACTCTAAAACGCAAATTGGTGCAAGCTCGCAAAACCGATACACTAAATCTGCTCCCCATGATAAAAGTGGCAATCGATTCTTGTCCCCCATATACGTCATGCTCTCTTTTCAAGACTACCCCTCGATAGGTTTCGCCCCTTTATACGGCCGGCATTTGCACCTGTCACCGAGTCTCCCCCTTGTAAGAACTACCTGCTTATACGGGGGCGGGCGCCATATTAAGTAGAAGTCTGAAGGGTGAGCGAAGAACTTATAGGTCTCTTTGTAAAATCCCTTGAATTCGACTTTAATGTCGCCGGAGGCTGCGAGACTCTAATTCGAATTTGGCGTCGGTGTTACGAAATGATATAACAATATCCAAGGGCCGAAATATTGGACACTGTGAATGTTTATTAGGTAGACTACATAGCAGGAAATTAAAACCTGAATTGATGCATCGGATCGAAATTTGAGACCTTGTGTGTAGGATTAAATTTGTTTCAGTCAAATGAGATTCGCGTGGGACAGGTGAACAAATATCAGAGTTTAATTAATTCTGGACAGGACAGTTAACGAACGTATTGGAAAGTTATAATAAATGGAAAAATGTCGGTTTGTACCGAATTCAGGGCAAAGCAACGAACCTATCAACATATGTTATATCGGATTTATTTTCAGGCTCTTGTGTTTGCTTGAATAATGTAATGTAGAGTGTTGTAAACTGTGGATCGTTGGATTAGAATAATAATTTAAGATAAATGTAAAATAATTTAATTCAATTGGTTTATTGAAGATTCCATTTATTTTGAAATTGGTATACACGCCAAGAGTGAGATCGATAGCTTCAGATCTGCATTGGAGTACAGGGAGTCCGTTCCTGGAACACAACCACGGGGCCTTCGGCAACCAAAATTGACGTGAATGTCTTAACTATGAAGATTACGTTTTATCAAAACTCTCCATACTGCCTGAGGGATACGTTAATTTCTGCTGTTATAATCCTAGTCGAGGTAGAAAAATGATCTTGGATCTAATGGAGAATTCAATTCAATGCCCTTTATCATTATTGAGAAGGTTTTTGTTTCCACGAAATGTTCAA
Organism: Euwallacea fornicatus; assembly: GCF_040115645.1. Classification (NCBI taxonomy): domain Eukaryota; kingdom Metazoa; phylum Arthropoda; class Insecta; order Coleoptera; family Curculionidae; genus Euwallacea; species Euwallacea fornicatus. The sequence goes on along the minus strand of NC_089560.1, from coordinate 1,678,864 downwards.
AAAGTTTCTTTTATGATCAGATTTGACTGCTTCATTGCACCCCACCCAAAACTGGCCTGACAGGATATCAAAGACGATGTTGCAAAACCAATATGACGGAGACTCTCGTAACAGTTCAAAGAATGATTGATTAAAATTAGCTCATAACAGTCTCAGAAAACGAGCAATGGAATTCGATAAAACCAATGAACATTTTACAAGAAACAGAGAAGAAAATCATAAAGAATACTTAAGAGGACCGAGAAGCGATACGCGTGGCATGATTCTATAAAATTATATTAGAGAGAAGGAATGAACTCAGCCTGAAGCATTGTACAACCTTCAGGATTGGAGTCGATTTTATCATCTAGTCCACGCCCACCTAACTAGTGAAAGCATTAAAGCTGTTGGTGACCAGAATTGTGATGACACTTTGATCAGCCACAAGTTTCGTCATCACCTCTTCTCTTAGCAAATCAATCTATTATCCAATCTATTCCTCCGCCATCAGTTTCCTGGATCTATCGTATTTTAAGCAAGTTCCTTTCTACCAGTCTTCTCTCCTCTTTTGGTTCATTTAGTTGCTCTTCAGTGTCATCTCGGTAATCCATCCTGACCACTCTTATAATTTGAGACATGATGTGTTCTTCGTCCTCGTCGATTGTGATAGACCATGCATTTTCTCGTTGAAATCTTCGCATGCTCTATGATTCACTCAATTGCCTATGTGTGAATCATAACTCAAGTCATAAATTGAAGTAGTAAATCCTCAAGGTATATCGTTGTTAATAAACTTGGGATGTCAAAGTAAGAGCTTAATTGCGCTCTAAATCACACGACGAAGTCACCAGGACGCATTAATAATTAATTTTCGTTCATGTGTGGTCAAGAATGCGCATTTATTTGGAAATTGCTGTCGTATGCTGCAACTGATGGTCATCATAACTCCGTTAACATTTTACTCGCTATTTTGAATGAGACTCCTTTTAGACTAATATGTTGACCACTTAGTTTTTACGATGTTCGCGTCTTTGCTGAAGCTTTTGGACAGGTTCTCTGTAGTAAATGTAATTTTTCAACACGTTTCCGAAAAGAAATGTCGACATGAATGTAGAAAACCAGAACGAGCATGACGCCTTAGAGAAAATGTATCAAACGAGCGATTTCCCTTTTGTAAACACTAAACACCTTTTAGCGTGCTTGCCAAATATTTAGTATAGGAGTCGTAAAATATTTGGGAACACAAATTTCGAATGTTTTATATATGCGGTGGACCATTAAAAATCAACAATAAATATATTTTGAAATTAGGTTTATGTTTAAGTTTTCGCGAACGATATTCTCTCTGTTACTTATTGCTGTTTTTGCTCAACACTATAATTGCTAAAAATAACTGTTACAGGATTTCTTGGAACCGAAGGCCACGTTAATTGACGTACAAGCAAATTAGCCAAAACGATTATTAAGAAAGTAATTTTTCATGGATTACGTGTATCCTCAATGTATAAAAGAAGTTTCCTCACGTTTATATTTGATATAGACGACCGTAACAATGGAAGCAATATAGAGCTGGAAAGGCCAATTGTCCGTTGGTTAAGTAGGTAGACAAAAGGGCATATTATGAAATATGGCCGAAATGGGGTCTCCAGCTGTCATATTGCAAGGCGAAATTAAATTAGCCAGAAAGAAGGAATAAAATGGATTATAAGCTTAGAAAAAGATTTAATAACCAACAGGTCGCGATTTTTTCATTTAGCTATTATTAGTTTGTGTTAGTTTAGATAAGTTGCTTTATTGAATTATATAATATCTGTCAGAGTTGTTAAAATAATAAATCAGGGGTTGGCCAATATGAGGATTTTCGATAACAACACCAAGTACATCAAATTCATTTTCTTCCGCGTCTGTTTCAGGTTCGTTTCTAAGCAACTTGTGACTTGTTCAAGCTGCTTTTAAATAAATTCAGAAAAACTGAAAATGTGGATTACAGAAAACTCGTTAGTCCAGAAAAAGATTTAATAGCCAATACTAATTGAGAAATTTCGAGGTTTCCTCTACAAGGAAGACATATGAAATATCTATTTACATATGAAAACAGACAAGACTGTGAGTTATTTAAACCACTCAACTTTTATTGTTACCATGATAATCGTTTGAAAATGACATGAAAATAGTTTTTTTAGCTTGTTACTTTGAGAGCGAATAACTTGGTAACGAAGGTCGCTAGGCATTTTCTTATACGAAGTAATGGCATTACTTTAGCCATATGATCCCTAGAATTTTTGACATGACCCTACCAGACACTCTGTATATACACAGAGTGAGCATTTTTCAAGGGTAGGGAAGGAATCTTCGAAACCAAAAGAGACAGAGTCAGTTAAATGGTGAAAGGTTTGCAGGTTTGTGAGTTGAGTTTAAGGCCATATTTGCGGTTTCAGAGAAGTCGTGGCTTTCTAAATATTTACGAAAAATCAAAATAGTTCAAAGAACTGAAACGCCTGTACATTCCTTATTATCGACGTCATCAAAAGTGTGAAAATACGACAGTTGTAGATAATTGTTCGGCAAATATGATAAAATACATAACTTTTTTAAAACAGTGGTCACCTCCAAAACATAACGAAGCCATACGTTTTTTAAAATGGAAACCATATTCAAAAATGGACATATAAAAATAGCATATTTTTCACTTTTTTAATAGTATAAGACTTGATACACTTATTTTTAAAAGTGCCAAATTATAGCACCTTTCCATGTTTCATTTAAAATAAATGTACCTTAATTATCAGTAATAAACAACTGAAAATATCTTAAACAATCAAATATTATTTAGTATTCAAGTGAAAATGTTAACTCAATTGCAATACTAAAAAAACAAAATTTAAATACAACCAAAGCTTCAACATTTACATAATATGCCAAATCATTTAGTAAACGAGTAAATAATGAATGATCATCATAAATAATCTTCAAAAATCCCGCCATTTTTATTAATACACGTTGGACAACTTTTTAAAATAGAGTTTGTAGCTTTCCTAACAGAACATCTATTAATATTACGAAATGCCTCATTCACAGCTATTTTCAAGTCATCCATAGTTTCACTGATTCTTTTGAACACTTTATTTTTAACGGTTCCTCATAAACAAATATCCAAAACCGACAAGTTAGATTAACGCACGGGCCAGGCGATTGGCCCATTCGTCCCAACGCGAAATAGGGTAATAGATACAAAATGGTTTAAATTAGGAAAAAGCTGCGCAATTTAACGCAAATTAATGATCTGTTTTTATACCGGCTAAATTCTGATTCGTAACGAAGATATCCGAAAAAAAACGAATTTGACGGTTTTCGTTTTTTTGCAAAAAAAACTCTTACACGGTTACAATTAGGAGAATGATAGTTTTACATTATCAAAACGCTTTTTTAAATTTTTTTGGCAGTGTTGCCAGTGTTCTTGTTAAATCGTTACTTTCGCAGATAAACTGCTGAAAATTTGATTTTTATATAGGCACAAATTCGAATATTTACATTTTTTTATATCGTCAAAATGCTCTCTTTTCAGCCGTGTATTGCAATTGGTATTTTTCTCGGAAAATGAAGAACGAAAATGGAAGAAAAGAAGAAAATATATAGTGCGTAACATTTAACCTCGAATATCGTAATATCACGAATATTAAGCATCCCATGAAGCAATTTTTAGTATTAAGCTTTAATCACCCTGAAGGGGAAATGTGCTGGTGTAAAAGTTGATTCCCACCACTCTCCCTGTGGGCAGGGTAGAAGTTAACTTTTTAATTCCAAATGGCAACCCCCATTTTTTTACAGATTCGTATAATGGAGAGAAAAAAGAATGTCCGATTTTCTTTTTAGATTCTTGCTAGAAAACATTGGAATTATCGAAATTCAATTCAATCAATCTTGCAACGCCTGTGCCAATGTTCCAGAGGATACACTTCGTAGATGCGAATAGTTCTTTAAAACACGAATAAATAAGTGCATTGAGGTTTAGGGACACCAATTTAAGCATTTATTTTAAATGAAAGCTATACAAAAATTTATTTTCTTATTAATTCTAAAGCAGATGCCATCAAACCTTTCGGCAAATAGTAAACGAAAGAGAAATTTAATTTCGTTAGTTACAGTGTTTTCTAGCACAAATCGGAAAAAATAATTCGAACAATTTTTTTGTATTTTTAGTCGTATTATGCGAATCTAAAAAAAAATGGGCGTTGCCATTTGAAAGTCAAAAAGTTCACCCCCACCCCTTCTATATGGAAGGTGGAGGGGACCCAACTTCAGCTCCAATACATTTCCTCTTCAGAGTAAAGTTTGATACAAAACATTTCTTCATAACATGCCGAGTAAGCGAGATATTTCGATATTCCAAATTAAATGTTACACCCTGTATATATACTATTACACATATGTATATTTCCTTCTTTTCCTCTGATAATTCCATCAGTTATCCTCCTTAATAAGTATTTTCTGGTATATAGTGACGGAAAAATTTAATTCTACTTTCTTCACCAAAGAATTGTTCATTGACTTGAATTCATATGACTGACTCGATTTTACTGATAAGTCGCTCTTCCACCCTAGAACTGATTCTCTTTAACGTTCGGCAATATTGTGTTCAGACTCAATGCGCCGTTAATTCTTTGGTCGTATCAAATAAGCTAGATTATACGTACACTTCCAATTTTCATAAATCTAAACCCGAATATTCCGCAATTATAGCCAGCCGAACCGAAAACGGTTAGTATGGGTTTAGAAGATTATTTGTATGTGGCTTATTAGCGGCTCATTTATATACGGAACCGGTCCGTAAGTTTGTCTTCTAACACGTTGTTGGGCGGAAATTAAGTGCACAAAATATTCCCAGATGCAGAACTTTAAAGCAACTTTCCGTATTACTTGCGGTTTGTTTCATGACGCGTAATAACATGGAAAGTTCGGAATGGGCGCCTTATACGGTGTTCACCTATATTTATGGGATCGTATCGTTGTGATATGAACCATTGAAATTTGCATACACTTCTGGTGTTTTTAAGTTACTGTCGGCTGAGTCAATTAGAAATTCTGTTGCTGTAAACCCCATAGGCATGAGGACAATTTATGACCAATCAGTAGATTTTACAGCGAGTTTTCGCTGGTTGGAGCCACTGATATTTTAACGACGCCTTTAAATTTGTTTACAATTTTCTTTGATATTGGTGGCCAAGTTATGTTTCAAATGAAGATTTTCCAGATATCGTTTAAAAGCCACCATAATTGACAATAATAACTCCATAAAGATTTTAATGGAATGGCGGAGGAGGAGAAAATTTAATCGTCAGGAAGTATCAGATTTCAGCTTCACCACACGAAACGTGCAATTTTAATAATAAAGATTGTGCAAGACATCCCATTCTAGAGGAGCTCGTTGAAGATTTTGGGCTGGTGCGCCAACGTGGAGTCTAGAGAACGGGAGTGGGACGAGGGGGGAACGAGAATGGGCAGTTCTTCGTGAGGTTCATGAAGGGTCATTTTCGGAACGGCTGACCAAGCGCAAAACGACCTTACGCTCTGAATGGGTGGAACTTCTTTTATAAGTCTCGAAAAGAAACGAATTTTGTCGTTCACGCACACAACCGTTGTGGCCACAACGGACAAAATCAATTACGGAAAACTGCACTAACTTTCTCAACAAAAAACCATTAACGGCGATTGTTTCCACTTTGAGCAGCTTTCTGTTGATGAATTCAAGCACCAGATTGCACGAGAACGTCTGCTCATCGGCCAAATTCATTGGTGGTGAGCAATCAGCAGAACGCTCGTAGAGCACCCTGCCAATCTGATTTAATTTGGGAGCACCAAGTTGTAACGAGCCGGAATAACGTACCAAACCCCAATAATGAGTTGCTATCACGTTTTCTTGATTTAAATGTGTCTTTAGAGCTGCCTCACGAGAGGGGTGACAATATCCATCTGGACGAACTGCATTTGCAATTCGAGGCGCAGCAACATAACATTCGGAAGCTTCTGAGCTTAAGGAAGCTGAGGCGCTATCGAACACTTCAAGCAGGCAAAATCGGTGTGGCATCTGCGAAGCAAAAAGATATAAACTATGGAAAAGTCTCTGGAACTGGAACCACGTGAGTTGAGAGGAGATGTTAGGTCTAGACGAAAGTGGTAGTCGATCAATAGCGCAGGAATTGGCGGCTGTTGTTGTCATCTATTTTCGCCCTGGATATAATGTAAGTCCACTAATCTGGAGTCGTTGCTGGCTTTTTCCATTACAACCAACATGCAATATTACGCAACATAGACACAACAACATTAATCAATGAAGATTGTATTATGTTTGTCGGCCCTATCTCGTAACACCTGCAGCTGAAATATATAAAACACGCCGCTAAAATACACCGAGATTCTTTCCTTTGAATATCTTCTTGTGTGCAGAATTTAGATGTTACATTCAACATTCATAATGCTAGTAAACCTGAGAATGTTAAGATTCTTATGTTTACACGAGCAGGCCGGAACGGTCCTAAACTCGGTTTTAGATGGAAAGTCGAACCCATTATCAGGACTATTTGGATATTATTGGTGGTTTTCCATTTTCACGATCTTTAAAAAATCACGTCCAGACCTCTTGCTAAGACTAATACGAGTCCAGGAGACAACTTGACTGGTTCGATATAGTAGGCGAAAGTTTTATTTTACCACAGGAGAAGCAATCAGATGAATCGTCGTAATATTCTTGCTCGAATTGGATTCGAGAGGTTCGAGACAGTGCCGAAAGATGAATGAGCCAGGTGTAGTCGTCATAAAAGCTGCGGTGAGGGCGATTCAGAGAAAAGTGACTTTTCAGCTCTTCCAAGGGGCCCCAATATGTTACCCTGTAAATGTGTTTTATGGCCTTTGTCGGATCTGCTTTCCGGAATTTACATATCACTTTGGTTGAATTTTGCCCAATCCTTATTTCATTTTTTCTTCTTCCTCTCCGCAATTCCCAACTAAGTTATAAAACCGAAAATCTAGTGCGAGTTTTAGTGAGTCTGGCTACGTGTTTGACATGTAAACGCACTTTACGAGCAGTTAATGAAGAATTACTGCCGACCCGTTAAATAACATAACTGAAAGATACGTTAAATTACCTGAAAGCACTTAAGAAATTATCCATCTGATCCATTTCAGAGTTATTAAAGTCTCGTAAAAAAAATCGTTAAATCTCTATTTATAACGTTAATGTATGGTTCGAGGAGGAGAATAAACTCGTTTTACGCACCTGAGCGACGAAATATTTATTTTTGGGAATCCGTATGTTTCCAAACAGTGCAACATTGTACGCATCCAAAATTCAACCTACAGCAATTATCATTGACCAAAACTTTCATCTTAAGCTGAAAGCCGAGCCTTAAATCTGCGTGCAAACACACTATAGGTACCTTGCATTCAAGTCCACTTAATAAAATCAACAAAAACCCCTTCAAAGTGAATTAAACTAAATTCTTGGGGACCTTTCTCCGGGAGTAACTTCCACTTCTGGAGTTATAGAGACAGTTTACTTCCTTCTCGTTAAATCGGCCCTCGGTGCATTATCACACAGATTACCCACCTTGGAAAAGCACTTTGCGAACTGAGAGTTGTTGTTTGCACAATAAACAGAAAGGTACAACAACGTTGAGGGGCACCGGAAGTTTTTATTCATGACGGAGGGAGTTCCTACGGATTTGAAAAAGAGTTAATAAAGTCTCGTTTATTTGTCTTTGGTGTGAATTTCGAATGCACGGATCAAACGGAAAACTGAATGGTGTAGTAAATTGGCGAGTGAAGAACAAGATTGTCTGAAGCAGTGAGAGAAAACTCCTGGCAAATCTTGTGAGTTGCTGGAGTGCATACATGCAAGATTTCCCATAAATCTTGGGGGTGTCGACGAATGCGCCCTTTGTATTCATACTGCATGGGTATCGAGCCTTCTTCCATTCCTAAGTAAATCCTAAGGGAATCCTAAGTAAAAAGACGCGTTACTTTACTGCAGATCCGTCTATATTACCTGGATATTTTCAGCGATCATTTACTTCCACAGTTTCACAACTTTCAGCTCTCCGATTGAGTGTGCAAGCCGTGTCGGCCCATGTAAGTTGACGAATTACTCGAATAATTAAAAGGAAATAGGGATGGTTTCATACCCCTTGTGATGAAAATGATTTTGTTCTTTGTTGAGCCTGATCTGCCTTTCCTGATGTGTGCAATAAGTATACACTTCCATTGATTTTTACGCTTGGGAAATAATGGAAGGGACCATAGGGTCTGTTTCTGTTTGCTGTCCAGGATTCTACATGCTGATTTCCCTTCCAATCCGTTAAAGCAAAGTATAGAGACCGAGTATCTTCCTCTTGGGCATAAGTCAAATAAGATATTTACCCTGGTTTTTTGACAAACTTTCTAAACACGAGTGTTTTCTTTCTGGTTTCTAAATTGGGTGTGGGTAGTACTTGTTGGGAAGTAAAATTTTCCAAACAGACGACTAGGTTTCAATGTCGTAATGGTATATTACATACCGAGGTGAAAAATATTTCATTACTCGACAGATTTTATGCTCTACCGGGACACACAACGCGAGTGCTGGGTGCTCCGTGGTCTCGAGACAGCAAGGAAACTTTCCACGTTGGTTTGTATGTTGTTTTATTTACACCAATAAAGTGATCTATTTCATATCAGCTATGAAAAATAACTAGTTGACATGGATGAAGAAAACGTCATTAATCTTATTATTAACTTAAAAACATTAAATTTTAGCGTTACGTTCGTGCCAAAAAGTAAAGAATTTGAGCTCGAAAAATGGCTGATTTTGGGGAACAAAGTAAGTGAAAGAAATGTACGGTCTGTTCAGCAAAATGCTAGAAATTAGCAAAAAATATACCACGAAAGGGTGGCGGGAATGAGGTGCGGGGAAATGAGATAGGTGTGTAATATGATATTTCCCAACCTGTAATAAAGCTAATAATGTCAACCTTACATAGGTATATGGTTGCAAACACATAAAATTGCTACCTGCGGGGTATTACTGAAAACTGCTGAAGTATGCCAACTGCAGTATTAAATATGTTCTGCGTCTTAGAAAATTATGTCGTGATTTTTACTTTGAAGGGGGGAATTCTATGTAGGAATTCGTAGTTAGAAGCGGAGAAGATGAAGTCATTAAATTGTGAAGAGGAAGATAATAATCGAGATCTAAATTAATCTAAAGACAGTAAAATTATTATAAAAAAAATCAAAATTGCACTTAAATCAGGCTTTGCGAAGGGTCTCGAGGTTTACGAAGACGAACCTACCAAAATTGATTGATTAGCTATTAATCCTGGACAGAAAGACAATATAACTTAGACTAAAACTGCTTGTATTGCTGTTAAGCACGCGTAATTTCACCGAGCAACCATTTTCGTGATGAGTTTACGTTACAGGTTTGGTTTTGACCTCCTCAACTGCTTCCGACTTTTCAACTGAAGAAAGTTTCACGAATACCGATTTTTCAATCTTCTGTAATACAATGCGTAATCAGTGCGTCTTTCAAACGGTTCCGTCCTGAGGTAAAAATTCTTTGGAACGATGGAGAATTTCAAAGAAGAAAATTCGAATAATTAGAATGGCGGATAACAATGTAAATCGAACTTTTTACGAATCCAAAGTGCCTGAAAGCAAGTTAATGGAAACCCGAATCCCCAAGCTGCCCCTATAATAAAAGTTATATGTTTCCTGAAGTGTAACAGAGATTATTCCCCACCTGTGTCGCGGAGCGTTCCATTTCGGTCTCCGGGTCATGCTTTCGGCCTGGAAGAATTGAAAACCATTACTGCTGATGAAAGAAAAGTTTCTTAAGTTTCCAGTCTCTTTTTGTCCCTTCGAGCGGCGTTCTTTACCTTCCATTTGATTCTGCACCACTTTTGTACACTCGAGTAATTCCACCTCGATTCTTAACTGCTTCCTTTGATGTCACGTTACTTTGTGCACCTTTTTCCTCCTGGTGTGTGAGGAGGAGGGGGAGGGGGTGCATGATTTACTATTACTTTCTGTTTCATTAGCCCTGTCTTGATTGGATCGGAAAAAATTTAGATTAATCTCTTTTGCCCCTTCAATCGAAAAAAGTAATTTATTCAGGGCGAAGAAGGAACAGGAGAAGAAGGGTGGAAAATACACCTTTATGTGGAAATTATGGTAACAAGGGAAATGTGATTAATTAGACATTCAAGTATCGAAGTCTTTTAACGTTTTTCGTAATACGGTTTGGAGAAACAAGTAGTGAATACTTAATCTGCCCGAAGACGCCTGCCTTTTTAAATTCTAATAAAATTTCCACCGGTACGGTGATGACGCCCTTCAATTACACGTGAACACTTTTCATGATGAAGGGAATTTGGGATGTAAATAACTTAATTTAGGAAATGTCTCTCCCTTAAAGAGTTGTCAGCCGCATATTTTTATATTAAACACCTTGTGCCGAACTTCCGACAAATAACAACGCCCCGCAAATTCTGCCCCTGTCACCTTTAATATTTCAAGCATTAGCCGGCTATTTATTAAACTGGATTTTAATCTAACTTTTAACCGAAGGTTAATTATCCTTTTCCGTAAAGGAGGCAAGGTAGGGCCTTTGATGAATTATTTATGAAAACGCTTTCAGGTTCCGTAATTTTTTGGCTTTAATCTCTAGAAAAGTTGTCCTAACTTTTTTCAGATCCTGCTTAGTTATTTATAAATCCAAAATGAGGAACTGCCTGGCCTTTGAGACGCTGTTCTCCTGGAATTCAAAGATGTGGAGGTTTTAATAAAATCGCCGCAAGTTTGTTGCACAGAATAGGCATGAAACGAAATTAGAAAAGTTCGTATAGAAAATCACTACTCGTGTCACAATGCGGCCTGTGGAAAATGATCAAAAACCGAGCACTCGACTAACCTAAAAATAGCAAAAACCCATTTAGATTACCTCCACGTATGAGTTTAAAAGAGATTTTATGTCGCAATCAGCTGATTCAGCCCCTCGTTGAATACCTGAGTGGGTGCAACCTGTCTGTTATTGAAAAGACACGTTCGCCACCATCTTAAAGTAGTGGCCGTGTGGGGGACATAAATGACGACTCACGATCAGAAAATGGCTCTTCTTTTGTGTTACTATCGACAAGGACAGGTAGAAAGGAGAGAACGATTTAAGAACAAAAATACGAGGAAACAGATTCCACTTTTGGCATTCATTGCCCGGGTTATACCGAGTATTTTTAAAGTTGAATTATTACACTGAACGACAAAGAAAGGTAAACAACCAAAATTTATGATTCTATTTGGTTTAACGGCGATTGCAAGTTTGTAAGCGTACCCCCAGGGGGGGTACCAGCCCCAACGCTAAAATTTTAAATTGCAACACCTATCATGTAATACCTCATTTTAAAGATTTTTGTTAACTGCGCATAAGAAAACTAATTTCGAAAAAAAATCTCAATTTTTGACAAGTTACAGAATGCGTAATTCACAAATATCGCATTAAAATATTCACAAGAACTTTAGAAAATGTTCAGTCACATGGAACTCAACTTTTTTTCTCACTTTTTTAAACGATTCAGGGATGTGACATGCTTCAGTAATTCGATGCTATGAATGCTGCAAATTGGCTGGTTCACTTTCGTAGACGCCTCATTTGATGTGCACGCATAAAAAAAAATCGAGAGGTGTTGGATCCGGTGATCGCGGTGGTCACTTTATTGCTCTTCTGCGATCAATCCATGTTCCAGGACAATTTCGATCTAGTCACCGTGTTGTTTGTAGGGTGTAATGTGGTGGAACACCATCCAGTTGAAGATGTAAAGGGTTTTCATCTGATTGCAGGTCATTATCGATTTGATTTTCCAAGGCTTGAACAATTGGACGCTCGATTGTGTTTTCAGGCAAATCGACAAAAATACCACCTGCCAAGTGTTCGTAATAATACAATTAACGAACAATTTTATTCCCTAGAATGCCAGTTTAAACATTGGCCTTTTGAGGATAATGAAAATGATACTCTCGTACATGAGGATTTTCATTGTCCCAGCAACGACAAATTTATTTATTATTAATTTTTATTAATTATACAGTATTAACATTTTCGTTTGAATAGAATGTGCGTTCAATCAGTAAAACAATTGTTTCTAAGGATGTGAAAATGTCTGCATTTTCTGAATCATTTCTTCACAAAACTGAATTCGTCTATCGGAATGATCATCGGGTAGTTCTTGAAGAACATGCCTTTTGTTGGATACATTATGACTTGACCAAAAGTTTCAAGTTCAACTACTTAATTCAAAATTCTGGGTCGCCTTATCTTAATATTTTGTATTTTATGTGTTGTATGTGTTTTGGCTCCAATATAAAATAACAAATTGTTCAGCCATATCAGTGCAGATTATTCATCGTTAAGGTGATTTTTGCCATGCGCTATTGTAAAAATTTCAGTTCATTTTTATAATTTGAGCCTTGAGGGCTAAATTTTTTTTTAATGTTATTCTTTGAAAGCGACTGCTATACCTTATTTGCGTAGATTTTTTTCACATTCTTCAGCCACGTGACCTTGACAGAGAAAAGATTGTGAGCTCAAGAGAATAAAGTTTCTTAATTAAACAAATTTCGAGAAGAACCAACAGATCTTTACGTACCATTTTGAGATATTATCAAGCACGAACCGAAGACGGTCTACAACACAAGTTTAGAGGTACCGAACGTCGTAGAGAAACCATAGAGCGTCAAGATCGCCACTTAAGACTTTTGACTATTAAAAACTTTATTAGATATTAGAGATATATTAAAGACCGCTTAAGGACAACTCGAGCGATTGCGAATCGTTGGTTTGAAGAATATGGAAGGGTTGGGGCGCATATGATGTATCGTCGGATCAGGAGTTTTGCCCTTTTTATTTTCGCCCCCACTGGGGGATACCTCATACTCCCGAGCATAAACGCATACGATCGCAATGCTGCAGAGACAAATATAAATGGGATCAGGAATGGAACAGAGTGGTCTTTGATGACGAATCGCGTTTCTGTTTAGGGATGCATGATTGTCGTACAAGGATACGGAGACTGCTTGGAGCAAGAGGTGGTCGGCAATTTGACGTGGAGAGACATATCCATGGTACTGTGGGGGTAATGGTATAAGAGGAAATAGCACTTAGCAGTAGATCACTTCTAATTTTCATTAGAGATAACATGACGGCGTTCGGTATATTCCTGAAGTAGTGGAAGCATACATTTTTCCATAACTCACGACACTCCCGAACGCCCCTTTTCAACAAGACAATTTAAGATCACAAGTTGCTAGAGTAATACCGAACCTCATGAATCAACACCGCATTGCTCGATTACCATGGCCACCGACATTACCTGATCTTGTTCCTATCGATAATGTGTGGAACATATAGAAGTCAGGTTGTCGAACTTAGCGCATCTCCCTTAGACTATGGCAGCACTTAGGCATAACGTAGAGCTAACCTGGAATTAGATGCCCCAAAGATGATATAGATCATCTCATCAGGACAGCGCCCAAGCGCGTAAATGAGTGTATTGCGAAACAGAGGGTTTCAACACATTGTTGATTTGGAATTTCGCTGTGGTCAACCAATTTGGCTGAAAAGTTGATCGATTTTTTATTTTCTTCTGTTAAATATTTCAGAAAAAATAATTATATGTTGAAATTATTTTTAAATGGGTGTCTACCTCTTCCTCAAATATCTCTTGTTTCACGAACAGTATAGCAAATTCTGCATGGATAATCCGGATCAAAAATTATAAGACAATTTATGGAAAAGTGAAAAATTTGACGAATTTGTAATATTTATAGCTTAAAAACGGCCATCTGTGAGGCTTTCAAGTACATAAACATCTCTATATGCAGAATTCAATCCTGGTAATTTTCTCCATCAACAGCAAGATTGAGGTTTCTTCACGTTAATTTATCGGACGGTCATGAAGTATCGTGACCTTATGGGGAATCTTAATTTGATAAACACGATGTTTTTCCCTTTTGATTTGTGCTAAAGAACAATTCAAACCTCGTGGCTGTAGGAAACAGAAGCCGATAAAAGCAGCCAATATTTTACGACCGTTTCTCTCCCCAAATGCGTCCTCGAATTTCTTACACACACCTGCAAAAATACGCTAGTTTCCCCGGTCGCTAGGTAGATATAAGCCATAACTCATGGAAAAATTGCTTTCGCCTTCCATTTCAGCGATAATAAACCTGCTCCAGCACATTTTCTCTGTGGCTTCCATCACCTATAAACCAGACAATAGGGCGGTTCGAATTTCAAATATGCCATTGATGCGATCGAGATATCCCGACGATTTCGATATGAGCTAATTTACTCCCTTGTTGTTTATGCATACTGTTAAGGGGCGTTTCCGTTCCAGGTTAAGAGTGGCAGGAAAAATGACTGGATCTGCGAAGGAAATGACCTCGGACCTAAGTTGTGTAGAGGACGTTCTCCTGTAGGACTTTTCCACGTGGACTTGTTAGGCGCAGCAGGACGTGAAACAGTCCTCCTGCTGCGTGTTAAAAGAACTCGCTTCGGGACTTGAAAACCGAGAGTAATAAAGTGGCAGCGCATATTTTACGTCTCTATCCTCAGCAGGAACTGTACACCTACCGGTAACTGTCAATTAGGTGTGACTTACAGCTCTTCGTGGTTTTTCTTTACGAGTCTGTTAAGGACTGTTACGAAAAATTAGGTAGGTATTAAATCTGATCTTACCTTGCCGATAAATTTGCTTGGTGCTGTTACAGCATCTGTTACGGCATCGGGTTGCTGATAGAATAAATCAGTAATTATGGGTTAACTCACTTGGTTTATTTTAAGGCAAAACAGCTTTTCTGAATACGGAAATTTCCTCTTTAAGCTCGCAGCAATAAATATTTGCCGACGCTCGGTTAAAAGTTTTTATAGTACACCGAGTCTCCATAGAACACGACTTCATTAATATACAGTTAGTCGCTAAAGACGAGGCAATTGTGAATTCGCATTGCTTAAGCTTGACATGCAACGATCCTATAGAACTTTCTATCATGTCCCCCACAAAGTATCAAAAAAACTTAAATAAACTCAATATCCTTACGTCCTGCTTACGTTTAAAGCTTTTACCTCTTTACCGTGCATCTATCAATGTTTTTCACTTATACACGTGCTTAGTACCGCACTACGAGATATGTAGGTATTATAGTAAAAACCGTTTGACTTAACTCATATTTCTATAAATAATGCTTAAAGTCAAATGCCGAATACGGCATTAAGTTTCTACATTGAAGAGAGGGTAGAAATTTTCGAAAGCGGCTTTAAATCCAAATCGTCATCGTTAATATTTGTTGGCGGTGTCTCGTAAACTTGGTAATTGATAGTTTTCCGGTTTCCCAAAGAGGACGATCCACTGAGGTCGTATCGGGCGAACCACGTGGCCAATTAAAAAAAGGTGCGCGAATGACACATTGATCTTACAGGGATAAAAAAGGCTTTCGAAGTGTGAAATCAAAATTATAGGCGCACGTTGAAGAGAAAAGGAGGTTGGTATCAACATCTTGCACGGGAAGATGCTCTATGTCAAGCGGTAAAATGACATCAACAACCAGAGATATTATGTGGTTGTGAAAATTCTACACACTAAATCAACATTCAAAGGGCGAAATTACTAACAAAAGGGAACAATAGTAGACAAATGCAGTATAAGCTATTTTCCTATGAATGTTGCAGAACACTTACTTTGTGTGTAAATCTTCAAAATCCGACATAGTGCACTGTTCATGCCACTAGATAAACATCCGCTGCTTTGCACAACTTTGCAAATTTCACCGTTTTGGAGACACCGAGAACGGGAGGCACCTAAATAAGTCACCCTGTATAGTATTTATGTTGACGTTTATCTTAAAAGTGTCTTGTTCATATTTGTCTGAAGCCCGACTATAAAAATCCTAAATTTAATAATGGAATTATTGGATTTTTAATATGTGTTGAAAACCTCGCCTATAGAAAATGAATCACGATGCAAAATCAATCGGACATTCTTCGGTACTATCGGGTGACGAGGCCTGGAACATTTCGGGTGTCCAAGTCAGCGGACCAAATGAATATTACCTTACCCTAGGTGGCTAAACGATCAACATTTGATATACGCCGTACGAAGACCGGTACTCCCAGGTCTAAACAAACTCAAACCAGTGGCGTCGAAGAAGGGCGTTTAAAATTCATTTTTTGTTACCCATTTGTGGTGCTCCACGGTTAAATTAGGTCAACCGTAGTTTAATATGAATATTTTTTATAGGACTTATTGGCGTCTTGGAGGTCCTTTGAATATCATTTGGAAAATAAAGTAAATGTGAATTCTGCAGAGACTAGTGGCGATTTTAAAAACAAAGACTTAGATGTGCATTATCAACGTCTCGCTATGAATATTTACAATTGCTTAAAGAAAAAAAAACAAGCATAATTCAGTTAAAAGGATTGTACCAAGAATAAGCAAAATGACTAAATTATCATTGTCGACGATTTATTGGGTTATTAAGGAAAATAATGTTAGAGACCATAGCTTTGAAAGGAAGAGGACTGCTAGAAAATTTAAACAAATCGACGATGGCGGCTGAGTTGTTATTTGAAGAATTTTCTATAATTTTTATAAAGGAAATACTAGAAATGATTCGAGAAAATCTAAAAGGCTACTAACGTCATAAATATGAATGTTTGGTGAATTGCTAGATCAACTGCAGCTTCAAATGTAAAAAAGTTAATAATAAAGTGGCGGCAATGGAGTTCCAACGAATAGTTATTAACAATGAGTATTTACGTAAATTTAACGACGGAAAAAAGAAACGTAGTTTGACACGGAGTAAATATTGCTGGATGATTCAAAAAAATTGCAGTTTCGGTACTTCATGCTCGAGAGGAAAACGAATTATTATTCTGCACGCTGGCGATAAAAATCGATTTGTGTCAAAGGGCTTGTTGTTGTCAGTTAAAAATATAAGCCAATCTTCTGCTGATTACCACGAAGACATGATTGCTCAACTATTCGAAAAATGAATCATCAAACAACTACTGCCAAACATCCCCCCTAACTTAGTCAGAACCTCTAATGATAGGGGTACAAACGCACATATTCCAGAAAATAAGACAACAAAGAAGGACTATTAAATACATTAAAGACTTTAAATTAAAAAAAAAAAAGAGCATAAGAACATACAATTTACTGTGTATTGCCCAATTATCGCATTTTTAGCCAGTCGAAGTAAATTGGAGGGTTATAAACAAAGATTAAGAAAGTTAGACAAGTCACCAATTTTATGTGACGCAGTTTTGGAAAATATTCAGCTGATGATAAGTAAACTAGACAGCATGATGTGGAAAAACTGCATAACTCATGCTATACCAAAAAAATAAGGATCACGTGTCGGCTCTTGCTGTCTCAATAATTATTCAACCGAGCATCAATAGTAGTACCACTGATGATGATTATGATGAAACCTATGTTTAAATTTAATTAAAAATTAATATACAGGATGATTCCAAACTAGGAGTAATTCATTCACCAGCAAATAGGGCTTCAGAAAATAAGATTTTTTTTTCTTCGGCGCTTTTTCGAAGATTCGACGTCAATGGAGATACAGAGTGTCACAATTTTATTTAAGAAATTAAAATTTATTAATAATTGTCAAACCACTTGAGATAATTAAATAAAATTTTGTAGGTTTTGGTGATAATCATGTTCCCTTAGAGATATCACTTCGATAATTTTTACCAGGAAACAAGTTTAAACAATTTTTGAATTTTGGCTGAATTTCTAAAATAACAACAGAACTTACCTTTAAAAAATATGAAAATCAAAATATATTTTTTTTTAATTCAATAAAAATTTTTATTTTTAGAAAAATTAGTGGCGTACTATTTTTAAAAAATATTAAACACATTTTTTATACGCCCGAGACTGGGAAACCCTAAAATAATTTTATTTATTGAAGAATTTCCTCCCATGTAACTATTGAAATCTACAAAATTTTGTTTAATTAACTCAAGTGGTTTGGCAATTATTAATAAACTTGAATTTTTTACATAAAATTTTGACACTCTATATCTCTGTTGATATTTATGTTTCAAAAAAGCACCAGAGGAAAACAACTTATTTGTTGGAGACCTATTATTTGGTAGAAAGATAAGTCCAACTTTGGAATCACCCTGTATAGCTACTAAACATATGTGTTATAATTATTCACAAAATATAGTTTTTGTTACGCCTATGTCCTGAATTTCTTTAATGTATATCGGTAAGAAGTTCATTCTCAGTTTCAACTGATAATAGAAATACTGTAGCTACATATATTATACGGGGTGTTCTAGAATGTTGGGGTCACTGCTTAACCACACATTCCTTGGTCAAAATACACATATCGATTCGTAGTGATACATTTACACACAAAATTGTTTACTTCTGGGTATACGGCCTCTCAAAGTTCTACTTTTTTTTAAGTTTTACAGATAGGTCAAAAACGGCAATTTTAAAGGGCGATTTTACAGAAATCGAAATAAAAAATTATATTTTTTGCATCTAATTGAGGATCGAAATCAAGATTCAATGAGAGATTTAAAAAAAAGTTGCGTAACAAAAAGGGAACTTCATTAAAAAAAAACTAACTGCCTTCATGAACGAATAAAAGAGTTCCGACGTGTTTAACATTCGACTTTCTAGGTATTGACAACTACCCCTGATGGTTTTAGAATGATAACCCTCGTCGAATATGTCTCGAGAAGCAGAACGATTATACACCAAATTTCGTTGCAATCCATATAGCCGTTTTCGACCTATCTGCAAAAGTTAAAAAAAGTTGGTGAGACTTTGTGGGATTGTATATCTGGAAGGGGACAATTTCGTATATAAGTATATCACCTTAAACAGATATCTTTTCGGCCAAGTAACGTGTGATTAAGCGTTGACCCTCTTATTCTCGGACATCCCGTACATTTACTGAGCTTACGCATTGACGGGTCATGTTCTATTATTCTTTACTTTTAAGGTTCCAACGAAAGAAAAATAAGTCACGAAGTTTAAGTGGCCAGTTTTGGAAAATATTGGGCAGGCGTTGAGGAAATTAGACAACAATGTGGAAAAAGTGGATAACTCAGGTTATACGAAAAGAAAACGAGTACCATGTCTCACCTCCGGTCGCCTCAATAATCTTTCAATCGAGCATACATAGTGAGCCTACTGATGATCAGAATGATAAAACTTGTATTTAAATTTAATTGAAGAATAACATGCACCTACTAAACTTACTTGTTATAATAAGTCGAAAAACATAGTTTTTGCCAATCATAGGCCCTCAATTCCCTTAACGTATGAGCGGGTAGGAGGTTTTTTCCCAGTTTCAACTGGTAATGAAGATACTGTATTTGACTATCCGGAGCAGTGGCGTCAGTATGGCTGATTGAACCGTTACTTCAAGTTAGATTAGGTTAATGCCTCGGTTGTGGCCCTTACTAAATGTATCTTCGGTATATTCCCGAAGGGTTCTACGATAAACACTTAAAAAAAATGCGAAGTATTAAAACGTTTTAAGCTCTCTCAACAAAAAAGTTCTTTATCTTTGTAAGTGAAGTTTTATGTTAAAAAATATAATGCCTCCATTTGCGACTAAAACTCCTCAATTTAATTAATCTCCGGCATTCTAAAGTTTTCAGCAAGCCCGCGGATTAAAATAAAAGAATAACCTGTTATAAATGACCGAACATGCAGGTTGCCTTAAAAGTTTTTCAGGAACAAAGTCCAAAATTACGAAGTTCTAATTCTTTTAACCTGAAGCAAAAATATTATTAATGGATTTTCTAAGTAAAAATGAGAGCTCAATATCTAACACCGCCCCGGATTTTTTTTTTGTCGGTTAGAAGTTTTTTCCGGGGCTTTTAAAAGGAACTTTCTTTAGACGAAGTCAAATACATTTGTCAAACTGGGGAGGAAAACAACTTTCGATAGAGATAGGTTCCACGGAAAACTATACAGGAAAAAGAAATAGGGTGTTTTTATCTCCCTATGGCCAGACTGCCCACCGGCCTGGTGGGATCTATAGGTAACAATATCATCTATTTTTCTACCCTCAGGAAGCTATTTTATATGTACAAGGCCCAGACTATGTGGCACCAGCCCCTTTTTATCTGTAGTAATGCCTGGCAAAAGGGAGGCGAAACTTTTTACCCTGTAGAACGCAATCAATGCTCATCCCCCTGCTGCCGTTCCTGCTGAAATGTCACTCACCTTTCTATTATCCGTCGGTGTTGGCCAGAACAATTATTATTCGTAATCACTCGTCGATTTTGCAACCCCGTTTCGATGTTTCGCTTTTGATGGTTCGTTTTAGGGTGAGGCTGGAACAGCTTTTTGCGCTCGATTAATTTCGCTTGTTTACCTGGAACAAATAGGGAGGATACGAATAAAAACCAATGAAAAAGAAACACGATGACCGATTCCGCAACCCACGCACTACAAAACATCAAACATTGCTCGTTATTGTAATTTATGTATGAAATCCATTCGCAGATGTCGCAGACATGAAAATTTGATAAAAGCTACCTGAAAATCAGAGCAAACGAGACTTTTCGAAATAAAATATAAACAAGAGAGGGATCGAGGCACCAGTTGTGTACAACCGATGTCGAGCTTTTAATATTCACCTCGCAGACAAAAGCCTGTTATTGCCTACCTTTCGATATTTACGAAGCAATATTGGATATCTTGCCAACTCTAAATATTTTATTTTCGACGCGGAAAGCAAAAGAAGTTAGTTTACATATGTCAGACGTGATATGAATGTGATTTCTGCTCCCTTGAGGCTGCTGCTTGCCGGAAGTTTATTTTGAATTTCTCATGTTTTATTGGGCATTCACTTTCGATATGGTCGAAACGCCTCTAGACCCCTCTGAAGAGTTCGGTAGGTGTTAAATGTAGTTGGAAAAATAAATTCAATGCGATTCCGCCTCGGCTCTGGTGGAGAGATTATTAACTAATCGTTCGAGTCGAGCGACACCTACAATGGGATTCCCAGAATTAGACGCGAGGCCGCATTCTATCTCCAACTGGTAACGTTCAATGGCACCTACAGGCACATGCACGTCACATGTTTTGTTTCGATTAATGCGACGATTAATTGACAGACATAAGACACATGAGAAAATCATCAGGATCTTTCTGGTGGGAACAGCGGTGCAGAGAGAAGTGGAGTGTGGTCGGTCGTGCAGCGATCCTGAGCGAGCGTCACTAATCTGAACTAACCTGATGCTAAGGGGGCATCCCAGACGGGTTAACCCTCCGCCTCTAACGTAGGCTAAGATTGAATGTCCTGTACCAATAACTATTATTAGATTGTTTAAAAAATGATGTCAGTTCTTATAAATCTTACTTATTTGACGTTATTGTGACAGAACTTTTGTGTTATTATTATGTACAATGTGACCCATAAAGTACGCATCCTTTGGGAAATTCTATTACTTATGAATTTGGATAAATTTTGACTTTGCCTTCGGGTTGTCCTTCAGAAATGATGAGAAATAACATACAAATCGAAAAAATTTACTTTGTATGCCTGTCAAATTGCAATTTTTCCCACAAACCTTCAAAATCTACCATTACGTCTCAAAATGTTGAAAAATCACTAAGGAAATAGTTTCTCGGTCTCTCATTTTCTACCCATATGCCAATTTTCAACTATCTGAGACAACTTTCATTTTCTTTTTTCATTTTTTTGTATTCCTACATTTCCCAAGTATTCAAATCGGTCAGCAACAATCATTTTACGCTGATATTTATTTATGTCTAAATCTGTATCAATAACATTTATGAAAATACGGAAAAAGATAACCTAAACATTTTTTTTTTGTAAACTAGATCAACTTTGCATCAAGGAACACGTAGCATCTTTGATGAATTTTACATTTTCTATAAAAAGATGAATTTATTAGAACTTTACCTATTGTATACTCATTCAGACAATTACTTTTGGTTAAAAAAATCTTGAAAATGCAGGAATACAAAATAATTTTTAAAATTGGCATAGTGATAAAAAATAAGAAACTGAGAAACTTCTTCCTTTGTAATTTTTAAAAATTTTGAGAAATAATGGTAGATTTTGAATGTAAAAAAAAATTTCATTTGACAATTATAGACAGTCATTTGTTTTTCGATTTTACGTCATTTTTCACAATTTCAGAAGCATAACCTGAGACAAAGCTAAAATTTACCCAAATTCATAAGATAAAGAATTTCCCATATGATGCGTACTTTATGAGTCACTTTACACAGGGCGTTTTTTAATAATGTCCGAAAATTTTCTATCTTTCTTCTTCGGGATTCTATATGAAAAACGATGATAGTTTGTTCTATAAACTATGTTCCAAAGTCACTACGTTACGAAAATCAAAGGTTGAAAATTAAAAAAAAAATGAAACTTAATGAATATTTCCAAAACTGCTTGAGATATTCCAATGAAATTTGATATATAAACACAGTTTATAAAGGGGCATTAATTGCAATAAATATATGCGGTTCACTGCAAACTTATTCAAAACTATTTTAATAGGACAAATAAAATAATGTAAAATTTAATACATTGTGGGTTAACATTGTAATGAAATGTGAATTACAACTTTAAAGAAAAAAAAACGACTTTTACCACAAGTGTTAAAAATGACCCCCTTTACTTAATATGCACGCTTTCGCCCTTCTCATCGAATTGTACACTTTTTCCAATATTCCCGAAGTATTTCGTATTCTGTCACATGCTGCAACTATCCCCCTTTTTAATTCTTCTATAGGATTAATGGGCCTATCGTAAACTAACTAAGTTGTAATTCATATTTCATTACGATATCAACCCACAATGTGTTAAATTTTCCATTGTTTCATTTGTCCTATTAGAATAATTTTGAATCAGTTTATATTGAACCGCATATACTTATTGAAATGATTGCCCTTTTCTAAATTGTCTTTATATACCAATTTTCGTTAAAATATCTCAAGCGGTTTCGGAAATATTTCTTAATTTCCATTTTTTTTTCTAAAACTTTGTAGCCTTCTATTTTCATGACGGAACAATTTTAGAACATAGTTTATATGACCAACTATCACTATTTTTCCATGTAGAATTCCTCCTTAAAATATCGGCACATCATTAAGGAACACCCTGTATATTAGATATCAATTTAAAGTGTTAGGTTTTTTCTATATTTCTGTTGAAAATTCTTCATTATTGAAATTGAAACCAGACGATTATTAATTTTATATGTTAATTTGGAAAATAAAAAATTACGTATCATTTTTTTATATGAGTCTAAACTGGGCCATAAAGCATAGAAAGCAAGTAGGAACATTAACAGCACATTCGACAAAGGAACGACTAACGAACGTACGCTGCAACACTAGTTCCAAAAATTTCGCAATGGAGAACAGATAATAGAAGATATGGAAAGTCGTTGACCAGAGACACCCATCGATATTCACTAATTGAAGGCTTTGGTGGAAGCGAATCGTACCACAATTCGAGAACTTGCAAGACAATTCCAACAATTCCGAACCACCCTAGAGAACTTGGCAGGTCAAAAAAGCTTGACAAGTGGATTGAACACGAATTCAACGAAATTCAGAAAAATCATCAGTTTAAAATTGCGTTGTCGCTCATTTCGTACAAGTATAATGATCCATTTCTCGCCCGAATTGTAAGGTGTGATGAAAAGTGGATCCCACACGATAACCAATGTCGGTCAGCTCAATGGTTGGACAATGATCAAGCTTCGCAACGTTTTCCAAAGTCAAAGTTGCGCCAAAAGAGGTGATGGTGACTGTTTGGTGGTCTGCGTCCGGTCTAATTCATCACAACTTCTTGAATGAGGGCAAAACGATTACGAAAGAATTATACTGTTACCAAATCGATAACATGCACCTCAAGCTTCGACAACATCAACCAGCATTAGTCAATAGAAAGGGACCGATTTTGCTTCACGACAACGTTCGGGCGCACGTCGCACAATCCGCCCTACAAAAATTAAACTAGTTGCGCTATAACATATTGACACATCCACCATACTCGCCAGATCTTGTGTCCACTGACTGCCACTTTTTTAAACATTTAGATAACTTCTTAAGGGATAAATATTTTAGAAATCAAGACGCAACCAAAAGGGTCTTCAATGGTTTCATCTCTTCCAGATCATCAGAATTTTACATTACTGGCATAAATTAATTTGTATCTCGATGGTCAATGTTTATTGAATCGAATGGTTATTATTTTAACTAACAAGGTTTTGTTTTACTTGAAATGTATATATTCTAAATTTAAGGTCAAAAACCGACGTTATTTTTCAAACAACGTAGTAATAATATAATGAACAGAATTTTACGATTTTTTTCTCTTAAAATCACCCCAAAGACGCCTTTATAAAGATATTCGAATAAATTGACAGAAGTGGTATACAATTGTCTGTCGATGAAAATTTATAAACGAAATGCAGTAATTTTGAAAACATAGTATTCAAAGGTGAGGAAACGTGACAAAATAAGTACGAAAAAAAAATTTCGATAACCAAAGAAAGTAAAAGTTATTTTAATCATTAAAGTTGACAAAACTGCGGTAAATTAATTTAGAACTCTTGCAGATCAGTGAAACTATTTACTCATCGAAATCTTCATATTGGTGGTCATCTTCTAGGCAGCAATGTTCACAGATCCCTCTAAGATGTTCTAGACACAGGAACTGCGAACCTTCAAGACATTTGAACTTTGTTTTTCAAATTTTTTTTAGAACATATTTTCCTGCGCGCGCAAGTCTGTTTTTGGCGTTCAAGGTCGTTTTCGAGTTTCTTTCCACCTAGTTTCTGAAGGCACAATTGAATTAATTGTTCATGGAAGTCGTTTATTTGCAACTCGTCTTCAAAGATGTTCTTGAACAAGTTCACATACTGACTGCTCTAAAAATTTCCGATGGCCCATTGATGTCTGGTTATTATTCTTAAGTATGACTTAAACGTGGCTGTCGGCGAGCTGCTCGTACGCAGATATGCCTCAGACACTTTGGTCAATCACGTCGACGCCCTCTTTGTCTCATTGTAATCTATAATTATGTCCGACTTTCCAGTTTGTCCTCGTTGACACTAATATGACACACATGTTCATAGGTGGAACATAGACTGCTAAGGTGGAATTTTCATTGAAGGCAAACAATGAACTCTGATGGAATCTGGGGTTTGTTTTTGAACATTGTGCCTATTATTCTCAAACGAAAATTGGGCAGAAGTTAAATGGTATAGACCTAAAAAAAATTGTTCACAGTTAGATTCCTGTTGGTGTCACGGACAGGTTCACATAAGCGCAAAACTAATGCAAGATTGGAATTATCAGCAGCAAAAGGCCCTGGCGTCTGTTTGCCTGGATACACTTCAAGTTTCATCGTAAAAAATAATTTTGCATCTATTTAGGGATAAATTTTAATATCATATCGGTTTGGTTTGCTGGGAATGTATATCTTAAATGATCATCAACCTCCAAAACCAGCTAATATTTCATCAATCATTAAGGAGGCTGAAGAGTTGAGATTATTGGATAAATTGAATACGATCTTTTTCAAAATTTCTCTAAATGCGGCAAACTTATTTGAGCTTTGGCTTTCAACTCTCTATTCTTTTGATAGAAACAGATGTGAGCGCTAGAAACTGGAACCTTTGTTGGGACATTGTTAGCATGAATGTTTCCATCGTCATTCCATTGTCTCTAAAGAAGTCATCAGCTTTTTGTCATCCACATTTGTTGGCACCAGTTATCTACAGTAAGCCTCGAAATGCTTTAAATTCTATCAAGTCAGTATTTTTGTGAATCCTCATTTTGCCAGTATCGTAGGGTTTTGATTGTATGTATTCATTCGTGCAGTTTCTTCCAATATAGAATTTGTCATAAAATATTCCCATATTTCAGAAGCCTTTTTCTTATATCTGTTTTTGCCTTTAGGGCCTGGTCGATGGGGCACTATATTCATAAAGCGAGTTTCCGTGTTTTCCTTATATTCAACATGTTTTCACAATTTTGAGCCATCTGTGCGGTATCTGATTCATTGCCTTAACTTCTTCCTCATCAACCTGCGCAATGTCTTGCTCGGAATTGTTGTTTTCAAATTGTCCTTCTGCTTCATTTTCCGACAAACTTTCCTCTTCATCTAACGGAGAAATTTCATCTTCCTCGTCGTTTAAAATATCATCAACAAGGCGGTGAAGCCTTTTTTGTTTGCTTTCATAAGATATGCTTAAAAGTGTACTATAAATATATTCAAACGTTTTAAAACATATCGTGAATTTGAGTCCTTACATGAGACCCGTGTGAAAACGGTACCATCGCTCCCTCACGCCGAAACTTCAATTTACCAAGAACTGGAAAACGGAAGTGCGCCCTTTTCTGATGATACTATTCATTTACTGATCGACCAAGAAGTCCTAGGAGAACCCGGCGATATGCGCACGCGCCTTCGTTTACATCGTAATAGTTAATTGGTTCGGTCTGACAGGTCGAACCTTACAGACCGAAGGTTAAGACAAGCTCGCATGTTTATGACATGTGAGTTTGGCTTAACTCACAGATAAAGACGTTCGCAAAAAAGACGAACTAAAAATTTCAGATCACTTTCCCTTCTAGAATTGTCACTTCTTGGAATTGACAGAGTACCGGGATGAGATCAGAATTAAGATCGCTCAACCTTTTAGGAGAATACGGGCGGGTGGGATTTTCAACTTGGTCTTGGTTGTGTCGGGTTGGTTTACGCTCGCTCAGATTAGCACCAAAATCATAGGGATCAATCCTAATTCCTAACGGTTTCTTGCATACTGGTGGAATCGAACGTTTCTTTCGGACCAGGCCGAAGATCACCAGCCTGACGAAACCTTAATTTAGTTGATACATCAAATTTAACACATGAATGAAATTCTCAGTTACATAAAATTTTGGAGTTTCTATTTTGCATGCGACTTGGCACAAGTCACAAACTATTGTATTGTTTCCAGAATGGAACAAATTATCTGGAAAGCAGTCGTTCGGCCCCAAGACCGTAACTAATTTAGACTGAACTTGAAACTGTCAATATTATAAAAGCAATTTGCATAATATATGAAGGTATTAACTTATTTGCCTCAGTGAATTGCTCCCATTTAGATTTATTCACAAGACAACGGCCCATTGTTTCGCTGGTGGTATTTAATGTAATGATGCACTGGAGACGCATGTCTCTCGACCGCGGTGAAATGATTTGTATCACCCTGTAAATACTCCTGACTGTTTTAACCGTGATTTGTGACTGCACAACTCATTGAAATTCTATTTACAACTGTAGAAAGAGACAGCGGAGAGTCGTATAAAATATTTATCTCGGATTCATCTCGTTTCCAGCAAAACAAACAGGTCGTTTTGCGGACCCACCTTTCCAGTAAAGAGTAATGTAATGTGTCTGCCAGAGTCTGTTGCCAAAAATAAGCCTGTCTAAGTGGTACGATCGATCACTGTATGTTAAACAAGAAATTCGGCCACTTAATTTATTCAGTTCGGAAGACTCTCCTCTTTCCTGCTGCTTCAAGGGCTGCTTAACGAAATTTAAACGGGGAACCGAAGAAGCGAGAATTAGGTCCGCAAATTAACTCCTCGGAGAGAGGTAAGACAAGGTGGATAATGCCCCTCTAATCTAGACCGATTGTCTGCCAAAATTAAGATTATTCCGCTGATAATTTCGCTCAGCCAGTGTAAATGGAGTTTTCTTCCACGTTTTGCTATTTCCAGGTCTATTTATTTTAAGAGTGTTCTTGCGAGTAAACACATCGAAGATGTTTATATCGAGGAAGCGCAAAAAGGGTGTATTTGTCAATATATTTTACATGTCACGGGCTTTTAACGGACCAACTGGCTGCCTTTTAGGTCATAAACTTATGGCCAAATAGAAGACGTCTTGCCAGCCATTACCAAGATTCACGACGACATGCTCGATTGCAGAACCACCAGATTGAAACACGTCCCAAACCTATCAAGGTATCCACGTTTCCTTTAGATAAAGTTTTAATTTTCAAAGACGATTTAACGTTTACCTTACCATTGAAAGTTCTTATCGCTTTTCCAGGCGAGCGGCTGCTGTGGCGTCCCGACGCCATAACGGCGCAGTAAGTTGACTCATTGCGACGCCCTCAGGTAGAAAAGGGTTAATGTTAATGGGTAAGGTGAGCAACAACTAGAAGGAGATAACGTGGAAAATGAAGGATAAAACTCGGTTTCTGCTTTTGGGGAAGTTCCCGCTAATATCGAAAAGGTTGTAAGCTGGCACGGGCTCTGTTTGATGCTAATATACAGGGGAGTAGATTATGGAGGGCGGCCCGTTTTTTTAAAACATAAATTTCACGTTCAAGGAGATTGCCAGATTGCCATTTGAACTATAATTTGTATCCCTCCGTGTGTATTGAACTAGGTAGTACTTATGCCTGTAGTATGTGTGGAGGGAACGTAACATTCAAATAACATAAAGACAGAGATATAATATGCATATCTTCAACAAACTCGTCTAACGGATCCAAATTTTTAACTGGTTGGATAAGGATGGTGGTGTGAACGTACGTCTTTGAGTTGTTTATTTCTTACAATTCTAGCACGATAAAAAATCTAACAATTTACAATGTTAATGATTTCACAAAAACATAAAATATTTGATACGCCACTGATATTTTATGTTAATCTTAAATTCATTCGATGCAAATAACTCGTATGTACATATAACGCACGCCCAAAGATGCAAACTACAAACTATACAGGATAATTCATACTCGCTGCTCGCCATTGGGATTTTCAAAAATCATAAAAGATACGAGGTCGCCTAAATTGGGGAAAGTTGCACATTTTTTAGCGTCGTCAAATGTCATTTTAAAATTTGGAAAATTTCAATTACTTCCGAAGATAATCGAAAAATACCGAAATGTCGACATATGATTTTTTCAAAGTTATTTGAAAATATGTTTTAAAGCAAAATTCACTTCCTCGTGGGCTTTTTGTTCCTTTATAAGATGGTTGCATTAGATTTTAAATACAACGTTTCGACATTTGGGAATCATCATCAACTTCACTTTTTATATACAGACCTGGATTTTTTTATTGCATTTTTGAAAGGTCTTTGATTTTCTGATTTAAATGGTGCGCCATACTTGTAGTAAAATCAAACGTTTTTTGAAAAATACAGTTTTAATAAATTAAATAATGAAACATCACTAAGATATAAGTGTTACCATGGAAACAAGAAGCTAAATGAACCACATTCTATAAAATTTTGTTCCAACGGGCAAAAATATGAATCATGCTGCTGCCGTCTTTCAAGATATTTTTGGGGATGTGCTTCATTAGCAATCACAGAGGTTCTGTGTCCTATGAAATAAAGTCCCCTATATGTCACGATCTTCTTCATATGTGTAATCTATGATATGTTTTAGCAAATTCAGTACGCTGTTAATAGTTTTGTAAATGTTCCAAAACTATTCAATAGATTTTGACATTCCAAAACTTACGTCTTATGAAGAATTAGTCTGTTGTTTCTATGGTAACACTTATGCCAAGTAGTGTTTTATTATTTTATCTATTAAAAACGTATTTTGCGCTATTACGTTTGTTTTTAATAGAAGTGTGACACATAGTTTAGCTCAGAAAATTAACGACTTCCAAAAAATCCAATAAAAAATTCAGGCCCGTATTTAAAACTGTGAAGTTGTTGATCGTCCTCAAATTCCGCAACGTTGTATTTAAAACCTAATGACGCCATCCGATAAAGAAGCAAAAGTACCCATGGCGAAGTGAAAATTATTCTAAAAAATTTGTTCAAATAAGTTAAAAAAATTAAAAACCATTTGCGGAAATTAGTTTTTTTTCAATTATCTTCAGAAGTAATCAGAATGTTCCTAATTTTGAAACGGCATATAATATAGCTCAAAAACGCGCTACTTTGCCTCAATCTAAGTGATATAGTATCTTTGATAGTTTTCAAGATCGCAATGGTGAGGAGGGAATTTGAATCACTCGATATAATAGAAGACTTCATTACCGACATACCCGAGTGCAAGAATTTTAGGCTTTTCAAGGGTTATATTCGCTTTCTATTTCTTCTTGAATGGACGAATTCGAATTCCACTCAGGTACGCAGTTGTTTATTTTCGGATTTAGTTGTCGAAATCACGATTTACCGAGAAAACTTTGGGCTACAAACCGCATTAAGGGCATCGATGGACGTCGTCTCAGAAGGCAGATTGAAAATGTTCAAAACAATGCCTGAAGTTTAGTAGGGTTTCATTGTTTATTCGAGTCCTCCTTATATACCCACATTTTTTTTTTTTTTTTTTTTTTTTAATAAGAAACAGTTTATGTAGATGTTTGACACAATTTGTTTAGAAGGCATTTTCGAATTTGAAAAAAATGTACAAATCACGTTGCGTGACATACTATAGCCTCACTACGAACTATTTTCTATTTCGTTATGAGATCTGCTACGACAGCGAGATAGCAGAATTCACGGATGGAAGAAATTATTGGAAAAAAAAACAGATTTTCCAGGAGAGCAGTACAGAGAACTTAAATAAAATATAGAAGAAAAAGAGATAAAAAGAATGTTGTGTGAGGAGTAACTTGCTATCCGAAATCCTCGCCAGGTGAAAAAGTATTATTCCTTTCCCGTAGCAGACAGTTTTCTAATTGTTTTTTCATGTAAACATTTGGCATGCACTCTTAAGAACTGCTTTCCCTATTCCTGTAAACTTTAATTTCGCAAATAGATCTTCTTAAGAACTAAACTATTGTACCGTCGATTTCTAGTACTAATCAATTCTCATAGCTAGCATTTTTCATTGAAACAAGGCCTGGGCAAAATCGTGGTTTTCCACTGAAACTAATTGGTTGAAACCAGTGTGGCGGTAACAATTCCACCATATGTACACGACTCAACTGTCACATACTGCCAAAATTCTGCGTTATTTTGATTTTTACTACGAAGACACATGAGTCAAATTTCAAGCTCAAAGCTGGATTGACATTAATCCATAACGTCAGCAGTAGTCAAACAATTGAAATACAAAATAATCCATTTCAGAACTACCTTAAACTTCCTAAGACCCGCACTCTGAAAACAAGCACAAACAACTTGTGGCATACGAAGTTCCTTAAGCCGTCAGTTTAAGAATTCAAAAGGAAACTTTGTGTTAAATTGGCTCAAGTAGTTTGAATAACACACAAGGATGTGTGCGGGGTTAGCATGAGCGGAAGCGCAGGGCCTGAGAGATTTATAACATTTACAAGATGCAATCCACTCTAAAGTATCTCGAGGATAAGTCCTGCTGCCTCGACAATAGATCCTTTAGGAAAGTTGTGTAGGTATATGCGAGATTTTGGTCTTTAACCTGGAATAATGGATGATTTGTGGGCGCTTTGTGGTCCGTGACTTGAAGCCAAATATTCACAGTTCTGGAAACCATTTGTTCTTGGACTGGAAAGAGCCATCAACTGGCTAAAAAAGGGCGAGAGATAATTAAAAACATTTCAAGACGACACCGGACACAGTGTCTGCCTCGGGCTGAGAATAAATCTAAAGGTAAAGTGACATTATCAGACTCTACCGATTCGATTCTCCCTTTACAATTTCTGTCAGTTCAGCGAAAAAAGGCCAAACGAAGGGTCCCCGATTGACTCGCTCTGCCTATCGGAAAGAATAAATGGGGAAATATATGGACAGGTGCAATCAGGAACGTCCCTAGGGAGACACGTCACTGGGAAAAGGGATGACGAAATGCCTAGAGATCAATACTAAGTCTTGTTCCGCTTCAGGTGTAGGAGTTAAGTAAGTGGAGATGAGGAACCAATAAAATAAAAGGAGTTTGTGATCATTGTTTGTCCCCAGGGAGATATTTTGCCATATAACTTGTTTGTGAAGGGAGAAGAGACTCATTTCTTGACTTCATTGCCAAGCTACTCGACTTCACTCGAAATCAATCAAGCTCCCACTAAAATGCGCCATAAATTACAGATTTCTCGTGTTGTCTAATGCAGGATGCTGATACCTTTCTTGGAAAAAACGCGAAGGTCCAACACCTTAGCCGAAGTTTCTTTAGTGGTTATTCTGTTTAGCTTCAAAAGTGTCCCATATATAAAAAGAAAATAATCGTAAGAAATAGCGAGCGTCCAATAACGTCCTGTGAAACTTGTGGAAAACTTTGATTAAAAGGGATGAAGGCGAGAGAGTCGGTGTTTCGGTTTATGTCACTTAAAGGTCGGCTTTAGGCGAGCAGAAGCCTCCGCCCTTGGGCCCTTATATACATACCAGGCAGTAAAAACCACAGATGTTATTAAGGTCCCTTGAAGACCAAAAAAGCATTTTTTTAACCATAGAAGTACTTGTGAGAACTAAAAATAAAATAGAAAACAAAGTGCTAGCAAGGGCTGCTCGTCTATCTCATCCCTAGGTGTTTCACGTCCGGTGTTTCCATGACGATAGCCGAGTAGGCGCCATCATAAACACTCATTGTTGTGATCCCGTTCCTGCAGGACCTCGTCATCGCCCTAAGAACAACGTCTCAAGGGCCTAAATTGGATTCGCATCTTAAGGTGAGGAAAGGGGACGAAAGCTTTAATCGTAAAATACCTGATATTTGGAAGTTTCCAGGCAAATCAGTTTGTCGGGCAAACTGATTTGCCTAGAAGAGTATTTTATGATTCCAGACCATTTGTCATGACAAGAGAATCGTTTTTGTCGTCTGTAGTTCACAAGCAGAGGTCAGTAATTCCCCAGATCCCCGGCCAAATTTGAGAGATAATTACTAGAGTGTAAGGGCAATGGCGGTAGACAGCACGATAATTTAGTTACCTTAAGCCTGAAGTTTGCTCCCTTTAACAGAATTCCATGTCCGGAAAGCTGGATGAAGGTGGGCGATAGGAGGCTAATAATAATTGGAAAGTTTCCAGGCAGGTGGAACCGATATAATAGGTTGCGCTAATATTCATGTCGCTTGAATGAAGTAATGCAGGAAATCATAACATTTTTATAAATGGTCGTGGACAACACTGTACCTTAAATAAATTGCGAGTTAATGTAAATTTGATGGCCACATTGAGAGCGCAGTTCAATACTGCATAGGAAACATTGAATTCTGGTTATGGAACAGGTCAGGATTCGGAAAATTGTAAGAAATTTGAGATCGAGGCAATGAAGCTAATTTGTACCATGAAGTGACAAAAGGATTATAAGAATAATGACTTGACGTACATGCGGTTTACTTAATACAATGGCTATCCTACTTAACTCCAATTATTAATGTCGCTTCAGTTATGGAAAGAAATTTACTATTTGTAGCAGATTTCTAAGAATTTCTAGATGTAAAACATTAATTTTCTACAAATTGTATCGGTTTTTGTAGTCTGGCTGGAGTCTAAACTAACATGCATTTTACTAAGGACTTTTGACACTTGTACGCCTCGCTAAAAATTTCCTGGATGCTTTCAAAAAATGAATGTTCTTTCCCAAATTGTCATAATTTGTTTACCTACCAGTCAAAAATGCGAAATTTTCTAACTTTTACTTTGAATTCTGGATAGAGAAATACTTGCACCGTAGATTTTTAATGATCTCTGGATTTTAAGTATTCTCTATTAAATTTTAAAAGATGTTTTCGAAGGTACAGCTTTTTCAATCCAATAATTTCAACGATTTTCTGCAAATTGTATTGGATTTTATTAGCCCGACTGAAGATTAAATTTTCCTACAAAATTCTTGAAGTTTCCACTGTTCTTTTAGAAGTGCTTTAAACGTAATGGACACGGGACCGAGAAATTCCTAGAATTTAAAGCTCTTCTCGAATGGAATTTTTGAGACCTTATTTCATGTACCAAATTGGATTAAGAACAAAATTGGTTATGCCTTGTACAGGAAAAACAGTTTGGTGATTTCGCGAGATATAAAATTTGATGAGGGTATGTTAAAGAATAAATTCTGCTTCAAGACGTATGTTGAGTAATGTTTCTCCGTGTTGTTTTGGATAACACAGTCACTCTTAATGGATAAAACTTAACCTCGATAGAAAAAAAAACACCATCAACATAGATTAATTGGGATTCGTCAAGCGGTTAGATCGCAAAAGGAAATTATCCAAGACTGTCCAGGTTACGCAGGTATGTATGTCGCGTTCCCTCGCTCCATTAGGAGACTCCCTGTTAATTAAAAAATCAATTGGATTGACTCGAGATGCTCATAATTTTTCTGATTTTTTTTCCAACATATTATCCGTTACATCCTTCCATTGAAATTCCATAGAATTAATATAGAATTTGCGTTTCACGTATTCTTACGCTTCTTACGTTTTACAAAAAAAAATCTGATGTCATCAAGTCAGGAGAATAAGGTGGCCGCACAATATCTCTATACAGTAGACGCTCGCTGTTCACATTATCGAAATGTTTACATTAGTGATTGATACAAATAATAAACCAGTTATTAAAGGAAGGTTTAATCCATATATATAACAAAATAAACAATATTCTAATAGTGATAAACATTTTTTAATTAGAGGAAAAATAATATGCAATTTTAGCCTGCGTAAATTGGCGCTCAGCATTGTCTTCCTGTGCCTGCACCTGTAACCTATGAAGAACTAAAATACCCGTGTATGATACACTTCGTCTTCAGCCCAATCTAAAATTTCGTTAACAATTTGTATAGATTGCACATCAGGCACTACACTTCTAACTTTAATGGGAACAACCTCTTCGTCCTCATCATCCATATCTTCCTTCTTATTAACACCATTCATCTGCTTGTCTTCGTTCGATAAATAAGTATCAGCTGGAGTGCAAATAATGTTTCGATTCACTATTTTTAATAAATAAAGAACATCCAATGACGTACTGACAAGAACATCAGCATTGGATCGCGATTGTTCCCTAATTACCCTTAAGGGCATATCACTTTCATCACGATCACTGGTACAAAAATATACAAAAATTACAACATTTTTGAATAGTTTGCTGATTAACTGCATTCCAGGCTATATGCAAATTTAAAAGAGCTTCTCGTAATGTTAACTGTTTTAAAGGCTCAAATATATTTTCAGGATTTTTTGAAAAGAAAGACCAAAGTAGAAATTTTCGGCAGTGTAGTTTGGTGAGTGCAATTACGTTCTAGTCATAGGTTGTATTAACGGAGTTAGGATAGGAGGTATATATACGGAGTTTAAAAAAGACGCGGAAATACTTAAGGGGGTGATTTCTCTGATTATTTTATGAAAAAAAGTTCCTATGAACATAGGGCCGGAAATGTATTGTCTTCAACATACAGAGTGTTAAATAATGTTTTTAAATAACGGTTTTTGAAAAATAATTCAAATAAATTGTGACTGTTCCAATCAGGGGCTGATTGGACACTAACTAGATTAAAATTATTAACTCCTGTTACGTCAAAGGGGGGAAACCTTAACCAGATTTATTAACAAATTAAGGTATACGACCGACTTTAATTAAATTTAGATATTTTTTATAGATGAAGCAACTAAAAATAAAACTTTTTTGTCTCTTGACTTGTTGCCATATCTTGCTTCGCTTACGAGATAAACAATAACAACAATTTTATTGCATGTCCATGTGTCACGCAAAAACGTTTTCAAAAAATTCAAGGGTTTATTGCCTTATTTCCTACGAATATTTTGTGCTTTGTTGATTTTTAAGAAGTTAAAAAGCCACCAAATAAAAAAAAAATCGGTTAAAGAGATATACGAATTATTTTTCAAAAACCGTTATTTAAAAAGAAATTACATCCCGTATGTTGGAAACAATATATTTCCGAACCTATCTTTATAGGGCCCTTTTTTCACAAAATGACCTGAGAAATCATCCCGTTAAATTTTGTCGCGTGTTTCTTAAACATCCTGTACATAGCAAAAATTTACCCGTCTTCGCTCCGCAGTTGTTGCTTTGGAGGATGACTTGGTGCATTATTTAATAGGAATATCGCTTTTATTGGAAGTTTCTGTTTTCTTTTTAGGTTTTTTTTTAACCTACAAACCAAATAATCCTTAAATTACACATATGTGATTACAAATTCATTGTCACACTTCAAGGGTAAAAAAGCGCTTCTGGAACCATTTTAGGCTTATAGTGCTAGTTATCCAAGCAGTATTGACCCGTCATAATCAACAGGAGGAACAACATTTTTAAATGAGCCCAGATTCTTTGCTTTTCCTATTTTCATTCACTTTATTTTGGATTCCGTCAAGAACTGTTGACGTCATCGAGCACACACATTGTTTACGTAATCGCGCGTTCCGCTTGATTTTGTGTTAGCGAAGTTTATGTTTACGTTAACGCAATATTTTCATTTTTGAGTGGTTGTGTTATCGAGTGTCTGCTGTATTTTTCCCTGATTCTTTGAGGGACAAGGAAGCAGGAACCAAGACCGAATATGCGAAGTCTTGCTTTGTAACTTTTATAATTTCATTATTTATTTCCAAAAAACAAAATTCTGACTTCCAGGGAAAATAAGATTTAACTGAAATTGATACAACAATATCCATATACTCTAATTATTTGGGAAAAAATTTTTTCAGAGTTTCAAAAAAAAAAATTGTTTTTAATGTTGTTAATGACCCTTCCTGCCGGCACGCTCACAAACTCATCACTACCAAGTTCGAAATTTTCGAAGTTATTTTTAAGACCCAGCACGAAGATTTTCCCAAAAACACATTGGCGAGTAGTCGCAGTAAAAAAAAACAATTTTTATTTAAAAACGCGCTATAATACATCTTCCTAGAGACCCCTCCCAAGGTTTTTAATAAGGTCCTCGACTATATGCAAAAAGGCCTGCTAAAACTTGCACAAGGTACAAATTAAGCTCAAAACCGTTCACTGCTGCGACGAAAATCCCTTTAATACCAATTCCGGCTTGTTTGCACGATTCACGTTTCAATTAGTGGTTAAAGTGGCCAGTCCTTTACAAGCTCCGGCAATGATTTCTTCTTAATAATTCAGGCCTGGCTTTCGCCTGTGACCAACTTCACTCCAGCCCGGCCGGGGGGAAACTTATGTTCAAAGCTCCCCCAAAGGGGAAAATGGACAACGGTCGCCAATTCAGACCGATTATGGACTAATCGAAAAATAAAGGCCCTTTAATGTTTGCTTGTTTTGATATGCAGCGCTCAAAGCTTTGGCTTTGGCTAAGAGACTTCATTATGTGTATATAGAAAGTTTGAGTCCGTCCTGTATGTGGTTCCAACCTGTATACGGGGTCAACGATCGAGGGACTAAATTGAGTGGAACTTTCAGCTTTGCCAGGTAAGTGGCATGAATAAATAGACCAATTAGTCAGAATTTACTACATTAGTAACGGCTTTGAAGGTAATGATAAGTTAAAGTGTTCTCGACAAGTGACATCTACAGGAACTGTTGCAGTCTCTCAGTACCGCTTTGATTTTCTGTTTTATGGAATGATGACGGATTGCTGGAAGAGGATTGATAAAGAGCGAATAATTGGCACAAAGCAGGTGCAAAAAGCTCAAGACGTGTTTGGCCAGTTTTGAGATATTGCCTCATTTATTTTGACAGATCGGACAGACACCCGGGGATTTACAGGAAAAGGGATTACGATGTCACAGTGTCTGAGGAATACTTATTTACGAGTATATGTGGGAAAATCCAAGGATTAAATGCAGTGGTGTAAGTTGTGCCAATGATTGGAGGCTATAAAATTATAAATAAAACAAGTCTTTTGCTGGAAGCTGAAAATATTATTTTAGTTGCCAGTTCTGAATGTTGCTCAGGAAGGTACTATTTCTTATTGCATCGAAGTCTAGCGAAGCAAGCGATATTTCACAAAAATGGCGCCATTCTCACGTTATGTTCCGTTATATTACCTTCCTATCGCCGCCAAAGCATTCCGTAAAACATGAACTTTCTATTTACGTCTATTTATGTTGTTTCAATACAAAATGGAAATAGAAGGGCCGGACTTGCTCAGATTGGCACGAGCAAATCAATTAGCTCGAGTTAGTTCAGCCACAGGGATAATACCGATCGATAGGGAACAAATATTAGAACCTATTCTTGAGAAAACAGAAAATAATGAAAGACCGAAGGCCAATTCTCAGACAGATTTGTTTAAGACCGCCAATGCTACTGCAAAAAAAAAAGAAAAGATGACGGTTATTCCAGAAAAATGAGGCTCATTAGAAAATCGCAATCCTGAATACGAAGGAAATCGCATTTTTCATTGATAAACTTACTGAGGGGTGTAATAATAAGTCGACTGCCATGTTTCTAAGGTCTAACACTAAAATTTTAAAAAATCTTTCAAATCGATCTAGTTCAAATATGACCAATAATGCCGGGGCCTACGTTATTACGTAGAAGTGGATTTCAATTTCCTCTAAATTTAAAATTGCGGTCTTATAGAAGTGTTTATACTTACCATTGGTAAGTTTAAAAGAGCGTTTGACGTAGTTCCATTTTTATCGTTTCTTTATTAATTCGAGCCACTTGACACGGAGAGGGTGCCTTAATAATTTAGAAAGGAGGGCCTTACTAGTTCAAGAGACAAATTTTTCTGCTGTTAACTTTAACATCAAGCTAGCTTTCACAGGAACAAAAAAATTTGATTTAAACCAACGCTCTATATCAACGTTTCTATGTCGAGTAGCTTGCAGTGAAAGCTAACGGCACATCAATATATTGAGGTCCTCAGAGAACAAGTTATTTTTCAGTTTAGCAGGAAAGGTTAATTTTTGGTTGAGAGACATAGTTGCTTAATAATTTTAAATGCTACAATAGGACACGCTTGGTTAAATAAAATTAATATACAGGGTGCACCTTGATTTTTTGCGGATATTTCAAGGTGCGATTCCACATTAAAAAATAATGATGGTTTCTTATGTAAACTATATTCTAAAAATACTCCGTTACGAAAATACAGGATTGCACAGTTTTAGAAAAAAAAAATGGAACTTAATGAATATTTCAGAAACCGCTTAAGATATTTCAATAAAATTCAGTATGTAAAGACAGCTTATAAAGGGGCATTAATTGCAGCAAATAAATGCGGTTCAATGCGAACTTATTCAAAACTATGTTAATACGACAAATGCAACAATAGAAAGTTTAACCAACATCATGGGTTGACATCGTAACGAAATATGAATTACAACTTACTTCGATATTTTTCAAGAAAAAGGAGATGCGCTACTGATTTTGGTCAAAATAAAAATAATTTAAAAAAATGTTGTTATTGAAAGCTGTTCTTTCAGTTTTATCATTTGCTGGGTAATTTTCAACACTTGTTGTAAAAATCGTTTTTTTTTTCTTTCTTGTTAGTTGCAATTCACATTTCATTACGATGTCAAATCATAAAGTGTTAAATTTTCTATTGTTTTATTTATGGTATTAAAATAGTTTTAAATAAATTTGCATTGCAACCCATATTTTTATTGCAATTAATGCCCATTTATAAACTGTGTTTGCATATCAAATTTCATTGAAATATCTCAAGCGATTATGCAAATATTAAGTTCCATTTTTTTTCCTTACACCTTGCAGCCCTGTATTTTCGTAACAGGGCATTTTTGGAACATACTTTATACGATCAAGTATCGTTATTTCTTCATGTAGTCTCCCACCTTAAAATATCCGCACATTATTAAGAAACATTCTGTATAAGCACCCTGTGGCAATATATTTTTTTAACATCCTCAGCATGCTATTTCATCTGATTAAAGAGATGAAGTGAAATATTGACAAAAATACGGGGGTGTTCCCTATCGCTTCAAATCAGGAGTGAAGCGGAACACAATAAAACGTGTTTGTTTAAGACACATACACAGAGTGATGTATCGCCAGATCGACCACGGGAAAAACATGAAATTTCAATACAATCTAATATTATCTTTCTTGTTTGCTTAGGGCAAAACTGTATTAGACTTTTTTGAAGGGTCTTTTATGGAGTGCCAGCACATAAAATAAGAAAAATGTTCTTCGCAAACTTTCCTAAAATCTGCAAACTTCTATTGGTGCCCTGATGTTTTCCTCGATTAAACCACCAGCTACAAAGTAATGTCTTTACTAATATTAGCAAACAATAAACAAACGTTCCTAATTTTCTTTCTAAGTTAGTAAATGTTCAAATAATCCCAACTGATTTCGTTGTAACACCATTTAATTACGCTTACTTTATCTGATATGTGTAGGGCTTTTTTTTAAAGAAACTTCAATAGAACGAGTCGTTTTGATAAAGCCCATTTACATAATGGCACAGAAGAAAATAAAGTGACCGTTGCTGGTGGTTTACTAGAAGAAAATATCAGGGCGGCATTATAAATTTGCAGATTTTAGAAAAGCTTTTTTCGAAATATCCCACAAATCCATGCGAGTCCCTCATAAAAGTAATTTAAAAAAAGTGAAATTTAATTTTTGGTTTTAAACGACTAAGAAAGATAATATTTGGTGGGATTGAAATTTATATGAATTTTCTGATGATCGGTGCGGCGCCCTGTATATATATATTATATTTTAATACACAAACAAATTGAAATAAAATATAAACAATTGTCTCAGCCGTATAGAACGTATTTTCAGTTCTAAACATTTACTCTATACGAAGTTAATTATTTAACTACATTTTAGTTGAACCAAATACCTCTACTAGCGACAAATCGAATTCATCCACATCAAAGCTCGACGTAATATCAACGAGCACTGCATACGTTCGTTACAAATCAGTTAATTTAAAGTACCTACTTAAACTATTAAAATATATGTAGGTAAGTTAAACTACATAATAGATTATTACGGTAAGTTACTCGTTTCCTTTGAACCTTATCTTCTGGATAGAGGAGCATTTTCGCAACCACCCCTTTAACTCTTAGACCTCCGCTATTGTTTCCCAATCAAAAAACCCTTACGAAGCATGAGGACTGTCTGCTTTGAGATCGATTATTCGAGATTTTTGGAGATAAGTCCTAAATGAAGAAATGTGATTTGGAGTTAAGGAAGCAGTGCGAAGCTGAACTGAAATTTAACAGATAGAGTGTGTATACGTGGGAAGGTTAATTGAAAGCCATCTACCTCCATTATAGTCTGTACCTGAGCTATATAAAGCCAGGAACTTATCTGGCATTAGCCTGTGTATGGAGCCACTTTAATCGCTCTTGCGAACAACTTAAGCGAGTTAAAATCTGATAAATCAGGAATTTAGGCTTTGCAGTAAAAAGCCTGCTTCCTCTAATAAATGTACATTCCTGCAGTTTCTTGAGAATAAATAATATGGGATAGAGCTTTGGTTTATTTATGATGAATCAATCACCGCCTTCACTAAAGGTATTTTCTAATTACGCATTTCAACACCGAGAACGTTTAAACCAGCTGGAAGTCTGTTGTACAAACAAACCTAATTTTGAAGGTGAAATTAGAATAAACGTTATATAAACGCTATAAAATACCTTTCGGTCCGACTAAACTAGAGAAGGTAAATAAGCTTTTTTATGTTTTCATTGTATTCTTTTCTTTCTTTTCCTGGCTCGCCCCAGTAATTGAAACTATGAGGTACAAAAGGACACCTAAAATGATGATTCAAATTTCTTCGATTACATCTTGCAACAGTACTCCTCGAAGCGATAAATTAAAACGCAATGAACTATAAGTAATGGATGGGAGTTCCATGTGATGGTGTAGTGGAGACTGCAGATTACTATCGAAATGTATTAAACCAGGTTCATTCTTTGCTGTGTACCTATTTTATCTTCTGCAAAGCGTCTCAGTATCTTTCTGATAAGGACCGGAGACGATGGCGAACTTTCTCTCGTTTATAGAAAGTAATTTCCCCTTTCGGTATTGTTTAGTCTCTAGTTGCAGTTCCGATGATTAATGGACTTTGATATTGTTCTGGCAAAGGGTATTTGCTTGTAATTATGCGTCGGTTCATTTTCAGTTCTTTAAGACATAATTCTGGAGTTTCAAAACATTATAAGGAAGGCAATCCGGATGCAAATGTTAAATTTTAGATCATGGCACTTTTTATCCCAGTCATGAC
The DNA here is from genome assembly GCF_040115645.1 of Euwallacea fornicatus. NCBI lineage: Eukaryota > Metazoa > Arthropoda > Insecta > Coleoptera > Curculionidae > Euwallacea > Euwallacea fornicatus. The sequence continues at coordinate 1,636,762 of NC_089560.1, read as the reverse complement.
CAATCGATTCCCAGCTGGACCATGCATGGCTCCAAATGGCTCTTTGTTAAGAGGCCCGAAGTTGTTGGGAGACCACGTTCGAATCGTATACCGGGTGTCCGGGCGAACTCTGGACGTAGCAAGCCAACACAGGAAATCGGTTTTTAGTTTTTTTGTGCCTGTACGGATTGTCCAATTGAAAACCTTTTATATGTAGGTCATAGTACGCAGGATTGGACGTCATTTCGCTTTTGGTTTTAATCTACTAATTAGAACCGCTTCGGCTCAAAACGGCTCCAAATTTCAATAATTTGAATGTCCCGCGTAACCGTTCGAGGCCACAATCGATCAGAGTCGAGGTCGCAATTAAACAAACACAAACTCGCCAACAACATAAATGTAAAAACCTTTTATTTAACTGCAACAAATTACAAGTGGAAATAAATAAATTAAACAGCTACCTACATATCAAAGTTCAATCAAATAAGTAAGTGAACAAAAACAAAAATACTTTAACGTTGTCTGTAAAAACATTTACCGCAATGCTCGCAAATGGACCTCCGACCCGAATCTGACCAATCGTGGCCTCGAACGGTTACGCGGAACATTCAAAATTTTCAAAGTTGGAATCGTTTTAAGCCAAAACGGCTCTAATTAGAAGATTGAAAAAATTGCGCGATGATGGCCGACCTCGAGTTTTACGACCTCCATGTAAAAGTTTTCTAATTGGACAATCTGCGCAGACGCAAAAAAAATCAAAACCGATTTTCCATGTTAATTTCTTGTGTCCAGGACTCGCCTGGAGACCCAGTATGCACACGTAGGTCGTTTTCGCCAAAGTTGGCATAGATTGTCGTGCTACCTAATTCTAGTTGATATTTCCAGCAGATAACCAAAGAGGCCAGTTGCGGATACTTGACACGTTGATTGAAAACTCAGCACAATAGGACAACAACATTCACTTTCACCTTCCAGTTACTCTCACTCAATTTCAAGATGACCTTCCTGAACACCCTGTACGTCGATGTACCTTCTTTTGACACTTTCCATGTTTTCTTATGCCGAGCCAGCGTAGCTAAAGTTTACATGAGTTATTGAAACCTGTTTCCCGTGATTTGTTCCTGGCAGTGCTTACAATGTTTCTCCTTCTGTTGTACTCGTTACAACGTTGTACTTGTTCCTCCGCTTCGTTAGTTCTGTTATTAACACTACTACTAACACAAATCTTTTAAAAGTTATAAAACTTAAATTTGCCTTCGTCTTACTTAGCAACAAATCGTGTGTGTAATTTAAGTTGTTTGGCAAACAGTAAATCTACCATCATGGCCATCAAGGCCATATCAATCAAGTGAAGTGGACTGGCTTATTTAACGTTAGCCAGACGCAAACGGCAGCCGCGTACTTTTAATTTAACCTCTAAGGTAAATTGCTCTACCGGGTGATTCATTTACGGTCTAGTGGGAGAGAATTAAATCTGGAATAAGGAATTAAAAGTACCGGAATAATATTGGGAATTAAACGTAATTTACCGTTTTATCTCGGACACGTAAACACATAAATCCGTTGACTGGTAATACTGCAACTACAAACACATTTATGAGAATGCATCCGACAATGATGCGAAATTTACAGCACCAACAGGATGCATAGACCAATTATTAAAAATAGTTTCGGACGCTGCAAGGTAAAATCGGCCACATCCCCAAACTATTATTCGATTTGATATTTAATGGTACCGACCTGGGAGAACTTCCTCGCAAACCCATTGATATCAAGCGTAAATAAAGCAATTCTGCAGAGGCGACAAGCGAAAGTATTTCTTCATTTTCTTTATTACCGGAAAAGTTGTGAATAAAGTTGCCTCGACCACAGAAAATTATGTAGGTGACTGTTTTCTTGTATAAACGAAAATATCTTATGCATAATGCATGAGTAGGACCGGAGTTGCCTACCTGCGGGAAATATACCCGGGGTGCCCGAGGGCTTGACTTATTGCTAAACCTGGAATCGCACTCTGGAGACCAAATCTGGAAGACTTGTTTTAAATTTGAACGAGCTTTAACTTAATTTTTGAATTGCTTTCATTTTACATTTGCAGTATTTTTGAATCTGTCTTGGAATTTTAATTTAAATTTGTAATTGCTTTTCCCAAGAAAATCCCGGCAAATTTACCAAGGGGACAATTTCCAAGGAAACGACGACCTGTCGGTACGTCGTTGTCCTGTTTCTCAGATTACGTCGAGAGCGTCTGCCAGGAAGAGTTGCTGGTACTTTCGCCCGATCGGACGACATTTCCACCGACTTCAGTAAGCACAACAAGTTAGTACAATCACCAGAAATTACAAGGGAATGAATTATTCATTGGGAAGGAACGATGTTGAGATGCGAAGTCTTTATCGATTGCTCGAGGCACTCAATCCAAGCAGCAAATAGTGACAAAGCCTTCAAATTCAACTTTGGAGCGCGATTTGACGGAGAAAGTGACTGGAACATCAGAATCAGAAAAAGCCATGTGCGATCCGTCGAAGTCTGGCTAACTCTGGTGCTCTGGAAGTTCTTCGCATAAGCCCATCTGATCACTTTAGAACAAGGCTTCATCCATGAGGATTTTCTAGGATTAATTTGCTCCCAGCTGCAGGAAAGAAAACGTAACTAGGTAAATGCACAGAAAGGGATGTGTGTGCGTATTTACGTCACTTTATCCCCTGAAGTACCAGAAGAACAAAGTAAGAGTTCCGCATGCTGTGCACTGCGAGAACCTGACGGGTGTCCCGTCTCTCCGAAACGTTCTCTTTTCTGATGGTTCGCAAATGTCCTTTTTGAAAGGCATTAAAAGTATAAAAACTAATCGCCCTAACATAACGTACCTCCCGAAATTTCCGAACAATAAAAATACGTTTCCCGTCGGAAGTTCCATTGACGTCTCAACTTCACATATGCAGATGCTGATTTACGATCGGAGATTTGCGTTCACGTGCTCCATAAGTGGAAAACGAAAATCCGAAAAACAAACTTTCAGATCACATGTTGATCGTTGAATTATTGCCCAAGAATTATAGGTAGATTACCGCTCGACGACTTGTTGAAGGAACCGGGAATCGCAGTTTCAAAGCAGTTTGACAAACATTTCTACAAATGGGAGTTACTGGGGTTACAGGAAGAAATAAAGTTGGCCACTAAAGTGGGGCTTTTGTTTTCATTCTATGGAACGAAATTTCTCTGGGTAACGTGTATCATACTCCAATGAATAATTAGATAAAGAAAAACGAACGCCCTCTTAAACCAGGGACAATCATTCACTGTCTCAATAAATCAATTATTAAGCCGACACATTGATTTATTCGATGCTCATAAATTCAACTGCTTTTCCACCGATAACCCTACAAGGTAACTGACGTGTTCCTTCAGATAATCGATGTAGCGGAAAAAAAAATGAAAATTCTTTGCGTTTTTACCGAGTACAGGAGACATGTTGGGGGTGAAACACAGTAACCCTGGAAGCCGTAAGAGGTGGCACTAAACTAATTTAAAATCGCACTGGTCTTAATAGTCTAATAGTCGTCGGTCGTTTTACATGTAGACGAACCTTTCAAGCACCTTGGGTCAAGTGAAAGGTCCAGGTCCTCGCACCGCAACTATTAGTAACTATGGCAACTCTTTAATTAAGTCTTGTCACCCCTTGGGACTAAATTGTCGACCTCAAAGACCGGCCCTTGTCCACCGTTTCGCACCTTCGTGCAGCCTAACTTAATTACGTCCAGACTTTTATATTCGCTCCACCTTTATTATCACCATTATACTTTACCTTTATTTCGCTGTCACTCGACGAGGTTTGTCCTTAGGGAAAAGGCCTCAGCGTTGTGTTCCGCAGGAATTCTCTGCTTTAGTGGCTCGGATCAAATTATGAATCTCTTATATTGGTGATAGGGTGGGATTATTGGCTTTTAGTCTTCAGTTCGGTTATTACTGGAAATGGGTAGATATAGGTGTGATTAATAGTTTATTAGAATTTAAGGCAAAATTAAATGTATAAACTTCCACGTCTTGATGCGTTAGTTTTGAAACAACTCCCCAAGGACATTTGTGGACAATCTTTTCTCTTTTCAAATCTACTTTTATTGTTCCCTCACTCTTTTCGACTTGTCTAACTAATTTTACTTCCCATTATTCATTCCTTTGTTTCGACATTTTTTCCGTTTGTTCTTTACTTAGGCGCTTGGTGGAGTCCTGGCTGGTGCCCATGAATTGCCTCTTCTGAATTTGATGCTTCTGCTCCTCTGATTATTCTTGTTTAACAGATTTGGTTGCGCTTGTCGATATTTTTTTCATTCTTAAAGCGCGTTTATATGGGTGGCGAACCTCAATCGTGAACCACACTTTCGTGCTGCACGAAAGTATCAAATCATCATTCGTGAAATAAGAATATAATCCACAAATCCTCAACCGTTTGCACGGGTCGCGTAGAAGCTACTGCAGTGATGTGCCAGATATCAGGATATTCTTTTTTATTACACCATGGTACTACTGGAAAAATATTTAAAAAAAAACAACAGAAGAGAGCGCAGATGATGAGTGAAACATATCCAGAGTTACGCCATTGCTTGCCAAAGAACTACAAAGGCAATAGCAGCATGACTTTAAGAATTCGCTTCGCAGGTAGGAAATGAACAGAATTTTTGGCACATATACAGGATGTCTTACCGGGGGCGGCCATCACACGTTGCACGAACACTACGAATAGCAAAGTTACGAAAATTTAGTGGTTCGGTAAGAGCTTTGGAGCGACCTCATCTACAATATTTTCAATGACGTGACACTTCCGGTTATTCCTTAAGCCGCTACGTGCTTGCTTATTTTAAACGGAGCACCCAATATATTATCACGTTTTTGAATTCTACTTTCAATTTTAGTGCAAGTTTATTAATAATTTAACTTTCTGAGAATTAGTAGTTCTCAAGATATACGCAATTTACATATATTATTATACAATAATATATTCTCGTACAACCGGAAGTGTGACGGCATTTAAATTATTTTAAATAAGGTCGTCCCAAGACTCTTGGCAAATCGCTAAATTTTCGTAACTTTGCTATTCACAATTTTTCCGAAACTTCCAATGACGGTTTCTGGTGAGACATCCTGTATATCTCCAGTAGAAGCACAATTTTTTCAATGTCCCCTTATTTTTTTTGAGCTCGTGGGTGTGCAAGCCCTGTAAATTTTTAAATTTATTGTTTTTATAAGCCGCTGCGAAATTTTGCGAATTTAATGCTCCTGCGATTCTACTGGCTGCTGCAGTATGATAAGGCTTCCCTTTTTATATCCCTCATTTACAGGGTCCCATAAAGAAGGTATATTCCTATAATACTCAAAATATTTTAATGTCTCGAAGTCGCTCATGCGTAAACCATTCGTGTCGATTACTGTTCCACGACTGAGTCTGGAAAAAAATATCCAACACGGTTGATACCCGGATACACGATCGTGACATTTTTCGTTTCGATTCTTCTTTCACATATGTACTGCTCCTACGAGGCGTACCCCACGAAAGCGTGGTTCGCGGTCGTGCTTCACTACCCGTGTAAACACGGCTTTAGGATCTGCCTTTATTACGTTTTTACGATTTTTACAGATGGTAGCACTCTTCCTACTTCTCGAATACGTTTAACTTCCCCTCTTCTCATTCTTTTCCTCCTTTCACTTTCTTCTTCACACGCACTCTCCTGTTTTCTCAATCCTCGCTTTTGTCAACTTTTCTTCATTGCTTCGGGTATCGTCGAATTTTTGCTAAATCTCAAACGCCACGTTTGTCAGAAGTCAGTGGCGGACATGCGTGTTGTTTCGATTAAATGTGTTAAAGTGAGAGGAATCGTTTTTAAAGAACCGCAAAAATGAAGATGCGCAGGATCTAAAACTGGCGCGTATTCTATGGGAAAGCATGTCTCCACAGTTAAAGATGTAGACGAGCTTCAATCGCAGAGGTTCACTACATTTGCTAATTAGCGAGAAGTAAAGTCCCTCCTAAAGTTTTACTGTCACCCGTAAAGTAAGAGGAAATTCGATTAAAAACCCCCTTACCTGTTTGCTACCGCAGGTCGTTAAGTGAGTCCCCTAATCTTTTAAAGCGTTGCCATGATGCCTTAATAATCTCGCTTAATCTAATAACGGTCATCATTAAAATGGAGAGTACGCGCAGATAAATTCGATGGTTATTGTTACAGTCTTTGGTAATTACTTTGCAGGAGAAGTTAAGCAAAATTGATAGGAACAGAATCGAAGTTTGCCATCAGGGTTTAACTGATGTCGTTAATTTTTACAATCCCAGTCACACAAATTAATAAACAAATAACGCGAACTGTGTGTGTTTTCCTGCAGCAAACTTATCTCCTGCACCGGTGGCCATCAAAAATGTTTGCAGTCACGCTGACTCTGACAATGATTAAGCGACTCTCCCACTCGTCTCAATTACCATGATAACTTTATAACAGGCGCTGAATTTGGTCCATTACTAAAGTAAACAAGATGGATCAGGTAGAATTATTTATCTGGCGAACAGTTTAGGTGGGCATGATAAATTAACGCTACTTTCCGGAAAGGTCAAATGGCGCCATCGGGACGCCGGCGCCGACGCTGGATCTTGGAATTGCCAGTTGTGTTATTTTAAATAAGGAAAGTTGAAGATGGAAATGTCATTCAATGGCGCACAAAACGTCATACACGTCACGGCAAAACCTCAATGTCTACTATAATAGACATTATATCCAGGGATAAAACGTGCACGCAATAAAGTCACTGTCCAAAAACGAAATTCAGGGTGTTATTGAATAAGTGTCCAATATTTCACGTAGTGATTTTTCAAGTAGTTTTAAGATAAAAACTTCTTATAAACAAGTGTTCCAGCCCGTTTAGTTTTCAAAATACGAGATATCAAAGTTAGGAAAATAAATTACACATTATTCGATATCTTTCGATCTCTTCCAGCAAATTTTACAAAATTTCTCACCCCGGGTGTTTTTAGGATGGAAAATTGAAATTTATCAACGATTTAATTGTTTCTTCTGCAAGGCGCCGCAAACGACCATTAGGAAATTTTCAGTTTTTGTTCCGATAGTTCCCGGAAGAAAAAAAAATTATTAAAATTTCAACCACCCATAGGTCGGCCGGACAGGATCGCAACCGTGGACGTGTAGATCACCAGATCTTCAAAGTTTGGATTATTTTTAGTGACAGCTAAAAACTTCAGAATGCCTATTACCCATTCAAAATAAATGAGATCTCAGAAATAGGAGAATAAAATCATGTCAAACGGTTTGATATACTGCTGGAATTCTTCAGAGAGTTCACAATTTAATGAGAAGGAGATTGAATGCATGCATAGCCCAAGGAGAAAGGCATTTCCAGCACTTATTGCAATTTTTATTATATGCCATTATCTCGTAATACATAATATACTTATACGTAATATATTTCGAAAAAAAAGTATTGCTAATATTGAAAAAAATTTCATACTATTTTGACTAAAAACTAGTAAGTAGTATTTAATTTTTGACGTGTTAATTCCTTGTTTCTGCAGATAAAAATTAAGATAGTAAGTTGTTTTAGCGCTTTGGAATGATTAGCACTGTAATGGATCTAGAAACAGCAATCTTAGGAAGAACTTACGAAGTAATTTATTTCAGTGTTAAATAATGGAGCTCAATCCGGTTTACAAAAATGAAGAGCTCGCTTAACGAAGTACACATCAACACGATACTAGGGCGTAACATAAGGGTACATTACAGCATGCACGATCAGGTTCAGATGCGTTTTTCTCGGAAACTGTTGCTTCTAGCGACGGCATTGAGGTATACTTTTTTTAAACATAAAAGGTAGAGAAAAAGATTTTTCTACTCGAAAGTGACATACAGTGCGGCACAAAATAGTTCTTTTCGTTGATAGGTTAAAATTTTTCATCCTGAAGAACCCTCGGCTACGCAATTTCGGAAAATTAGGCGGAAGAGATCGAGAGATATCAAAGAACATGTGATTTATTTTTTCAGCTTTAACACGTCGTATCTTGAAAACTACACGAGCTAGGACACATGTTTATAAAAAGTCTCCATCTTAACATTACTTGAAAAATCGCCTTCGGACACTTATTCAATAACGCCCTGTATAGTAGGCATTTGAGAATGGTGCGCACGAGCCATGAAAAATTAAATTCACATGTAAATTATACAATAAACAAAAAATGGGAAGCCGAGAAAAAGGCCATTACTTTACTCTAAATTCTGGAAGACATCAATATTCTGGCGGACCAGTGGGGAAGTACCAGAAGCGCACCAACAGCAAAATTCAGAGAAAATTTAATGTCCAGAATCTAATAAAAATGCTGGACTATAAAATTAAACTATAAACCCCAATAAGACCTAATTCTTTCATTGTATTCGGGAAGGCAGAAAATTCCTAAGCAAACAATGTCGAAACATTGAAAGCTAACCAATGTCGAAAGCCAGAGAAAATTGAATGCCTGGACCTTCATGAATAGGCAGGGGTCAACTATGAAGTGAAAACAGTAAACCTAAATTAAAACCATTCTGTTTCAATGCTCTGACGAAACAATGTGGAAGCGTTGGACGCTTACCACCGGTAATATCAAGTAATGATGATCCTACGTTACAACCAACCAATTACTTAGGTATACTGGAGTAACTTGTAGACGAAAAATAAATATAATCTTATTTCACTAATTCGACGTTATCAACATTCTGACAAAGTATGAAATAACCATAAAATGAAAAATATAGATGTATACAAAATCCATTTCCTTACAGGCAGCCTTAGAGTGCAGCAATATCCTGATTAAACAATGCTGACGTAATGAAAGCTCATCAATGATAGTATTCGGTTCCAGAGGAAATTGAAGGCTAAGGCCCAGCTGTTGAATCATGGTTCACCCAAACCCGACACTTTTAAATTTTGATATCTGTAAGAAATGTATTGGGTGCATTTAGAGAACAGGAGCGCTGCAGCGGTTTATTGCGGCGGCTGCATTTCGCTGCAGTATTGACTCCAAACGAGAAAGCCTGTTACGGTGGAAAGCTGGAATTTGAATCTCCAATTTCCAGCAAATCAAATTAGCACCTCATTGTCAAATCAGACTGTCAGAAAAAAAGCAGTCAGCAAATTAAAGTTTCGAGTGCTCGACTGCTGCAAATTCTCTGAATGCGCCCATTGTTCTCACAATAACTGCAATTGGACATAAACAAATTCATTTTAGGTACGAGGTCGGATTTAGTAACACCAAGCTTATGCCATGATTTAACCGCTCGACCTTAACGTAGAAAACAACCGTACACCCAAATATGCTGATTCCAATAGAATAGATCCTGTTGACTGGAAGGCAGCAATAATCGCACTCAGCAATTTCACGAAATACTAAAAGCCCACCAAATTGAATCCAAAGAAAATCAAAGATATTAATGTGAAGTTCTAGGCCAAATCAAATGCTGCTAAAACGAAGACACAGAAGGCTGAAGAAGGTCTGCGAGAGTATTTGGTTGTAGATCACATACGAGCAATGACTTCGCTGAACCCTCAATCTGGATCCGTTGGATAATTACTCATCTCGATCATGGAAATATATTAGTTGGGATAGCAATGTTCGACTATTTTATATCTTTTTGTCCCTTAATCCAATCTGATTTAATTCCAGCTTTGCAACACACTGACGATCCCTGGAACGCCATTTGCACATGAACTCCAGGAAAACTGCCGTAAAAAGTATAGGTAGATGCGAGAAGGTCCGAGCACGTGTCCGCCATATGGTGTTAATGAAAATCTGAAGACAACTCGCCCTTATAACGACTGCAAAGGGCGTCAGATTGCGGTCAAAATCCCCCAAAAGGAAAGAATATTGCTATGAACAGGTGTAGCTACGCTAATATTGCTTTTTCAGCACCTCTTGCCGTCGTTATCTCTTTTACGGTCAAAAACCCTCCGTGCCTTTAAATTATGAGCAAATCTGATCGAAAAATTGTTGGATGATTTCAAAACCGAAATCCTGTTTCCAGCAGCTTAGAGACTGTTCGAATATTTCCAGTATGTAACCCGATATTCCTGTTTCGAAGAACTGCCACACAGATTTGCCAATAGGTATTTCGAGGGAATTTAAAAGGGTTCAGGTTAGTTCTATTTTCGAATGTAAGTATAAATAGATTTTATTACACTGCATGTTTGTATAAGTCAATACATACAAATCCAATCTAACTGCATGCCTTAGGCCACCTGCGGTTATTCTATTAATATTAACTTTTAGTGGCTTCATCTGATGGATTGGAAGATTGGCTCGATCCAACCTGATGACGGCCGGGACAGGCAACAACAATTTTTCCGGACGATAGAACAACTAGGGATGGCAAATTTTTAAATATATCGATATATTGAATCAAATAATGTGAGGTGCAGAGGGGTGAGGACGCAAACGGAACAAGTGCGTTACCGTGTTCCCTCTGTTGTTTTAAAAGTAAAAGTGAATTAGTTAATAGTCAGAAATCTTCTTATTAGCGATTCCAATCCAACGACGTAGATGTAGCGCATTATTCGTGGGTTTCCCTTGTGTAAATAAATTAATTAGGTTACGCTTCAACAAAGGTTTGTGTGCAAGGTCGGTGTCCCAATTAAAATCGAACTCAGTTATTACGAACACGAGGAGACCAGAGATTTTGTTCGCTATAGCCGAGCGTTCGTTATATCCGATGTACATACATACAGGGTGGCCCGTTTAAAAAAGTCCGCCTAAAATATCTTGAATGGAATATTTTTCTTCGGACAGCCCCTAGACACGTCAATTTTACTTTTAAGAGGGACATTTTTAGATCATAAATTCGTAGGTGTACAGTCATTCGTCTAAACGAGGCATGGAAGTAAATGGGAAGCAACTTGAGCACTTAATTAAATAAAACATAATTAATTTTTGTTCCGATTAATTTCACCGATGTTGTAAAACAGTTGTTTAAAAATATTTAAAGGCGCAATAAAAAAAATTTAGCATACCCGTAAAGCGTATAGAAATACCTTTGGTTTAATGGGCTACTTGACCCCTCATGCCATTTCAGATTCTTGAAGGGGTTGCCACCCCGTTTAGTGGAATGATTCCACACCTACAAATTTATTATCTAAAAATGTCTTCCTTAAAAGTAAAATTGATATGTCCAGGGATTTTCGAAAAAAAAATTTATTCAAGATGTTTCAAGTGGACTGTTTTAAATGGGCCACCCTATATATATCGCCTTTGCTGGCGCTAACTTCATTCACTTGAAGGGTGTTTGATTAGGGGCGTGAGCTAAACCTAGATATATGAACATTAATTTTATACAAGACCAAATGAGCAACGACGGATTTGAAGATTACTCAAGTTTCATAATCTTACACTAATAAAGTGCAGCTAATACAGTCCAAAACCACGCGAAAGCAACTAGGATTCAACACATGGGGATTCCCCAGTGCCGAAATCATTCTAACAGAAAATACCCTAAAACCAACCTAATAAATTATCCAGGATGGTCTTTTTAATAGACATTAGTTCGTTATAACCGATCGGAACTGCAAATTTATCCTCGAAAAGCGTTGGCTAAAACCGATCCTTCGTCATAAATGTGTTTGTTATACCCAAAAAAGAATAACACGTAATTAAATAGACGCTTTGTATATTTCTGACATTTAGTTCGTTGAAGACGACGGTTTGTTATAACCAAGCTTGAGTGTACCTTGCTTCTTAGCGAACTATCCAATTCCGAACTGTAATTTTTGATAGGTATAAATATGTTTGATCAAAATTTTCGTTTAAAAAAAGAACCGCAAGTTGTTTTTTTTAAATATTTTTTGAAAAAAGCCCTAGTCCGTTCATATCCCCGAAATATTTATGCACGGGGCAAGTGCAGGCTACTCGTTAGGGCAAGTGCATGTTAAACACGTCAAATGTTTGGTCAAATGCAGGAAAGAAAAAGAAACAGATAGCGACGAGCGTGGAAGTAACAACTGCCGAAGACGTTACAGAAAAGTTTATTAGGGACAAACAGTCAAAGGAGAAAGTAAAAGAATAACGAAATGAAGAAACCCATCAAGCACAATTCTGATAATGTTGATAACGACAATAACTTGTGTACCATATGCAAATGCGACTTTCCATTCCATATTGACCATCGACAATGAATTCAATGCATTAGTTGCATGCGGTGAGTGAGCGGCATTTGTAACGTGGCTTCAAAAAACAACCGATATGAATGTGAGAGATGTGTTGGGGAAGATTAATAATGCTTATGAATCTACAAATCTAAAATTAACAATTTGTTTTTTACATTATGGCTTTTTAGGTAATAAAAATATTAATTATATATTACACTATTTTTTTAACTTAATTCTCTGACTTTCAAATTTTTTACCTTTTAATTAAAAAAAAAATGTTTTGTTTAAGTGTGCAACTTGTAAAGTAAACCAGATTTTCGAATGCGGCAAAAAGTAATTTGCGGCTGCATTATTACAAATTCTGCTCTTGCCCTTTGCCCTATGATGTACGGAGTCAAAGTATTTTACACCGGGGTATATACATTTGCCCCATTTTCCGGGCAAGGGCAGAGCAATTGACTGTTTTACAATTCCCTATAATATGGAATTTTACTATGAAAATAAGATATTTTCGAATATTTAAATTAAATAACGATAGCGGAGAATGCCATTGATATAAAAAAACAAATACTTATGCTTATATAAGTATTTGTTTATTTTGTAACTTATAACAAAATAAACAAATCAGTGTAAATCGGAATTTAACAAAAACCTCCGTCCGCACTTATACCCCTGCATCTTATTAAATGAAACTAACGATATATTCACTATATCGCAAAAAAGCATCGATATTCCTGAAATTCGATATATCGAAAGCTATGGAATGAAACGATAGGGTTTATTTATAAGTTAAGTTTTAGTCGGCTTTAAATACAAAATATAGTACTGAGTACCTATGAGGACGAAATTCACAAATGAAAAAACCTATTCTTCGATATATCGTAAAAAAACCTATACTGATACACATCACAAAATTTCTCAAAATATCGATATATCGTCGCCATCCCTAGGCATACCTAGCTACTCAGTGCGAAAGGTAGCTAATATGCTGGCTTGAGTTACAAACAATAAACGATATAAAATCTGCTGATATGTCCAGTTCTAAGAAGGTTACCTATTTTATTAGTCAGATGCTGCGAAAGCAAGGTGCGAACACGTTCTGCTTGCTCATGGAAAACTGTAAGACATCTGCAATTTTCTACCTGCGATAAAAGAGTGATATACTACCTCTTTTTATGCACTTTTGGTAATCTTTAATAATTCCTGCACTCGTCACATTTTAAAATACTTATTGATGAATAACGCGAGAAGATATCCCAAACATAACTGCAAAAACCTACGTCTAATTGGATTATGCTACTATCGTTTTTAGGAAGGCTTAACTTACGCATTAAGTTGCGGGCAACCGGCCAAGAATCGCTCGATTTCGAGCTGCTAAATTAAATTTACTAGTGTTGGCACATTTACAGAAAAGGCTTAATCCTTATCGTCGGTAATATGTTTAAGAAACACCATGTGAAATAATTACTGAGATATATGAGCTTGAAGGAGGATGATTTAGTGACGTCTCTCCAGCAAGTGCACTTCAGCGTTTTATTCTATGTACGCACAGGTTATATTTTTCTACAATATCTCGCATTTTCCTTCTTCATCCAGAACGAACGATGAAGAGGTGGTTTTCATAGATTTCTGCCCACTCCGTTTCCCATAGTCCTCTTTCCCAATCTGCGGTTGTCACTTAAATCATTTCCAATTTCTAGTTATTTACATGTTCTTCAACGTATTCTCTAATTGACACTGTTAAGGATACTAAGCTCAACTAATTTGTTAATAGCTTCATAAACAAATCGGCGTAAGTCTGGGCTGGGCTGATTTGGTTAGGTTATTCATCAAAACAAAAATTATGGTGTATCAGTGTTAGTTTCTGGACCCTTTTAGATGAAATCAATTTTTGGATGAAGAAACCAAATAATTACAACAGCGATCATTACACGTCGATTTCTGCTCCGAAACATTTCTCCGGAGATTGGTTATTCAACGCGCCTTTTAATACATTTTCCAACCATAGTGGATAGATCTAGAGAATCAATAACACTGTGTCAGTCAAAAATGCTGCGGCAAGTTAATTCAGGTATAATTATATTCAGTAATTATGAAATATAAAAAGTATAGAAACAAGTTAAAGAACATCTAAAGGAAAGGGTTATTCGGGATGTGGCCCACATACCAAAGGGTATCTACAGACGTCGCGCAGGTGGTTAAAGGAATATTAGTGAGAGAGGTCCTGATTGAGGAAAGGGTGGAGGGCCAGGAAAGGGGAAAGAACCAGAAAACGGATGCAAGAGAAAAAGCGTTGGAGAAGTGGCAAAGGAAATAGACTATAGAGACTGTACCAAGAACAAGAAAAATCATTCCGAATTTGAGAGAATTGTGTGGAAGGAAGCAGGGCGAGACGGAATAATTTTTCACGCAGATGTTAACGAGTCACGATTGCTTTGGACAATATCTGAAAGAAAATAGGCAAAGAACGATGGCCTGAATGGTGGTATTGCGAGACGAAGGAGGAAACGGTGGAACACACGATAGTTCATTGCGTAAGATGGCAAAACGAGAAGGATAAATTGAAGAAACAGCCGAAAATAACGATAAATGTGCAAAATATAGTAGAAGCGAAGTTAAAGAACACCGAAGCATGGGATGAGATCAGTGCATATGTCAGGTAAATTCTCACCGAGAAAGAGAAGGAGGAAAGATTAAGGAGAAATGAGAGATAAAAGCGTAGATACGAACACAAATGGAGAAGTTAAAGAACAAGAGGATTAAATTGAAAAAGAAGACAAGAAAAGGGTAACAGTATCCCCACCTTTTGAAGAATTGCCGCGAGGCGGACTCAAGCGGAAGAACAAAGAAGAGGAGAGGTTTTTAGTGGGTAGGCACCCCCATCAGGGATAAATCCCACATGACTCTGCCGCCAGAACACCAGGTTGGATATCTATGAAAATTTCCCTCCTCAAAAAAAAAACCGGGTTAATTCAAATAGGTTCATACTGGACTCTCAATATTCTTAACAATACACATGCTCACTATGAGAAATTGTATAATAATGAGAAGAAATAATTTGATGAATTGCTAAAAAGGTTAAAATGCAATAATTCCAATAATACAATTAGGCCATGTGACAATAAGACCGAAACTGCGTGGGGAATCGTGAATGGCATAGTGGGAAATAATAAAAAGAATGAAATGAAAATAAAGTAAGCGCCCAAAGGGGAGCCAATAAAAATTGCTAATCAATTTAACGATGTTGTTACAAATACGGCTTAATTGCTACTGAAGAAGCACCCCCTATGTTGTCCGCTGCAGAGCTGGAAATGTGTAGAAACGTGTTGTTCCTGAACTTGATCGATGTGTCTGAGGTATTTCAAATTGGGAACAAAATACGATATAAGAACAGCAGTGGACATGACAATATTTCGATGTCCTTCTTAAAGTTTTCGTGGTGAAACTCCGGCCATTCAAAAAATCCACGTCGATATATTATTTTTGAAGAGATTCAGAAATTAAAGCGAATGCAATATATTTCCTTGAAAAAAAAAATGCTATTTTGATTTATATTGACTTGACGAAGTACCTCGTATGCATCCAATAAATTTGAAAATAAAGTTGGCAAAGATTTACACTTTTGAACACCAAGCTCTTTTTTAAATTAAACGCCGTTCCGGAATATTGGGCTTTTTGCTCACAATTGGTTACGACATGTAGCCTCGGATTGAGAGGAGTCCTCTTTATGGACGAAATCAATTGACCACTTCTCCTTAACAATCAATTAAGCACATTAACAGTCTCACTTCTCATTTCCCACTTGGAGTGGCCCCTCAACAAATTTGCAGTTTCTGCTTTAGATACCCATGAGCTGCCATAAAATTCCCCCGCTTTATTTTGCATAGAGCCATTCTCCTGCCACTGGGACCAGAAACAGGGGCAAATTAACTCTCTCCCAAGTTGTTTTACCTCATCTCTCCACTTACTTAATTAATCTATTAAATTAACATGCCGTGTGCGAGTGTTTGTGTCACCTGCCAGGCAGACCGCAGCTATTTAACAGATACTTTAGGGGGTTGTCGCGAAAGACGCTTTCATTAAAATTTCAAGGAGTTAAATCAGCGATTCCTGAGAACCTCGTATCCAATAATAGACAAGACAATCTTGCAAGAGCCCATTAATCGCTCCTGGCTTCAGAGACCTGGAGAACGGTATCGAGGTCGACAGGTCCATATCACCTTTCCAACGGTGAGGCGTGTTGATTACTTCCCTGACAAGTTCATTACACGGATAAGACGAACCAATTCTGGCAATTTCGGCGTCCAAGTCTGCTATAACTCTCAGGATTAACCCGTGCTTGAATAGGTTCACTTGTTTGGTTTGCCAGTGGCGTTCGACATGAGATTGCGATCTGGAACAACGCCTAATTATATCTACCTACGAGGTTGTTCAAGCGAAAATTTCGAAATTTCCTTAGGATGTTATTCGTATTTATATACACGCATCTACCTATGATAACATACAAATTACTGAAACAGTTGGTATGTATCCACCTTTTGTTATGTCTGGGCTAAAAATGTCTGCCCCGGTTGAACGGTTACACTGCCGGATAGCAGCGCTTTGCTAAGAAATTGTTTTACACTGCGTGCTCATATTTGCACAGTTTCAGAATAAGTTAAACCTTTTTAGCTGTCGATTTCCTTACCAAGTGTCGGACTGTATAAATAAATATCAAGTTCATATCTAACCGAGAGGTATCTAGAGAATTAACTGTGACAATGGCGTAATGAGCAACGACCCTCACCTGAAAGCCACGTAGTCGTCTCCGTGGCAACTGCTAAGGGCAATTTGCATACTAAAATCTTTGTCATTACTAATTGGAGTAGTTCGACCGCCACCGGCTATTTTGGATGATGAAGTTTCGTTTCAGTTCCGGAAACTGTTAGGTGGGTATTAAGAAGTTCGCAATAATCTGTTTCTCGAGACCTGGAAAAATGAGGAAACCCCCAGAGAAATATCTTTTGTTTTATGAATCAAATGGTGGGTATTTCTGTGCGGTTTTTGGTGGATTTCACAGATATGGAAGTTGGAAAATGGAAGAAAGTGACAGTTACCAGCTACAATCAAGGGATTCGTCTAGATCTTGAAAGTGCATCAGGCACAATTCGAGTGTTGAAGAAAGAAAAGCACACACCTCCGAGATGCCGTTGTACAGTAATGTTCCTCAAAACCAACACACATTCGAATGAAAGCCGGAAAGAATAAAAACAACAACAGCAAACGTTTATCGTCTACACAAATACATTTTCCAAGCTTTAAATCAAAGTTTCGTCGCAGTTTGAACAGGATTTCGTTACTGTTTCAGATTGTTTCTACACCTTCTTGAATATCATTCAATAATTCCTTCGCTAGGTACGGAACTGTACAATCATGCCTTCAAAAAATTTCCCAAAAAAATCTAATGAATTTAAATCAGGACTTTGCGGAGGCCACGGATGTTCGCTATTCCGACAAACTTATGGAGATGGAAAATTGATGTTCAAAAACTCTCTTAATATAGGGCAACAAGTAGGAGTGCCATTTTGCATAAACCAAAAACATTGTCTTAAAGCCACAGGAACATCACCCAAAACTAAAATTTCCTGAAAAAGCTTAAGCACGATTCAGTGTTGCCGATACTTTTCCTAATACCTCAACACATTATAAAGGAATTCAACCGAGCCCTGCTGAAGGGCTTTTTCAGAATTTGTTTACCTTTGTTATCAGTTTTCTTCTACAATAGGTTATTCAGCAAAAATTTTGTGAAGCATTCTTTACGTTTCCTGAGTAATGGCTAATCTCAGTACTAAGTGCGCTCACTTGACGTTAACGAAAGAAATTGCCTGCGGATTTAGATATCAATAACAACTATTCACTTTTTTCCATATATTTCGATCAATATTAAATTTATATTATTTTATATGCGCGTCAAAAATGTCACCGTCCCTGTCATGTAAGTTACATGTCACTCACTCTGTCATTAAAGAAGTGTGATATACATGCATTTGGCTGTCTTCTTATTCGCATGTGTCATGTGAGAATCACATGTGCAGGAAAGGCGTCATGTAAGTGCCTTAAAAAATGTACGGTTTTACGTTTTTACACGCATGTCCTCCTTAATCTTGCGTGGGCGAAATTAGTCTTGTCAGGGCGGGTCGAAATTACACGAGTTTTTTGTCAATTAACTTTAGGTATTCTTCCCGGGGGATCCTCGATGGAAAAGAATAAAATCCCTGATTTTACATGAATATATGAGAAAGAGGACGACTGATTAGTCGACAATTTTCAATCGTCAGTTTTATTGAGCAAAATTTTCATTGTCACTCTCACACGTTCCTATAGAATCAGGCCCGTGGACATCGGAAACGACGGAAGGCCATCGCAACCCAGACGAAGCAGCAGTGTGAAGGACAAAATGGAAAAAGGTTCTCACAAATGTAATTTCACTTATCCGCGCGCTTAACCGTTCCGGTGAAATACCTTTAATTCTAATTTCTCAAATGGACAACTGGCCAACACTCCCATAAAAAAATGTATGTACTTGGTAGCACTTATTCATCTATTAACTCCCCAGGCGAACGTGCAATTTCGGATTTAGGTCAGCCGGGGATCATTCGGGGATGATGTAATAAAAAATGTTTATTATTTATGTTTTGCAGCAAACATAACTTATTTCTGATTTAACGTAAATCGTAAATTTATTTTCAGCACTGATCTAAACGGTGAAAATTACCTCCTTAATATGCTAGCTACCGGTACATTTACCCTATTTGAGTATCACATATCCTGAGCGCAGGCATGCGCATTAATCCCTAGAGCACGTGCAAGCGGTAAACAAAACACTCTCGCACCTTTGATGTTAACCTTTAGGAGCTTCTTTACTCCCGCATTCAACTGAAACTCGACTCACCTTTTCTCCGGGGTTTCACCTGCTTTCTCCTGGCCATGTCCGTCTCCGCCACTGACATGCTGCCGACGTTTCGGAACCCCGTTCGCGGCCCATCAAGAACCCCGCAATGACGCGACACTACGTCTACAAAACAACGTAGCGGGAAAAACAACTTTAACGACACGTCGTAAAACAATTTTCCGCGTTCAAACACCCCTCGCATACGATCGTCTTGTGGAAACTCACCTTCGCTCCGCCGGTCCTGCAACATAAACACGAAGGCTGATTTGCCATTGGACGTAACCTGTCCGTTCCCATTGGTGCACCTGACACAGGTTACTCCTACCTGTACACGTTGTTGCACTTTGTGAACCCACAAACACCGGTCGGCGAAAATGGACGTTGATTGAGATTAACCCGGTGTAATGACCGGATGGAATGGACGGACAGGCATCAGCTGATCGACATTTTTAACCGCTCGCAGGATAGCGAGCTTTAACACTTCGGGCCATGTGCACCGGGAAAGGGGCCGGGCTTCTGCGACCAAGAAGCTGGAAGCTGGTTCGGAAGTTTAGCGGTGGATGGCGCAAGGTGTACTCAAGTTCTGCTTTCTGTTTTCCCGCCAACGCCGAAAGATCGATGGTCAGTGGCAGCGGTGCGGAAAGGTGAGAATATACTTACTATTTTTAAGTGTTGAATTGATTTGATTTAGATTTTTTAATGTAATGCTTTTCAAGTTCCCAAAAGTTCGGGACTTAGTATTTTAAAAGTGGTTAAAATTGGACCCATCCCTCCCTCTTAGAAATTTTCAGTAAAAATTAGAATTTTTTGAGATTAGATTTATTGCTCAAATTAGTAGATATGGATACCACACTGATAATTGATACATCCATTGAGGGTTTAGAACCTTAGAGAAATAAGAAATTGAAAAGCAGCTTGCACTTGACAGTTTATACTATCTCTCCTAGTTTTCGGAATGCGGGTTAACTTTCATATTAATTTTCAAGATTTTGAAAGTTTTCTAATAAAACGGAAAACAAATATCTTGTCTTTTTTTCAGAAAATAATCTTATTGATTTGATGAATAGAGGCTCAGCATAGAATCGGATAAAATACACACGAAAAAAAACACTTATTAGGCTTTAGTTTGGTATGTACAATCTCAGAATCCAGCTTTAACATAAAAAATACCTACTTTACTGTTATTATATTGGTAGTGTTACTCCACAGAAGGAATTGGCCAGAAATTAGGGGACAAAATTAAATAAAAATCATCAATCCCTTTCGGTTATACATGAGACGTATTACTATTCAGGATTATGATTATTATACAGGTAAATAAATATTGTACAAGCAATTCGTGTATAAAATAGAAAATGTAGCAATCCAATCCTACACATTGTGGAAGCTTTTATGAAGCACAGCAGAGAAACATGTGTGTTTTATAATTCAATTAAAGAGCACTTTCAGTTGCTTATATGCCCTTCATTCTCAGTAACCAGTAATAAGCATTATATTCCTTAATTAGGATTTTTTCCCACGACCCTTGACGAAAGCAACTTTAACAGACATAGTAGTCACCGTAACAACTCCTAGCTCACACATGCATTAGGAAAGCCTAACACTCACGTATTCTAAAGTACGTGCTGATTACAAATAGGACTCTCTAGCAAACATAAATGCTGTCAAATAGTACACTAATCCACTAATAAAAACCTTAAATATATTTTACAAAGTTGTGGATTTCCCCTTTATGAAGAATCCACTACAAACATACATAGATCCTAACCGAAACTTTAGAGTTTACTGAGAAGACAATAGACATCACACTCCGTTCTGTTGATTTGCAATAATGAACATAGCGGTTCAGCAATAATAAATACAGGATATTAAAGAAAGTTCGGCAATACAGAACATACTTTTGGTATAGTGATACTACGTAGGACTAACTGTGATCTGGACATGAACTTATGATAGAGGTCTGGCTCCAAAATTATTATTTTAGGAACCTATCAATCACTTTTATTGTGGTCGATAAATTAGATAATTTGGCTCACTTAGTCTCATAAATATAGTCGAAATAATCCAATCCCAATTTTTCACGTAAACAGACCTCCTTAAGGATGGAGGCGACCTACACACCTTAAGATGTGTAGGTCGCTCTGTATAAAAACCAATGAACGTCATAACACGTAATTTCATTACCAACCCTTACGTTCAAAATATAAAAAGATTTCAACGAAAAGTGTCTCTTTAGGCAAACAATGTTTCTACAAATAAACTGCAACTAGTGCTTGGACCTAAAGGTACCCACTCGTTAACGTTTAGTAAAATATTTAAATTTAAAATTAATATAAATAATAGAAATGTTTACAACAATGTTGGCAACAGCGCGTGATATCGCCAAGTGACATATGTTTCTATGTTTTGACATCACGCCTTCCCAATTCCGCCATTTTGCTTTGTTTGTGGCGGTTGTGGGTACTTAAGTACCATTCAGTTTTTCGCCACATTCTATCGTAGTTCCCGTTTTAATGGTGATTTATTTATCACAAACTGTTGTTCTAAACTTGCAGATAATCAGTGTGGATAGTGTCAGTGAAACACAGATCGGTGATGCGTTTTGCGATTTATGTCTATGAATACAAACTTGTACTACAACTTTCTAGAACCAAAAACAGACAAAGTAGTCCCAGTAACCTTAGTTCAAAAGTATCCTTTCTTAAAAGTACATAAAGTTTTCGAGATATTATGTGCTTGTAAAAGTTTTAATACTATTGAATTATGAAAAATAAATACGTTAACATCAACATCCCGTATCTTCACAACCATTGGCTTTTTCACCTACGGTAGTTCAGGTAAGTAGTCTTTTTTTGTCTTCATAAATTTGTGATACAAACTTATGCAAACTTTTCATATACATACTTTCTAAAGATATTATTTAGTTACTATAATTTAAGTTTGTTCTCTAATTGTGCGATATTGAATAGATTTCAAATAACACGTCTAAACTTTTATAATTACCTTTATGCTTGTTTTTATATCTATTCCGAGATCTTGATAAAAAAAATGGATTTAATCATATAACCGGCACCACCGCTGATTTTCAGCGTTAGACGTGCATCATTTTTGATTCTGGACATCCAATATTTTAAGATTCCATATAGGAGAAATTGTATTCGTCGCAATGTCAAGAAGATAATATAATCAGTCAGAAATTAAGCCAAATAATACATTATTCTCTTATTGCTTTTAACATTTGTTTTTATGGTTTTGGAAGTTTAATTTTCCTTTTAAAGGGTATAATGACAAACATATTCAGTTCTAGTAATTTGCGATAAAGTTCCAGTGCGGCAATAAGTACAAGCTAGTACAAATTGTTTAGCAACATAATAATACTAGACATACCTACCTATATAAATAATGTAGACAGGGCATCAATTTATGAGAGGAATATTTTTCAAACCCCATGACTTTAGCACCCCATTAATCAATTTTATTCTTGTCTCTAAATGAGGCACAAGGTAGCATATAAAAATTGGAATTCGTCACAATGCCAAAAACATAGTAAAGACCAGTCAGAATATCATTTTTTAAAACCTATTTTTAACATTTGCCTTATTAATTTTACATCCTTGAAAATTGGGTTTTCCTTATAAAAAATATAATGAAATAAAAGTTCTGCTATTAAATTTGGACACTTTAATAATAATTCACAAAGTATTTCATCACATCAATTTTCAGATCGTATAAAACAAATTAAGAAAATAAACATCATATCCTCTATAGCTAGCGACTTAGGTAGTGCAGTTTCAAGAATCGTCAATATAATCTACCAAATGAGACAAATCTTCTGGTTTGAGTATTCCTTTTGGCAAATAACCAACAATATTTCGCAGGTGCTTCTTAAGCAAGGAGATTCTCTCTTCTTCAATAATTTTCTTTCTAATGAAGGAAAAAAAGATAAGTCAGCAAAGAAGCTATTAAGGAAAGCTGATCTTACCTATTTTCCATTTCTTTTTCTTCTTCCTCCTGCAGCTTAAGCAAATGCTGCATTTCTTCTGCTCTCCTCTGTCTCCTGTCAACCATCATCTGCTCCACTTCTCTTCGCAGTTGCAACATCTTCAAGCGTTTCTTCTGGGCAGACATTTGTTCCAGTTTTTGGTCTTCAGCCAATTTCTCCAACAACTTTATATCATAAATTCATTGTAAGATTAATTTAAAAAACACACTATGTTGTTTTTTGCGTAAAAATCTCTCAAGTCATAGAAACTCTATTCCTAACAAATTGATTACATATAGTAAACGAAAGAATAGAACATTTTTTATTTCCATGTCTTGTAGAAATGATGTGGTAAGAAGTAAGGAGATTCTTGCCTGCTCTTTGTATTTTGCGTCTTCAGCTGCTGCTTGTCTCAGGCGATCCTCTTTCTCTTGCAACTGGGCAGATAGAGACTCTCTCACTTCAAATCTTTGTCGAATTTGCTTTTCCACCTCTTGACGGTGTCGCAAATCTAAAGCTTCTCTCTGCTCTTCCAGTACTAGTTCTTGAAGAATATCTTCTCGCTCCTTTTTCTTTATCTATTAAAATTCAAGAATCACAGTAGATGTTTGTATGTACAAGAATATTGATGTGCTTTGGTTGCCATTACAATTTTGGCACATCAATCATTTAAATCATATAGCTGTAGTTTTGGAATTTTTTAAATTGAAAAATAAAAAGATTAAAGGCACTCACGGTTTCCATGTAAATTTGTTGGGCCAACTTTTCTTTGATCTTTGCTTTGACCTCTTCACGGCGCTTTCTTTCTTCGAGTCGCATGGAAGATTCCGCGCTCTTCTTCTCAAGAAAGTTCAATATTTTTTTATTTTCATCTTCAATATCCTTCATCTTTTTCTGTTTCCACTGTTCTTGGGCAATTTTGAAGGCCATCATTTCCTCCCGAGTTTTTTTCATCTAATTTCCAAAAAATCTTTAAATAAATCTGATAAAACTTTTTCTGAATGTCAGCTCACCTTACTCATTCTTTCTTGCATCTCCTGAACATCCTCATCATGAATTCTTTGAATAATATTATCTATCATTTTCTTTTCCCTGAGGAATTCTTCATAAAGATAACGCTTGGACTCTTCTCCTAAAATTATTTGTTCCTGCAGTTCTTTCTTGTATTGAGCCTTCTTTATTATGTCCTCTTCTGCTAACCTTCTCTTTAATTCTTCCTCCTTTATTTGTACTTTTAGTAGCTTTTCTCGAGTATGCCTTTCCTGAATCTTTAATAAAATCCATTAAATGAAACTAAGGAATATTAAAAAGAATACCTTTTCATTTATCTTTTCAGCTTCTTTTTGTGCAATTTGTGCAGCCAATTCTTTGTTGACATAAGCAGTTTTTAGTTTCCTTTCCAAGTCCCGTAATTCATGACTGTTCTCGCGAAGTTGCTGCCTAAAGGATAATAAAATGAATGCCTAGCCATGTCAAAAAAAGCTAAGATATTCTATGGACAACAAAAGGAAAAAGTTAGCACGAAAATATGAAAAATAAAACCCAAACAAATAAAACATATATTTAAAATCAGATTTTTATTCAAAGAAAAGTTTGTTTCCATAATTGAGAGATCTGAAGCTTTTCTGAGTGTAGGAAATGAAACTATATAAGTGAATTTCATGAATTTTCTGAACAGAATTCGTCAAGAGAGGCCTGTGGAAAGTACCAGGAAAGACAAGAGAATGAAATAAACATTAACACTGTAGATTTCATACATTTTTGACAAAACTGACTCTCTTTGAATAAATAAGGAACATGAATTTCCTCAATAAGTAAATAAATAATTGTAGTAATATTGTAATAAACATTGTGTTTACCTCAACTTAAGTTGCCTAAATTCCTCAATTCTCGTATTACCCAATTTTGTAGGTAAATCATTCATGTGATCATATTGAATATCATTGGGAACAATTTGGTAGTTTTGCTTTTGCATTCTCTGTTGGTCTTCAAATTGTTTCTGTATATTCATGAAAGAAACGGAAGTTTCATCAAGCGTTTTTCCTTCCATTTTAAAGTCATTTAAATGAAATATGTCCTTGTTTTAGTGATTTAAGGGGTGCATTCCATTGTGACTCTTTTTTCTTCTTTAAATAACTCCTAGAAGATTGTATCGTAAGAGTGTTTTCTGGCTGTTTCTATACATGAGTCTGTTGCTACAAGACTTTCTGATCAAATCAAAGACCCAGTAGAGTAAAAAAATTAGACCATCTTCACATAACACATTTTTTTATATTCACTGAAAATTCGAATTTCTTTATCCCGACAAAATTATTAGGTGAGGGCAAGTAATAGAGACGATTTCAAAGTATAACAACATTATATATCATAATATAGCACCTATAACATCTGCAACAATCAAGCCAAAACCACTCGTTTCCAGAAATTGCACTGTCCATATCTAATTTGTATTGATCAATGTTGAAGAGAACTAGTTGTCAAGAAATGTGGGGGTAATAAGATACCGTACACCCCCCTTGCAGTACCATTTGCAAAATGATCTTTATGTTCATCTCACAGTAGCCTTCCCAGACTGACGGATCGTTTGTGTATTATTTGTTTTAAAATGTGTATTATTTTTACCTTAACACAACTGGGTTGATGATGGAATGTGTAACTCTTGGTTTTTCCAATTTTGTAGTCTCCTTAAATAGTGATATTGCGTAAATATAACTAATGGGAAAGGATGAAGACAATGGTTGAGTATTAATTGCAATAACTACGAAAAAGGGCTAATTTTAATGTAAAAACTGATATACTAAACTGGAAAAATAATAAAATGAAGAGTTTGTTTACATGTCTCCTGTTACATTCGATACATGTTTTGAGGTTAGAATAGAAAATTGCCTTAAGTTATAAATATGAGAATTCAAGAGTGAGAAAGAATTCCTTGAAAAGCTTTGAAAAAACCTAAAGAAACCACCCTACAAGCAATTCGTGAAAAGGGACACTGTTACATAACGTTAGCAGTCCAAACATCTATGACCATAATAATTCCATATATCTTTACTGTTAATTTGAATTATTTTTTTACTTAGCCCTATAGAGTCTTTAACGAGCAAACTGAGCGTTGTGCGAAAGAAGAAATCTCCCCTGTTTAATCTCTAATAATTAACGATACCTACAGATGGCGATATGCCTCACATGCGATGGCATTGTAATGTACTTTTTAAAGTCTATCGTGCGTCTATGTGAAAATAATAAGCTTTGTAATAATAAAATTTTATAAGTAAGTGTTTGCGACAATTCTGAGCTTGACAACAGTAGCATAGAGCAAAATTATCATATACAACACTAGTTTTATGGTGATCAAATTTTAAGATAAAGCTCACATTTTAAACATTTTTTCTTGCCACATTTTTTGTCGACAAATGTAAACGTCGTAAAACCAATGACATACAGTGGTAGACAAAAGTATTGGCACAGCATATATTTTCTGAAATAGAGCCATATACGTCATAAAGAAAAAAAGATATGTGTCATACTAATAATGTTATATTATACCTTCAACCTGTAACTTGATATCTGATGCAAAGTTAAATTTAAAACGTTAATGTGGAAAATATTTTATTACAAAGAAGAGTAACTCGTAATTTTACGCGGACAAAAGTATTGGCACAACGACATAAAAGAATGGTACTAAAATAAAATTAATATTTTGTCGATAGACCTTTCATTTTTATAACCTCCCGAAGTCGTCTTTGCATAGAGTAAACTAATTTTCGAGTATATTGTTCATTTATAGAATTCCATTCTTGAAGAATATCTTTAAGTTGGTTTTTATTCGAAAAATGGAGCGTTCTGATGCTTTTCTGCTAAGTCGTTCCATAAATTCTCCATCAGATTCATGTCTGATGAGTGAGGGGATGTGGCTAATTGATGGGGATCTCGGTTAACTATCCATTATTTAATGACATAAGTCGTGGCTTTAGATCATTATCCTGTTCGAAGTAGTGATCATTAACTATATGCAGCTTTTCAGTACTCTGTCTTAAATTATTTTGTAAAATGTTTAAATAAACCATTTTATCCATTATTTCGTCGATAAATATCAAATTTTCAACACCCTCTGCAATTAAACAACCTTAAACCAACATACTGCTTCCCTCATACTTAATGGTTTGTCTCAAATTTTTAACATTAAGCTCAGTACTTTGATCTCCACACTAAAGATTTTCCGTCTCAATGAAAAATGTTGAATTTGCTCTCGTCTGAAAAAATAACTTTTTTCCAGAACTCATTTGATCGATTTACATATTGATTTGCAAAATGTAACTGCTTCCTCTGATTTATTTGACTGATGTACTGTTTTTTCGTAGCAACTTTAGCTCTCTAATCGGCCCTATGCAACATTCTTCCAACAGTTTTCGCAGAAACGTCTTTATCTTCATGGCTTTTTAATGTAGACGTAATTTCCAAAGCTGAAGTATGAGGATTTATCTTAATCTGTTTAATAATTTGTTTCACTTCTCTGGCTGACAGCTTTGGTGGCCGACCAGATCGTGGTATATTTTTAAAACCACTGCAGTTTTTAAATCGTTTGATAATGTAGGTTAACTAAACGACTTTTTTCCACTACATTTGCCATTTAGGAATACGATTTTCTATATTACTATAAATTAAGAATTATTTTTGGTCTGGGCTCTGTGGTTTCTTTACCTTTACGATCCATTTTACTTCTAACAACAATCTACAACGCAGACTGATATTCAAACGAAGGTCTTGTATTTGATATTTAGTGACATAAATGTTCAAATAATGCTTTGCAAATGTGTTTTATTTTTCAATATAGTTAAATAGTTAGAAATACTTGGAAGAAAGTATCAACAGCGCCAGTACTTTTACCCCCTTAAAATTGCGAGTTACTCCTGTGTTTGCAATAAAATATTTTCCATATTTGCGCTTTAATTTGTACTTTGATCAGAATTAAAGTTAAAAGGTCAAGGTGTAATGTAACATTATCCGTGTGATACATATTCTTTTTATTTACGAGATCTAAGGCTCTATTTTAAAAAATATATGCTGTGCCAATACTTTAGTCCACCGCTGTATTTCGCAATATATTACAATACACATTTACATATATTTTTTCATTTATTGCAATAATTTTAATCACCAATTAACTTGATTATCAGTTCTGTATGCCATTGAATAAGGACGTAGGTATCTGTATAGTGTACAGGGTGGCCCAGATGGAACAGTCCGCCTGAAATATCTTGAATTGATTTTTTTCTTTGGAAGACCTCAAGACACGTCAATTTTACTCTTAAAGGGGATATTTTTAAATCATAAATTTGTAAGTGTAGAGTCATTCTCCCAAACGAGGTAGCAACCCTTTTAAGAATCTTAAATAGCTCGGAGGGGGTCAAGTGGCAAATCAAATCTAAGATATATCAATTCTCTTTACAAGTATGCTGAAATTTTTTTGCTCCGCCGTTAAATATTGTAAAAAACGGTTTTACCACATTAACGAAATAAATCGACAAAAATCAATTTTTAAATAGTTTTATTTCATTAAGTATTCATATTTTGACCCATTTACTTTCATACAATAATAAAGTTTTTGTTCAACCTCTTCCGGAACATTTTTTAGCATTTCGGGAATACATCATCACATGCTATCACTATTCAGTGGCAAAGATGTTTTTAAGAGGTAGATTTCGTTTCATAAACAACAATTTTTAAATGATCTTATCAGAAAATGTTCAATGGTGTTATATCAGGCGATCTTGGGGGCTATTCACTTAAACCTCTCCTACCAATCTAGTGTTTGGCAAAAAGGTTGATCCAAAAAGTTACTTATGGGAACTTCAATACAAAATATAAAAAATTGGGATTGATCAAAATGCTTTCACTCACCACCCCACAAAATTGCATACGGCGATCTAGATTATCTTTATTGAACTCATGAATGAGATGCATCTTAAAGGGATGGAAATTATGTTTTTCAAGATCCTCTGAATATTACGTGGAATGCCTGACGTTACTTCTAATTTTTGGGTACATGAAATAAACTTTTCCTGATATACATGATCCAGTTCAATATGTCTTAAAATTGCAATCTGCGCCTGCTCGTTGGTAACTGTGTGTCGGTTTTCATATTTTTTGATAGCAACAGATCCAGTTTCCATGAATTTAGATATTAAATTCGTCATGTAGGGATTTCTCAGATTCTTACCGGGATGCCTCCATTAAAAATTCTTGCAGTTTCTCGGGCTATTTCACTGTTTCTGAAATAGATGGTTACAATTTCAATTCTTTCTACAGTGGTGTAAACCATGACGCTTTGAATCATCAGATGAATTGACAAATTCCGTGGTGCAAGTTTGATCAGTGTAAAATCGAAACAAAATTATCCGTTCAATGCTAACAAAACCCATTACTTTATCTTAAGAATTTCATGATAAACATAATTTTTTGTAGTGTTAGTGAATTTCTTATTATAAAGTCTAGGCTATTTTGTTTTCGATTTATTTTACTGATGTTTTACAACGGTATTTTTACAATATTCAAAGATGGAGCAAAAAAATTTCAGCAAATTTCGTAAAAGAATTGAAATACCTTTGATTTGATGTGTTACTTGGCTCCCTGTATAATTCAAGATTCTTGAAGAGGTTGCCACCCCGTTTAGGGGGATGATTTTACATCTACGAATTTATGATTTAAAAATGTCTCCCTTAAAAGTAAAATTCACGCATTTGGGGGTTTTCCATAGAAAAAAAATCCATTCAAGGTAATTCAGGTGGACTGTTTTAAATGGGCTACCCTGTATTGCTTTACTATTACTACTTTATATATAATTATATTTGAGATACCTCAACAAACAAGCCATAATATTTGTGCTTTCTCTTCACGAGTACTTTCTAATATATATATATATTTTTTGGAAATGTGGACCATTTTAACGTTAATACTCTTAATTATTTTATGGTATCTTTTGATCAATCCTTTATGTCATTGGAAAAGATTGGGAGTATTCCAAACCAAGTCCCCATGGATGATATTGGGTGATAGCTGGAGGAAAATGTCATTCATAAGAGGACCATCTGCCTTTTTCGACTTTGTAAAATGGTGCACGGAGGGCTGTAGGGCTACAGGGTTAGTGCATTTCATACTTCTTTGTGATTAAACTTTAGCACAAACTACGTATACAGATACATGGGCATATATGATTTTGCAATACCAGTCCTCTGCATAACTGATCCCGAGCTGATTAAAACGATAACTGTAAAAGACTTTGAGTATTTCACTGATGTTATGCCGTTGAATATCAATTCTGAATTAGATTGTTTGCTGGCTGGGAATTTGCTATTTTTAAATGGTTTGGATATGGTATATTTAATACCATGAAATTGCCATTACGGAAATGATTTGTAGGAAAAAAATGGAAATCGACAAGATCCATGGTAAGCCCTATATTAACTAGTAAAAAATTAAAGTTTTTGTGGCAATTCATAGCGGACGAAACCACAGACTTAGTAGATTATCTCTTAGAAAAGACTTTTGATGTTGGTTATATTGAAATTGAAATGGTAGATTTGTTTTTAAGGTAATAGTGACTTAATCCAGTTACTTTTAAGCACTGTCTATCAGAAAGTTTTTTTTAGATATGTGAGTGATGTCACAACTAATATTGCCGTTGGTATCAAGATAGATTCCTTGAGGGATAAAAACAATGCCATTTATAAGTCAGCTTTGGCTTTTGCCAACGTCAATCTGGAAGGGCTGTCCAGTTTAATGCTCAAATTTTTTCCTAAGCTTTCAAAGGTTCTTTCATTTCTCCCTAGATTTAACCTAACTTTAGATTAGAGAAGAAATCTCCTTATCGCACACTTGTAGCTTTTAGGTATAAGAATTCTTGACCAAAAATTAATCCTCCCCTTAATGGAAGCCTACAAAGAAGCTGTCCGACTAAAGATTAATAATCAAGTTAGGAGAAATGACGTTGTTGATTCGCTTTTGGACATTATTAGTGAAGAGAATACAGGTAATTACCTGTCAATTGACCATATCTGATAATATGGAACGTAAAATACTTCTTAAATAGATGAAGAGAGCTTATCAACAACTAACATGACATTCTGGGATGTTGTTGGTGTTGCAGCAGACTTTTTTTTGGCTGGTCTTAACTCAATGTCTTCAGTTTTATCATTTGGGGCATATGAACTGGCTTTTAATAAAGATGTGCAGGACAAGCTGCGTCTGGAAATTAATAAGTGTGTTCAAAATCACGATGAAATCACTCGGGAAGTTATTCAAGACATGGAATATATGGATATGGTAGTGTCTGGTTAGTTTCCCTTAAAGATTAAAAGGTATTTTTGTTTGGTAACATTTTTTATAGAGCTTTTGAGGAAGTGGCCTCCCTCACTTGCCACAGATCGAGTGGTTGTGAAACCATATAATTTGAAGCTGGGAGAAAATACCGTAAAATTAGATATAAAGCAAAGAATCACAATTCCAATCTTCGGTTTGCATCGCATGCCAGAGCATTTTCCAAATCCAGATAAATTTGATCCAGAAAGATTCTCCAGTGAAAACAGAACTAAAATTAATCCTTATACTTATATTCCATTTGGTAAAGGTCCAAGAGTTTGCTTAGGGATCCGATTAGCTCTAATGAATATCAAGCTCGTCCTTTTCCATTTATTACGAAATTTTGAGTTGATGCCCTCAACCAGAACACTGAGTTCTATAAAGATTAAAGCAACGTTGACACAATATCAAATAGGAGAAGGATGTTGGATAACCATGAAGCGCATCGAAACGACTTGTTGCGACACTGAAAGATGCACACATTTGTAACAATATAACAATATAGTATATGTATATTTTTACCTTTGTGATTTTGTTAATATTAGGGTGAACTTAAGATGACATGAATTTTATCATTAAGGTCCCCTAAAGCGAACCAAAGTAGGTTTTAAAAATGTTTGGATGAAGCATCAATTTGCTTATTTTTCTTGAAAGTCGCTGCTTCACATTTTTTTACGCCTCCTGTAGCGTTAATCACACTGTGATGGTTAGACGCCATAATGCTGCATTATTATAGTGGTACCGATGTGGTGCTTTTGAAAATTGGCTTCAACGATATATAACAAATGAGTTCAGAAAACTCGTTATTACTGAAGAAATGAATTAAGAGGGTTATTAAGCGAATTCAATGTACAACTGGAGTAAAATTAAATAAAAAGCAAAACATTTTAATTCCCATCTTCGTTCTGCTTCATATGGCAGAGTATCGTCTAAATCCAGAGAAGACTGATACTGCAAACTTTTTCAGTGAAAACAAGACTAAAATTTATTCTCGTGCTCACGTTCCATTCGGTACTTATCTCAGATTTTGCATTGGGTGTCGATTTGTTTTTCATGAAGGTGAAACTTGTTATTTTTCATTTATTGAAGAATTTCGACCTGGTACCTTCGAGCAGAACATTGAATCCACCCGAGGTTTCATCGGCATCTACAAAGTTTCAAATGCAACGAGGATGTTGCATAGGCATGAAGCATATAAAAGTAGCACATGCTCTTACGCTGCAAATTACATAAATTTGTAAATAAACACTGTGAAGAAAACTGTTTTGTTGATAGTCAACTATGACTTGACCACGATCATGATTCACCAGTACTAAAAGGGACAATATAATAAGTAATACAATTTTGCAGAAGGTCCCATCCAGGCTTCATTAGGGCAAAATAACAGAAATAAAAAATGTAAAGCATAGATTGCGTTATAATTAACTTTATTCATTTATAATTCTTTTATAAAGTTTTATATGAACTTGAATAGCTTGCCAAATGAGTAGGATACTCGCGAATGGCATTATTTATTATAATAATTTATCTTAATAAATTCATGTAATTTTAATTTATATAGTCGTACGAGCGAGGGCGCCGCATCCCACCCACTTGGGAGTTAAAAAGTTAGTAATAGTAATAAATATAATAAATAATACGATTTAAAGTTTCCAATTATTCTGCTAGAGTAAAGTAGAGATTATGTGAGTGGAGGGGTTGGGCCCACATGAATACTCCTTACAGAGGCCCTATAGGGCGTACTAGGTAAGCCATATGGGCACCATTGTCGTCAAAGAAGTATCATCAGTATGTAAACATTAGAATTATATCGAGTAGTGGATTGTTAAAAGGTACAAAGTAACATTTCTTTTTGTATATCGACAATGTAAATATAAAACACCAGCAAAATTGACAATGTAAAAAAAATAGTGATAAGTATTATGTTACGTTATCTTCATACATGGCTAGAAAGTGTCACGCATTCATTGTCTAAATATAATCATATGTTTTTACAGTACTGAATTACAAGTTAGCAGATTATAAATGTTATATTCTTGTCGTTTTTAATCTACTTTAATAGAATACAATAATAATCATAATAATTTATCATTAAATTTAGTAAAATGTAATAAAATTCATGCAACAAAGTATGGCTATACACTTTCGAAGGACTAAAGGGGCCAAACCTTGCACGAGCTCCGGAGCAACTTTACCAACACGACATTAGTAACAGACCTAAGTACAACAAACTTGTTTTATCACATTTTTCTTTGTGAATTGCATTATTATTACAAATACAACAATGGTAATAATTGTAGATAAAAAACTCAAACAAATATTCCCTATATAAAGGACAATTTCCTTAATAACAAGAAAAACCTCCTTCGAAGCCAGTGCAAAGCTTTGTGACCCTTTCAGGGCCCCTTATTAAGAATTTCTTTCGTCTTGGTTATATTTTAGTATGTATAGTTATAGCGGGGGGTACTCACGAAGTAGATAATACTGCATAATATAGAAGATAACAAAATAAATAGCAAATTTAATAACAAGCAAAGTGCTCTAAAGATGCAGCTGAAAGCTGTCAATAATACTTTGGTATGGGACTTAACTACTAAACATATGGCGCAGCTCCCAGCTACGGCAATAGGGCTTCTTAAATTGCTGCTAACTATGTATAGCGCTCTTAAACTAAAATAAATACTAATCATAGAAGACAAAAAATATAAATTAAATAGAAAAATATTGGTTATACCCCTATATATCTATTGAATGCTTCTTTAAGTACTTGGCGACTAGAAAATGTTAAAAGTATATAGCACAGCATTTAGAAATTGTACAAGTTCCCATCTACATTAGACAAATTCGTGATATGAAGCAAAAATTCGATACGCAAAACATGTTAATGAGCATGACTAGATTAGATTATTCGTACCGCGATTCGGTCAAAAGTGTGGGTTT